>NW_019154115.1:7853990-7926375 GCF_002288905.1 Enhydra lutris kenyoni | reverse complement strand
GGAGCCGGCCCTTCCCCCCGCGGTCTATCTTCCCGTCGCTTTGGATTCACTTCTCCGCCCGTCCTACCTTTCAGAAAGTGGTTGATTTCCTGTTTCTAGAGTTGCTGTTCTTCTTCTCTTCGATCTCCCGTTGGATTTGTAGGTGTTTGCAATCTTTAGATAAGCTATCTAGCTGATCTCCCGCTACCTGAAGTAGTCTCAGCCTGCTACTTCTCCGCCATCTTGACTCTGTCAATCTCTTTTGCTTATTTTAAGACATAGAAATTTCTTAGAAAACAGCTAGAGTCTAAAGCACTAATCAAAGGGAATTTTTGTTTTTGCTGCTCAGAACTATACCAAGAGCCATTTCCCACTCTGAGGAATTATATTACCAATGTCAAAATAGCTCAAAGTATCTGAATCAAAGTATTTGTATCAGTCTGTACTCGAGGTAGTCACATATATGCTCATTCTGCCAACATATGAAAGCATGTAACTACTAAATTGTGTATTCCAGGGTAGTTGTATTTTACTCTTAAATGCTAAAATACATATTAGAATAGATTACATTAAACATTTTTCTTCTTTTGGAACATCATGCTCATTTCTTAAAAAATTACATCGATAGATGAAATTACATATTATTTTGTTTCAGCATAAAAAAGTCATCGTGAATTACTTTACATAAAGGGGGTCATTAGGTCTAATAGGGTTTGAGAACTAACTACTTCTACCTGACTTCATCTCTATGAATTGTTTACAAAATGGGGTTAATGATAGCAATCTTAAAAGATATTTATAGAAATGAACTGAAACAATATCTTACAGCAGTTAGTACAGTGATAGACACTTAAGTCATTGATCTACAGTAGTCATTAATATAATGTCCTCATTTCATAAGTTATCTTTGAAGGTAGGATCTAGGTTTATTAATATCTCTATTCTTAACATAGTTTCTGGCATGCATTTCACATTCACAAAATGTTCATTAGGAAATCTGCAAAGTTTTACCTCAAAAAATCCCCTTTATTATATTTGAAGGAAAAATAATGTCATTCTTAGAAATATCATGTATATTAGAGAAATTCTCCAATCTTAATAGCTAGTTTACTATTAAAATGTGGTGGAAATAGTGGGGAAGGAAAAATGACTAGTCAATGATACTGTATCCATTACAGCAAAAGAAACCACTTTCTGCCAAGGACAGTGGTTAGAATAGATGACAGCACAGCTGTCTCCTATTTAATTCAGAATTCCAAAGATAACATACCTGAAGTTATAGTAGTGAGAATATTGAGATAGAGAAATTTTTGGCATTAACCCAAAATTTATATTAAAAATAGCTCAGATTTTAATTTCTTTGCTATCAAAAATTTAAAAATCAATGTAGAAACAAAAAACCCAGCTCTCAGCTCATTTGTGTCATTCTTAGAAAAATGAAAGAAAACCTAGAATATCAATCAAAATAGTTATCATTGCCATAAACTCAAAATGCAAAATATTACAAAAGCAGAAATAAATCCTTTTTGTCACCTTTTGATAAAATAAATCATCAGAGTTCATGTACATCCTGGGAGACAGACATGTAAAAAAATTTTACCTGCAAATAACAGGTGCAATAAATAGCAAACTCTAGATAACAAAGATTGGTAAATATTTCTAGAATCTATTATTTAACAAAATCAAAATATCCTGTTTCATTTTTAAAAATAAGTATTTGAGGCCCAAGCTTTTGTCATGAATTTAAGGTAAAGATTTCTAGCTTTATACAAAGACACACATACATACACACACACACACACACATGCATATACACACACAAACAGTAAATAATAATCCATATAAAACAGTATAACTATATATATAAAATATACACACATGTATTCTAACTTTTTCTTGTACATAATTAATAACTGTATATGTATATATACACATTGTGTTTCTGTATGTGCATATATCAAATAGAGAGGTAATACTGTAATATCTCTTTTCAAATTCCTATTAGAAATAATTTCTCTGTACCAGATGGAAGCACACCTTCCAAATGCCTGCTCACATTTCCATTATTTTCTTCATTAATTTGGTTTGTACTTTTTGTTATTGTACCATCAAGAGTTCACCATTCCCTCACCCATAAACCCTTCTACTCATCCATTCACATAATAGTTATTTTGGGGGCACCTATTAATGTACAGACATGATCGAGTCTTTGGTTAGATAATTCAACTGACCATAGTCTTCCTTCTTTAATGTCAAAATAAACTGCATGTGATATTAATGGATTCAGAACAAACATAATCAGTGACATGCCCTAGTTCTTGCGATTTTGCTGAAGGGAATTTGAATACCTCTGCATTTCTCATTGATTCTTTTTCATTTCTTAATTAAAATTTTAAATTTAGAATAATTACATATTTAGAGAAAAGCTGTAAAGAGAATACAGAGAGTCCCCATATGTCCCCCAGCTAGATTTCTCTATTATTAACATCTTCTATTACTAACATGGGTTCTGGGTTTTTATGTTTTTTTGTTTTTTTTCTCATAAGGACATGCCAGTTCCTACTTTATCTTTCCCAAAGAGCTTTTTGTAAATAATACTTAAAAATAAACAATGTTTGCTATTATGTTTCAAGTTTAAGCTGTCAGAAACTTACATTTTTTCATCTCTGTAAGGACAATTGTGGGACTGCTGTTGTGAATACTGAAAATGACATGAGGATTTTGCAATGCATATAAAACAGGAGATTTAGGGGCGTCTGGGTGGCTCAGTGGATTAAGCCTCTACCTTCGGCTCCCATCATGATCTCAGGGTCCTGAGATTGAGCCCCGCATCAGGCTCTCTGCTCAGCAGGAAGCCTGCTCCCCTCCCCCACCCCCCACCTGCCTCTCTGCCTACTTGTGATCTCTGTCAAATAAATACATAAAATCTTTAAAAAAAAAAAAAAAAACACAGGAAATTTAGTTCACGGTAGTGCGGTGGAGAATCATCGCATATGGATGCTCGGCCTCTCTGAACACTCCCCTTCCATTTTGGCTATAGGCCTCCTTATATTCCTCAACTTCCCAAGACTGAAGCTAGATAACTCTCATTCCTAGAGTCCTTTGTAGTGACGGCCCAGATATCTGACCTACATTCAAGCAAGATCTGGAACCCAAAATTAAACCAAGGGAAGCAGTGGTTCTATTCTGAGAATTTGCTCATTTGACAATAGTGGTGGTGGAGCCTTTAGTATTTTGATGAAAGTTTCTGGTATTTAGTCTTGAGGAGCAAAAATATTAATGAAGGAAATGTTTTTTCCAAAGAAACCCTATGATGGGGCGCCTGGGGGGGGGGGCTCAGTCAGTTAAGGGCCTGCCTTCAGCTCAGGTCATGATCCCAGGGTCCTGGGATAGAGTTCCTCATTGGATTCCCTGCTTAGGAGGAAGCCTGCTTGTCCCTCTCACTCTGCCTGCTCCTCTTCCTGCTTATGCTCTCAGCCAAATAAACAAACAAAATCTTAAAAAACAAAACAAAACAACAACAACAACAACAAAAGAAGAAGAAGAAGAAAAAGAAACCCTGTGATGTAATTGGATATTGTTTCTCTACAGTGGCTTCAAAGGCAGGTACTCTGACCTCTCCAGAAAGTCTTGAGCAACCTAACAGTAAATAATCTTTTTCTGCCCAAGCCTAATTAGAACAAACCCTAGTTCATTTGCAACTAAGAATATTGATGAATGTAGCAACTTTGAAACAATGAAGGGAGCTTTAGTAACAGGATATTGTTATACTTGGAACTGACTGGAGGATAAGATGGGAGCAGCCAGTGAAGATTTCACGACCTGGGTCTGCAAAGCCAATTCATTGCCAAGTACAATAGCAGAACAGCTGGTCAAACTGTTGCTTGTTATACCTTGCAACTCTGAGCACATGCCAAGCAAAGCTTTTCTATGATGTGAATGGTTTGAATAAAATTTGGAATGTTGCCACGTTTATTAAGTTTGGCTACTTTCAAAAGTGCACTACAGGGGAGATGTACTCAGACTAAATCCAGACAGTCTGTAAGTAGAGATGCAAGGGAACACAGCTATGCCCAAAGAGGCTCACTCTGCTTGTGTCCTGCAATATAAATTGACTGAGAATATCATAATTTGGAACCCTACAAGTCCGAGAAGAACCAGCTGTTTCCATATATTAAAAAAAAAAAAAAAGTGTAATTTACATGTAACAAGTGAGGGTTTCTAAGTGCAACTTCAAAAAGAAAATTGTAGCCCCTGGGCTTTTCAAATGGTTTCCTTCAGGAAATCTGAGTGACAATGAAGGGAATTCAGTGCCAAAGATAAAATCAGTGGTGTTGCATTCATTCTCACCTTGGCATGCTTACTATTTTGCAGAAGTTGAGACAGCAACCATCAGGTCAAAAGCAAGAAAGAAGAGCAGAGGAGCCGACAGTGAAGAGTTAAAACTTGGTGGTTAAAGAGTTAAAGGTTTATGTGGTTACTCATAAAATTGTCTTGAAACCCATCTCCTGGAATCTTGGTAAATTTTCCAGGGAATAGTATTGTCCAATGTGCCTCAGGCTGGCTACAGCTGTACTTAAAATAAATGCTTTTTTTTTTTTTTTTTTTTTTAAATTGAGAGAGAAAGGGAGAGAGAGAATCCCAAGCAGGTTCCAGGTCCAATGTGTGAACCCAATGTGGGCCTTGATCGGACAACCCTGAGATTATGAGCCAAAATCAAGTCAGGTGCTTAACTAACTGAACCACACAGGTCCCCTGCAAATGCCTTAGTCTTATGCTGCTGCTTATCGTCCTCCTTCTCATCAAATAAGGAATGCTTCACTAATTTGTTTGTTACCCTCATACAGGAGCCATGCTAATCTCCTCTGTATTTTTCTGAATTGAATATAGGTCCTGCAAAGTGGGTACCTTTTAATTATTTTTATAGCCCTCTTTCATCTGCTTTCGTTTTCCAGAGTACCTGCTTATAGTGTCAGTCTACTGACAAACTGGGCAAGGAAGGTCTCCCCAGATGTAGAACCAAGGACCTGGAGGAAAAATGGATAAAAGAAATTCATCTGGAAAGCACAAGGGCCTGCCAAATTGGTTAGCCAAGTAACTACTCCTGCTACCAGGGTCAGAAAGTCCTGAGCGTACCTGTCTAGAAGGAGTCTGTCTAGACCACTGTACCAAAAGTGGTCATGTCTTTCCCACTTCCCCGATTACTGAATGAGACTTTAAAATTGCTGTTACCCTATCTTCTTCTCTCATTACAATAACACACTGGGCATTTTGGAGGAAAAAGACATAAGTCCCAGGGTCACAAGGAACCGTACATGGAGCTGAGGCAGAGACGACCCAAAGATCACAGACTTCAGGCTAAATGCAGTAACTGGATAAAATTTTGGGACTATCTACCTTGGAAGAGAGAGGATGAATTCTTTTTATTTAAATTAAATATAGAGATAGAATGATTGTATATAAACATTGAATAGTCAGTGAGGTGGGAGGCAGCTGACATAAATATATTTACTCAACAACCTTTCAACCCCTCCTTTTCCTTTTCCACTTTTATGCAGTATCTCACCCTTCCTTTTAACCAGAGATGACCACTTAACATAGTTCTGACAATCAGATATATGCTAAAGTCTTCTGGTCTTCTCTCTTATGTTTTCCTCTTTTATTGAATATGTGCATATAGAACAGCTTTCACTATAGATGTTAAAATAGGAAAATGGAATAAGCTTTCTTCTTTGGCGGAATAATTCAGTTACTCTGCTAGACCTCAAATGCCTATACCTGTAATTCTTATTGAACGAAACAGCTTTTTATTAATCTAGAACTGTGGCATAATGTGACAGTGAATGAAATTCTAATAAAATCAAGTAGGAAAATAATAAACTACAAAGTTCATTTTGCTTGATTTTATATAAGCAAATATACTTCTCGACTATTTAATACGTGTTACATAAACCCTGACTTTTATGAAAATACAAAGTTTTTCATTTCAGGTGGGAAATGATAGGCTCACATAGGAAACAGAATCTGGCAGCAAGAGAAATATCCTTTCATGTAAGAAAAAAAAAATCTGTCACAATTAATAGAAAAACAAAAAACATAGTCCCATTAAATCTTCCTCTACTAGACCATATCCAACCAGGTTAATTAGCTAGCCAAGATTTCTGGTTTAGTTTACCAGTTTGTGAATTTGGCTTTTTTTTTTTTAATCAGTAGAGAATAAATATTTTACTACATAAACTCTTGATAAATAAAATAAATATTGTTGGAGCCATTTGCTTTGTAGTTTTCCTTTAACTAAAAATAATTCCCTTCTTAAGGAATGATTCATATGTCTACTTTTACATTTTTATAATTATTGAAGACTGGTTTTGTTTCCACAGGAATAAGATATTTTATTTCTTCCCAAATTAAAGGAACATATTTCCCCCTCTAGACTCAGGACTTTTGTGTGTGTCTGTGTTTTGGTTTTAATTCACAAGTACTGTATCTCTATCGAGCCATCACTATTTGGCTAAATTTTCTTTATTGGCAGCCATCAAAATGACTAATTTCTTTGCAATTATTTATTCCAACTTTGGAAATGGTCTCAATGCAAGTATTTTTAGATTTAGAGTTTCCTGGAGAAGGCTCAATAATACCTATCTCCAATGATTAAAGCAAAAAACAAAACAACAGAACAAAAATAAAACCCAGCCCTTCCCCATGTTATCAGAGTTTAACCCATTCTGAGAAAAGTTGCTTTACATTGAGAGATGTCCATGAATTTCATAGAGACCATAAAGCCTGAATTCAATGGGAAGAAAGAAGCCCTTGACCAAGTAATCACACTGCGATGGGAAGTCCTCACTAATCTGAAGAATGAAAACTGCACCTGGGGCGGCGCTAGATCTAACGAAGTGAGTAAAATATTCCCCGCGTGGCAACTCTGTCAGGAAAAAAGCCAATGGAAAGTGATGTTACTTTAAAAATCACATCTATTAAAATTATATAAAATTACAGCCACACATTTTAAGTGCAGCAAATGAGAATTCTATATTTTAAATGGTATTATACCAGGTTTGGTTAACAGAAACATTAATAAGGGAGATTACATACGAATAAATGTGTGTGTGTGCGCGCGTGCGTGCGCATGTGTGTGTGTGTGTGTTTGCATTGAAACAAGCTGTAAGGGTATGTATCGAAATGTAGGTGGCAGAATTAGTAAACATTTGTATTTTACTCTTCATATTTATCTGGTACAATCAACAAAAGTGTATTTTAAAATATCTAGTAATTATAAATAATTCCACTTCAACTCGGGCTTCAAGGAAAAACATGGAGAAAATCAGCAACCAGAAACCAGCAAGAGCCATCCTGAGGCAAAGCAGCAGCAGCTTTTAAACAGTAATTAAATTCTCTAGTTACAGCTTAATTCTTTAATCTCTGACCCACCAAATGGAAATACTGTGAGATACTCAGTGTTCACATTTCCTTTTAGTGATCTATTATGAATTACATAACCCACTTCCATTGCCATATTGATGTCTCATTTGTTCCTGAATTAAGATCCCAACCCTATTACCTTTGAATTCTATTACAGTAGATGAACAGACTCTAAGTTCAAAACCCAGGGACAGTGCACAGCAACTATTCCCACCTGCATTATTAAGGACAGTTTAGTTATGGGTATCAGGATCAAAAAACAGTCCCCAATATTTCACTTTAAAGTTTCCTGAGGTTTTTCTTTTTTAGTAATTGGGCATTGTAGATGCATCCTGTAAGCTGATTACAAAGAAGATGATAAAAATAAGAACAAGAAATCAATTCTATTATTAGCAGCCCTTTTTTTTCTTATTCTAATCTAATTACTTATTTTTTTTTTAGGTTTATATTTTTCAGTGTTCCAAGATTCACTGTTTATGTACCACACCCAGTGCTCCATGCAATACGTGCCCCTCCTTAATACCCACCACCAGGTTCAGTCGTTATTAGTAGCACTTTTGAAGGACAGGAGGCGGCGAGGCATTCATGCCCTGGCTCAAAGAAGCCCTTGTAGTGTAACAGATCACAGAACCAAAGGGCAAAGTAATACCTTATAAGATGGGTCTTATTTGTCTGCCCCAACTTCGAGCCCCGCTGTGAGATCATGAATACCTCAAAGTTTTATATTCTATCTTTGTTATCTAGTATTACCTTCACAGATGCTAATGTTGCAGAATAAAATGATTTTAATAGCTGTCTTAAGAATTTTTAAATGCTATTAAAATATTAGCATTAATCAAAATTGATTAATGTTAAAATAATAGAGGTAAAAAACCTTTAGACAAATACTTTGGTGTCCATTTTGCTGTGAAGAGAGAGGCCACTTATGAAGACGGAGATTAGAAGATCTATATGGTATCACTTATATGTGGAGTCTAAAAGAACAAACTAGTAAAAAGAGAGTAAAATGGTGACTATCTGGAGCTTGGGTTGGGAGAATAGGAGGGGTTTTATTTAAGGGTACACACCTGCAGTTAGTAGATATAGGAACCCTGGAGTGCTAATGCACAGCACTTCGAAAGCAGATAACATTATAATAATCATCTAATATGCTGAGAGACTGGATCTTAATTATTCCCACCACAAACAAAGAAATAATTACGTGACACGTGAGAGGCACTATTGCTATAATATTACAATATATAAATGTATCAAATTAACGCCTTGTTGGGGCGCCTGGGTGGCTCAGTGGGTTAAGCCTCTGCCTTCGGCTCAGGTCATGATCTCAGGGTCCTGGGATCGAGTCCTGCATCCGGCTCTCTGCTCAGCAGGGAGCCTGCTTCCCTCTCTCTCTCTCTCTCTCTCTCTCTGCCTGCTTCTCTGCCTACTTGTGATCTCTCTCTGTCAAATAAATAAATAAAATCTTAAAAAAAAAAAATTAACGCCTTGTATACCCCAAATTCATATAATGCTATATCTCAAATAGATTTCAAGTAAAAATAGCAGGTAGAAAACTGGAGGACCAAATGGCTCTCTCATGTGTAAGAGCATGAGCTGTGTAAGAGCATGTATTACACACGATGGGCGTGGTTTCTAATCACCGTTTCTTCAGTCATCATGTATTTTTCCCAATGCAGACACGTTGTTCATTGTCTTTCTTAGGACAAGGATTTCTTTTCTCTCTTTCTCTACCTGATGAACACTTACCTATCTTTCAAGACCCAAAGAAAATATCACCTCTGAATGAAACTTCCCTGGTTTGTTTTTGTTTTTGTTTTGTTTTTATTGTTTCTCATGTTTCAATCTCTATCCCTGTAGCAAACAGATATTCAAAATTGCTTACTAAAAAAAAAAAAAAAAAAAAAATTCACAGGGTTCCTTTTGTTCCACATTCTCAACAACATTTATTTCTTATCTTTTTATTTGTCACTCTGACAGGTGCAAGATATATCTCATTGCTCACTGTGTTTTTTTTCCTTTTGAAGGCATATACATACACACACACACACACATCTGTGTGTGTGTGTGTGTGTATGTGTATAAATATATATATATATACATAAATATGAAAATTTTTAAGTTCAATAAGCCAACATATAGTATATCATTAGTTTCAGATATAGTATTCAATAATTTGAATACTATTGTGTGTATTGTAGTTTTGATTTACATTTCCTGGTGATTAGTGTCGCTGAGCACACTTTTTTGTGTCTGTTGGCCGTTCGTATAACTTCTTTGGAAAAAAAATGCCCATTCACGTACTCTGCCCATTTTTTTTTTTAACATAACTGTTAGTGGGGATATTTTGGTATTGAGTTTTATAAATTCTTTACTTATTTTGGATATTAACCCATTATCAGATACATCATTTGCAAATATCTTCTCCCATTAAGTAGGTTGCTTTTGTTGATTATTTCTTTCGCTATGCAAAAGCTTTCTATTTTGTGTTGGCAAGGATGTGGAGGAAAAAGGAACCCTTGTGTATTGTTGGTGGGAATGTAAATCAGTACAGCCACTGTGGAAAATAATACAGAGGTTCCTCAAAAAATCAAAAACAAAAATACCATATGATCCAATAATTCTACTACTAGGTATGTACACAAAGAAAACAAATGCAAATTCAAAAAGATATATGCCCCCGCTGTGTTTACTTAAGTATTATTTATAATAGCCAAGATATGGAAGCAACCTAAGTGTCCACTGATAGATGAATGGATAAAGAAGACATACATGTACACATACATACACACATAGAATATTACATAGTCCTATAGAAGGATGAGATCAATGCCATTGGAGGCAACATGGATGAATGTAGAGGATCTTATGCTAAGTGAAATAAATCAGACCAAGAAAGACAAATACCTTATGTTTTTATGCATATGTGGAATCTAAAAAACAAAGAATAAACAGTAAGAATCAGGCATATAAATACAGATGATTTATATGATGGCTGCTAGAGGAAAGGGGTGTGGAAAGATGGGCAGATGAGGAGGAGGAGTTATGGAATGAATAAGCCTAAGCCATAGGAATAAAAGGTACAGGACAGGAAATAGAGTTAATAATATTATAATAGCATTGTACAGTGACACATGGTAGCCACACTTCTGGTGAGCATAGCGTAACATATACAGTTGTTGAATCACTATGACGTATACCAGAAATTAATGTAACGTTGTGTGTCAACTATCCTTAAATAAAAGAATAAAAATAAATATTACAGTAAGAATAATCATACTCTTCTTTTTTGTTGCTCATTAAATATTACAATTACACATGTTCTAATTAGTGGCATAATGAGGTACCTGAAATTAAACCATTTGTTTGAAATCAGAAATAAACTCTACTTTGGATTTGTGTTTGACATTTATTTGACATTTGAATAAAGACATTATCTTCCTAAGTCTGACTCTCAGTGATAACATGCATTTTTTTTTTTTTTCCTTAAACTTACTTGTTGATCCATGAAATAAAGAAGCTGTATGGCAATGACCTCTGAAGCAAAATTTACCTATAAAGAGCCTGGAACACTGCATGTTGCCAAGGTTTGCAGTGGTCCTATCATAGGACAATATTCTAAGATGTGATTTATTGAAGTTATGCCATTTTTTAAAAAGATTTTATTTATTTGTTTGAAAGACAGAGATCACAAGTAGGCAGAGAGGCAGACAGAGAGAGAGGAAGGGAAGCAGGCTCCCTGCTGAGCAAGGAGCTGGATGGGGACTCAATCCCAGGACCCTGAGATCATGACCTGAGCCGAAGGCAGAGGCTTTAAACCACTGAGCCACCCAGGTGCCCTGCCATTTTCTTTTTTAAAAGATATTTCATTTATTTGAAAGAGAGAGAACACAAATGGGGTGAGGGGGCAGAGGAAGAGGGAGAAGATGACTGTCTGCTGAGCAGGGAGCCAGATGCTGGGCTCCATCAGGCAGATGTTCAACACACTGAGCCACTGAGGAGCCCTGAAGTTATGCCATTTTCATTTTACTTTCAAGAGTAAGTTGTATGAGGTCTGATGGAGTAATACAACAGGCTTGGAAAAACATCTGACTGATTCAAATTTCATTTGAGCCGCTTACTAGCAGCATGACTTTGGGCAAGTTATGCAGTTACATTGAGCCTCCATGTCTAATCTATAAAATTAGAATATCAATAATTATCATTTTTTAAAAGATTTTATTTATTTATTTGACAGAGAGATAGAGAGCACAAGTAAGCAGAGCGGCAGGCAGAGGGAGAGAGAGAAACAGGCTCTCCGCTAAGTAGGGAACCTCATGTGGGGCTCGATCCCAGGACCCTGGAATCATGACCTGAGGCGAAGGCAGCTGCTTAACCCACTGAGCCACCCAGCCGCCCCAATAATTGTCATTTAAAGATGATTACATATGTAACACTTAGAAGGGTACTGGGCACTTAGTAGGTTTTTAATTATAGCTAACTAATGTAGTCAATTCTATCACTCAAATATACACATATCATTTGCCCTTAACAGTAAAGAACAAGTTACTGAAGATATAAGAAATAGGAAAAATTTTGGGGCACCTGGGTGGCTCAGTGGGTTAAGCCTCTGCCTTCGGCTCAGGTCATGATCTCAGGGTCCTGGGATCGAGTCCCGCATCGGGCTCTCTGCTCAGCGGAGAACCTGCTTCCTCCTCTATCTCTCTCTCTGCCTGCCTCTCTGCCTACTTGTGATCTCTCTCTGTGAAATAAATAAATAAAAATCTTTAAAAAAAAAAAATAGGAAAAATTTTAATTAGTCTAGTTATCAAAACAAGAAATTGATTAAATAATTGATGAATACTAATGTGATAAAATCTCAATCAGTTATTAAAAATACTGTTTGAGGTGAGGGTTTTTTTGGGGTTCTCTATTCTGTTCCATTAATCCATATGTCTGCCTTTATGACAATGTCATACCATTTTCATTACTGTAGCTTTGTAGTTTTTTTTTTTTTTGTCTTGTTTTGTTTTTTTTTTACACTTTAACAAATGTTTAAGCATATGGTATATTGTTGTTGACTAGAGGTATGATGTTGTGGAGCAGATGTATAGAACTTACTTCTCTTGCTTAATTGAAACTTTGTGCCTGCTGATTAGTATCTTGCCAATTCAACCTCTCCCCAACACCTGGAAACCACCATTCTAGGGTGTGATTCTACAGATAGGACTCTTTTCGATACTTCATTTAAGTGGAATCATGCAAAGTTTGTCTTTCTGTGACTGACTTATTTCACTTTGCATATATGCCTTCAAAGTTCATCCATGTTGGTGCATACTGCAGAATTTCCTTCTTTTGTAAGACTGAACGATATTCCATCGTATCTATATATCACATATTCTTTATTCATTCACCTATTGATGGACATATTTGTAGTTTCCACGTCTTGGCTACTACCAATAATGCTGCAATGAAAATGGGAATACTAATAGGTCTTTGAGAGTCTGATTTCAATTTTTTTTTTAAGGGAAACACCCAGAAGTGGGATTTTGGGGATCATATGATAGTTTTATTCTCAATTTGTTATGAAAATTCCATACTGTTTTCCATAATGGCTGCAGTGTTTTGCATTCCCACCAACTGTGTTCAAAGATTCACTGACAAGAGTGCCAAGACTATACATAATGAGACAAGATAGATAGGAACTTGGATCACAGAGAGGGGATCCCATCCAAATGGAGCTTGAATCCTGGAGGAGACTCAGACAATGGTGGTGCTGTCCAAGCAGAGAGAGAAGTAAAGAAATACTATGGCTTCCCCTGGCCTCCCACCTCTGACCTTATATCCAAGGGTCTCCTCACAACTAAACCTACTGAGCAAGAAAATTTGGGAAATGTAACTTTCGGAATTTAGTTCCTTGAGATGCAGAGCACACTGCAGAAACTTCAGGGACTAAATGGAAGAGCAAACAGGCCAGCACTTAAGCCAAAGTGCCCTAGAGAGATATGTAAAACTATATACTTAGCTAGAAGTACTTCAGTGGTTCTCATTCTTATTCCTTTCAGCATTTCTTTGACATTCCCTGAGAGGACTTAGCATTTGCATCTTGAGAGATAAAATTCCGGTGCTAAAAGCATTTTTCTAATTTTACTTCAAGAAGAGAACTGATAAATAATAAACATTTTTGTATGAGGTAGCGTGAGTGGTTTGCAAAGAAAATTATGGTACAAAAATGCTTTAGAAAAAAATAATAGAGCTTTATAAATGTAACCATTTCATTATCACTAATGTTCTACAGTCATTCTTCACAAGTAGACAGATGTTTTACAGACTTTTTAAGATTGAGCACCCCTTTACCAATTTTCACTGTAATGAATGAAATTCATGTTATTATATACTTGTATTCAGTGCATTCCTTATTCAATGTCATTGTCAATATTATAATGCAAACACTGTTTACTATTAGTATTTACTTCTGAAAGATTTGACACATTATTTTCTCTATATAAGTGTATCTAATTTGAATTGTTACAAATGCAGGATTATACTATACATAAAATTTGGCATCTGGACTTTTAAACTTAATATATCATGTACATGCAGACCTACACACAATTACATTCTTTTAAGTGACATGACATACTGCATTATACGGATGTGCCCTAAATTATTCAGTTTATGCTCCCCCCTACCGTAGACAGTAGATGGGCATTTGGGTAGTTTCCATTTATTGTTACAGCACTACACAGAACACCTTGTATGTATATTTTTATGAACTTGTAAAACTACTTCAGTTTGACAAATTATTAAAAGTGGATTTTCTAGTTTGGAAGGCATCTGTATTAATCACATACACATCTGCATATAGCTACATGTAAATCACATCTGCATTACTAAAATATCCTCCAGAAAGCATGCACGTGCTTACCCCTGTAACTCTCTATACTCTCACAAATACTGAGTATTAGCACTTTTAAATCTTTACTAATCAGATAGGTGAAACCTACTTTTCATATTATGTTAAGTTTAGGGGACATACTTGTTATACATTAAATGAAATGTGTATATATATGTGCAATATATTCCTCCTTCCCATATGAGTCCACCTGAAAAGGAGGAAAAAAAGAAAGAAAACAAAAACTAATAAAAAGTACCTTTTTTCACCCCACCTTCCCCTTCTCCTAACCCCCTGCATGTCAAAGAGATCTTTCAAGAGCTTCTGACTACTTCTGACCACAGAAAAATGGTTCAACTAAATAGCCAGAATTTTTCTCTGGGAAGAGAACAGAATTAGTTTCTATGGCACCTAATTTGCCCTCACTCTTTGTTAGAAAAGAAGAGCTGCTAATCTCCCAAGAAACTTTAAAGCAATGATGGAAATGTCAGTACAAGCTACAGTTGCAACAACTGCCTGATCAGACTTTATCTGAACACCTCACTTGGGAGAAGCAACAACCACAAAGGTAAAAGCTATTAACTAACAGCCTTCTCATTCCAAGTATGAGCAACACAGGACAGCTTATGGAAGACTTCTGAGTGATCACCAATGAATTGCTAAAGAAGAGAAGAAATGTTAAGAAATCTTACACTCCAACTAGCTTATCCACTTAAACCTAAGCTTTAATCAATTATCTGGAAGGGAATAACTTCGTTTAAGAACCCATATATAGTAACATGGGTTATATTTTAGTCCTGTCTGGAACCCTTCAGAGCTGGATAATACAGAAAATGCCAAGAGACGGAATCCAGGGACACCTGGATGGCTCAGTTGGTTAATCAGCTACCTTCGGCTCAGGTCATAATCCCAGTGTCCTGGAATCGAGTCCCACACCTGGCTCCCTGCTCAGCAGGGAGCCTGCTTCTCTCCCTGCCTCTGCCTGCTTGTGCATTCTCTCTCTCTCTCTGACAAATAAATAAATAAAATCTTTAAAATATATATATATATATATATATATATATATATGTCTTAAAAAGAGAGAGAGACAGAATCTAAAGAGGAAAAAAAAAAAAGCCACCGCACAAACAAGACAAAACACATGACAGCATCTATGAATATTTTGGCATCTACATGAGCTAACCCTTATCACTAAAATGAAAACAAAGTGTCTTGAAACTTTAAGTTGAATCTAGGTAATTAGGAACAGCTAGAAGAAAAATTTAGCCAAACATCTGATTGTTTTCAAACTTCCAAAAATTTGAGTAATAGATATAAAACTGTATACACACAGTTTAAGTTAATAGAAAAAGTGCAAAAAAACCCCACTACTAACCAGATAAAAAGTTAAGACTATTCAGACGAAATTTTAATAGAGGATGTTACTTTAAATTAAATCATATGAAGTTGTCATTTCTATAGGTCAGCAGAGTTGAATATCAGCAATTTCATATGACTCAACCTAGTAATAACCAGATTTCATAATCAAGTTTTGTGTCCTAGTTTATACCTGGCATGTACAAGAAATTCCATTTGGGGGATGCCTGAGTGGCTCAGTCAATTAAGCATCTGCCTTCTGCTCAGGTCATGATCTCAGGGTCCTGGGTTCAAGCCCCACATCAGCTCCCTGCTCAGTGGGGACCCTGCTTCTCCCTCTCCTCCCCCACTGTTATCTCTCTTTCTTCCTTGCTCTCTCTTTCTCTCAAAAATAAATAAATAAATAAATAAAATCTTAAAAAAGAGATTAAGTACCAAGTAGTTTAACAGTGAAGTTGAAAAACCCATGGAGATCTTTCAAGATTTACTAAATTTGACTGTCCTGACCTGTGTTTTATCTTTCGCTCTGTGTGGACAGAATGAAAAAGGATGACATGATCTAGTCATAGTAAAAGCTCAAGGGTTACTTTCACTGCTTATTTCAGTGCTTTAACCAAATCAAAATATCTTTTGTCCTTTTCATTCCTTCAAGTCTGACTCTAATCAAAAGTAGCAAAGCTTGTCAGGTGGAGACATAACCAAAAGGAAAAAAAAAAGCCTATCATGAAGATTAAAGTCATTGGTAGAATTTTCATCAGGCAGGAAAGCAGACACTGCAGAAGCTAATAAAGCACTAAATGTTCGATTTCGCCAAATGACGCTCAAGTGGCATACACAGAGAAGAAAGTTCTTTGGAATTCCTTTGGGGAAAAAATGGCATTGAAAGAATAGCAAGAAGGGCGAAATCAGTGTTAATCATTACTGGAAATGAAAAATAAAGTTTGTAAAAGACCCTTTCATAGGCAAGCAATTAACCTTGGAAATTATCATTTGAAAATAATTCTGTATATTTTTAGGCTTATTTTGTACCTGACATTATTTTAGGACGGTCTCTCCCTCAAAAAGCTCAAAACTTAGGTGGGAAGACAACCCTAATGTACATTAAAGACATGAAAATCATTATGGACCAAAACAAAAGTGATCTAAAATGCTGTAAAACTACTGGGGGGAAAAAACATCAGTGGAAGTAGATGTGCCTAAGATGTCACATTCTTTTGAGTAATGACTTACTATACAGCAATCAATAAGCTCTGAAACATTTACAATGGTATTATGTACTAATTGGCCCCTCCAGAAACCTCTAGTGAGAGAGTCAAGTACTTAGAGAAGGCGGCAGACCCTAGGGTTTTGACTGCACAACCTGAAACTTCAGGAAAGTCTGAGACTCCTTTTTTTTCAGCTGTAAATGTAAAGATACAAATGCAGATGACACTGAATTTCTTCTAGAACTTAAATGCTGTTAGATGTGTAGAACACTTGAACGATAAACTGCCAGATCGCGAGGGTGGTAGTGACAGAGGTCATGGACATCACCCCTGTTGTGGTCCTCATCACCACCACCAAACTCCTCCTCCTAGAAGAACAGTTTTGTATCATGAATTTGTAGTGTGTAAATGTATCATTAATGTAGTACTGTTAGTAGAGTGACGAGATTAATGTTTGTCAGTGACTTTTTACTTAGTTAATTAGTATAACCAGCATACAATTATCTGCATATATTTAAAATGTGCAGTTTACCAGGTCTGAGGACACATATTCATCCATGTAACTACCACCACATCTATATAATTAACATACCCATCACCTCCAGACGTTTTCTTGGACTTCTTGTAATCACTTTCTCTTATCCTTTCCCTGTCCTACTCCCCAGGAAACTGCTGATCCGACATCTTACATTTTAGTTCACTATTAGTTTTTCTATAATTTTATATAAATGGAATCAAACTGTACATTTTAATCTCTTCACTTAGCTTGAGATCTATTCATGTTGTGTACACCATTTGCTTTTAGTATTCTGCATATGTCACAATTTGCCTATCAAATGTCACAGCATTCGGGTGTTTAGTCTTTATCTATTACAAAGCAATCTGCTATAAATACCTGTGTATAAATCTTCATACAAGTACCTTTTCTTTTTTCTTTTTTTTTTTTTTTATTTGTCAGAGAGAGAGGGAGAGAGAGCAAGCACAGGCAGACAGAATGGCAGGCAGAGGCAGAGGGAGAAGCAGGCTCCCCGCCAAGCAAGGAGCCCGATGTGGGACTCGATCCCAGGACGCTGGGATCATGACCTGAGCCGAAGGCAGCTGCTTAACCAACTGAGCCACCCAGGCGTCCCACAAGTACCTTTTCTTTTTAAGAAACCAGTGGTTTAATCAAGCGGTTGTACCATCTTGTATTCTCACCAGCCATAGAGTTCCTTGCCAAGAACTAGCAACAAAAGCATAAAGGTCTAAGGGAGACAACTGAAAGTATACTATTATAAAGTTTTTATACTGTGTGTGAAGTACAATATCATGCTAAGTTCACTGTGGTAATTTAAAGATATATACTATACACCCTAAAGCTACTACTTACAAAATGAGATACAACTCAAAGTAAATCAGATGTAATTGTAATAGTTGATTGGCCCAAGAAATAAATGCAGAGAACAAAAAAGAGACAAAAAAGTCATCCTTCTACTAATTATGGAATGGTGCTCCATTGTAGTTTTGCCTTCCTGAATGATTAATGATATTGAACATATTTTCATGTTACTTAGCTATCCATGTAAATGTTCTGTGAATTTCAAATTAATATGTACTCTGTTGTTTTTGGGTGAAGTGTTCTAAGTAGCAGACCTACAAGCAATAAACGTATTTGTATCTTCTTATGTTTAAATGTATTTCTTGGGGTGCCTGGGTGGCTCAGGGGGTTAAGCCGCTGCCTTCAGCTCAGGTCATGATCTCAGGGTCCTGAGATCGAGCCCCGCATCAGGCTCTCTGCTCAGCAGGGAGCCTGCTTCCTCCTCTCTCTCTGTCTCTCTGCTGGTGATCTGTCAAATAAAAGTAAAAAATAAATAAATAAAATAAAATAAAATGTATTTCTCACAGGTTAGATATTGTTGGTCTTTGGGGTTTTTTTTGTTCCATATGATAATCTCTGTCTTTTAAATCTGGTGTTTAGATTTTTTACAATGAATGTGATCACTGACATATTGAGGTTTCTAACATCTTTACTATTTTTTTTAATTTCCCCATTTTTTTAATGCTCCTTTCCCTTTTTATTTTTTCTGTTTCGGATTTATTATTTTTTTTAAATTAAAATTGATCTATTTTGGTGAAGTATTAGCTATAATATTTTTGTTTTCTTTTTACTGGTTAGAATTTATAGTACACATCTTTTATAGTAAACATCTTTAAATTACCATAATCTATAAATATGATATCCTTTTATGTACAGTATAAGAATCTTACAATAGCATGTTTCTAGTTGTTTCCTCCAGACCTTTCTGCAATCATTTTGTTTTGATTATTACATAAGCAAGAACTAGTTGTTATTGTGTCTAAATATTGAGTAATCTTTCAAATAAATCAAAATAACTTAATTGTTCATTATATTTGTCAATGCAGTTAGTAATGCCAATGTTCTTCATTTCTTTTTATGCATTTATATGAACCTATATTTTTAATCTGGTATTACTTTTCCTCTGTATAAAGGACTTTCATTAGCATTTCTCATAGTACAGGTTGGAAGGAAAGGAATTCTTTTGGCTTACGTCCGAAATAGCCTTTATTTTGGCTTAAAAATTATTTTGTTAAAAAATTATTTTGTAGGGGCGCCTGGGTGGCTCAGTGGGTTAAGGCCTCTGCCTTCGGCTTGGGTCATGATTCCAAGGTCCTGGGATCGAGCCCCACGTCGGGCTCTCTGCTCAGCGGGGAGCCTGCTTCCCTTCCTCTTTCTGCCTGCCTCTCTGCCTACTTGTGATCTCTGTCAAATAAATAAATAAAATCTTTAAAAAAATTATTTTGTAGCCTTTAATTTTGAAAAGCATTTTCCCTGAGTTTAGAATTCAAGTTTGACAGTTTTTGTTTCAATAATATAAAGATGTTGTCCTACTTTATTATTGCTAGTATCATTTCTTATGAAAAGCTGGCTGCCATCTTTATTTTTCTTACTCTGTATTAGTGTGTGTCTTTTTTCTCTGGAAGCTTTCAAGATTTTCTCTTCTTCCCTGGTTTTGAACAATGTGATGATGATGTATCTGGGTGTAATTTTTTTCCATTTTCTTATGCTTGAGGTTAAGCTTCTTGAGTTTATGTGTTGCCAATTTTGATTGAACTTGAAAAAAATTGGCGATTATCTACTCAAATATTTTATATTTTTTTCTGTACCCATTCTTCCCTTTTGTCCTTTAGAAGACTTCAATTACTTGGTTTTGGGTGCTTGAAGTGGTCTCATTGCTCTATTTAAAAAAAAAAAAATTGTCTGTGTTCCATATTTTTTCTATTATTATGTCTTTATTAATCTTTTCTTCTGAGATATCCAATCTGTCATTCCTAATCAATGTGCTTTTCATTTTACATATTGTATGTTTCACTTCTAGAAGTTCAGTTTCAGCTTTTTTTTTTTTCCCCAATAGCTTCCATATCTCTCCATTTAACCTTTTACTCATGTGGGTTTTTTTTTTTTTTTAAAGATTTTATTTATTTCTTTGACAGACAGAGATCACAAGTAGGCAGAGAGGCAGGCAGAGAGAGAGAGAGGAGAAGCAGGCTCCCTGCTGAGCAGAGAGCCCGATGCGGGACTCGATCCCAGGACCCTGGGATCATGACCTGAGCCGAAGGCAGAGGCTTTAACCCACTGAGCCACCCAGGCACCCCACATGTGGGG
This sequence comes from Enhydra lutris kenyoni, assembly GCF_002288905.1. Taxonomy (NCBI): domain Eukaryota; kingdom Metazoa; phylum Chordata; class Mammalia; order Carnivora; family Mustelidae; genus Enhydra; species Enhydra lutris. The sequence continues at coordinate 7,905,878 of NW_019154115.1, read as the reverse complement.
TTTTTTGTATGGACTTCTCCATGGTTCTCTTTGGGTGGCTATTTGAACACATGGCAATAGTGGGTGCATGAAATAGTGTGGAAAGGACTTTACTGTGGTAAAAGAAGAAAATGAGTCCTGCTTCTTTTACTTCATTTATTGGAAGAATTCTTCAGAAACATTCTATCAACCTCCCTGAGCTTTAGCTTTCTCATCTGTAAATGACAACAACAATGCTTTGTAAAGCACTATGGAGTATTATACCTGTGACAGGAATTCAGTTACTGTAAATAGCTACACAAATTTCAGTGCCTATGAGATTTGCAATGATCTGAGTTTTAGACTTTCCTTCCTAGACATTTATATTTCTTCAACAAGGCACTTCCCTAGCTAGAATTTCTTTTGCTCAGCCATCAAATATTAACATCCTTTAAACACCCTTTATTTGTGGAATGCCTGGGTGGTCACTGGGTTAAGCATCTGCCTTCAGATCTGGTCATGATCCTAGGGTCCTGGGATTGAGTCCCGCATCGGGCTCCTTGCTCAATGGACAGCCTGCTTCTCCTTCTGCCTGCTGCTCTCCCTGCTTGTGCCCTCTCTTTCAAATAGATAAATTTAAAAAAAATAAACAATCTTTACTTAGAAAATAACTAACTATCCTATTGTCAAGCCCAGCCACAATGACAGCACCAGGCAGAATTGCCCATTTCCCCTAACTTCTGGGGATTGGCTCCTCCTCCCCAGCTAATAACAGAAGCCTTAGCACCATCTCCACCCCAATTAGGAAACAAAAAAACAAACAAACTCTGTAATGGGGAGCAATCATCTTTCATATTTACCTCAGTGTCTGTAGAACCTACAAGAGTGCCTCATGAATGAAATATTTCTCTAAAGATTATCAGTGCTGGTACTGGGAAAAAAAAAAAAAAAAACCCAGAAAATTAGATTTTACACTATTTTTCCGGGCCAATGGAGATGTGCCAACTTTCAGTCTGGCTATATATAGGACTAGCATGTTGCTCTCCTTTTCCTGACTTCAAAATGGTTGGTCCACACATGGGGTATAACCAAGAGGTGGGAGGATGAACTAAACAGAGGTTGATTAGAATTGTTGTATTTGGGTCATGAAAACCCTTGACAGATCCAGATTGTTACAGTGCCTTAACTAGATATATTCCACTCAGGGGTAACTGCTTCGATATGGGGCCAAATCAGTTACCAACAGACCACTAGGATTTCCCTCCTCTCTGTTCCTCATACGAAGCACAACTGATGGATGTAAGGTACTCTTACCACAGCCTGGTATTTCATAAGAATGAATTGGATTAATTGGTTAAAATGCAAAGAATCTTCCTGGCAGAAATCTGTGAATGCTAGAGTTGAAAGACATAAGGTCACAGGACCGAGGCTATTATGGACCACACGGACGCTGATGATATGAACAGCTACTGAGTAGTGACCAGCAATCAAACCAGAGTACAGAGGAAAGAGGGAAGAAGAAAGAGCCATGGGTTGAGGGCAGGAGGGACCAAGTGATAGAAGAAAGAGGGAGAGGAGAAATAAGAAGTAGAGATAGAAAGGGGCACCTGGGTGGCTCAGTGGGTTAAAGCCTCTGCCTTCGGCTCAGGTCATGATCTCAGGGTCCTGGGATCGAGCCCCCTGTCAGGCTCTCTGCTCAGCAGGGAGCCTGCTTCCCACTCTCTCTCTGCCTGCCTCTCTGCCTACTTGTGATCTCTGCCTGTCAAATAAATAAGTAAACTCTTAAAAAAAAAAAAAAGGAAGTAGAGATAGAGAAAAACAGATACAGATGAACAAACTGTCAGAGAAAAATAGAGAGGAATCAAAGGGCTTATAATTGCTGCCATTTTGTAGTTCTTACTTGCTTTTTCCTGGTTTCCTGCAAGGGCATTCTGTGTCCAAGTAAAAATCCCTTTTCCATGGCCCAATTTAAGTGTGAGGGGGTTCTTTTTCTTCCCACCAAGAAGCATCCTTACAGAATAGTCCTCATTGCCCCAAGGGTTTGTTGTTCGTAATCCAACTGCTTCCTCAAGATTTGGGGGATTGTGTTTGAATTCTATTTAATCCTCTGTTTGAAACAAAAGTACAAGACCTTCTGTATCTTGGTCAGTGGAACATCACAAGGCCATCTCCAAGGATATGTCCTGATCTGAAAGCTTACGGTTTGTTGACTGGCAAGAAGTTCTTTGGGGACTCTAAGTTTAGTGAATTCAGCCCAGATCTCTTTCCACATACCTTTCCTCTCCTTATTACAAATCCCTTTGTTTCTGCAGTAAAGCAGTGATAACGGAAACGTATTCTACTGGCTCTGTTGTGTGTGGATGGGTAATGGCTCAATCTCATTTACTAAGTGAAGGCAGTACTGGTTGTCATGTCTCCCCATTGCCAGGCTTATTCGCAATGTAGACAATGATTAGTAAACAAATTTCCAATCCCATAAAGTGTGACTAAACTCCTTGCTTTAGACAATTGTGGAACAATCTTCCTGACAAATGACTTCCTGATGCTAATACCATCGTTGTAAGCTAGCTCAGACAACTGAGGAAATGCTCCCTTCCCGTGTAGCCCCGAAAAGGCCCGTGCTAGTAATCTAGGCAATAAATCAAATCACTGATTACATTCAGGCTGTCATTTTAAAATATTAATCGGCTGTGCTATGGAGCTAGTTGTATTTAATTGCAGTATTTAAATAAGCTATCTTCTATAGAGCTTACTTTATGCTTAATTCCTGCTCGGTCCTCAGCAGAGCGGCACAGGGCACGGTGGAGAGCCACGGGCCTGAGGCACTCTGTGTGCCACACATTTGGTTGATTGTGAATTAAACATGGCTGACATTCTTGTAGATGGCCAAGACAATTATGCTTCTATAAACAACAGCTTTAGGAGTTTCTAATGCTCACATCTTAAGTTTGCATGTTCATTGCCTCTTGTCAAAAATCTTATTGTGTCAAGGTGGGAAGTAATTTTTTTTTTTTTCCACAGTGCCCACTGTGAGACAGATTTACAGGGGCTAAAGAGTTTTCTTGAGGTCAAGGAGCATGTTAATCCAGAAAATTTTTGGAACTCAAGTCTATAAACTAGTAGGTCAACAGCTCTTTGGTAATAACATGGAGTCACTTTTCAAGTCAGTATTTCTATGGACCTTGTAAGTACAGCAATTTGCACGAAATGGGGACTCAGGAAATGTGGATAGAATTTAACTGATACCCACTGAACAAGTGGAGGTGATTGTGCAGTCATTTAGGTAAGGTGTTTAAACACCACTGCTGTGCCTATTCCTACCACAGGCATTGTGTTGACTAGACCTTGTTATTAAAATAATTCTTTAATACAAATTAAAAATATAACTAATAAGGGGAACCGTCTTGCACTGTTGGTGGGAATACACACTGGTGCAACCGCTCTGGAAAATAGTACAGAGTTTCCTCAAGAAGTTAAAAATAGAATTACCCTATGATCCAGCAACTGTACTACTAGGTATTTACAAAAAGACTACAAAAATACTAATTCAAAGGGGTACATGGACCCTGATGTTTACAGGAGCATTGTCTACAATCTCCAAATTATGGAAATAGCCTAAGTGTTTGCCAATTTGTGAATGGATAAAGATGTGTACACACACACACACACACACACATATACACACAGAGGAATATTATTCAGCCATAAAAAAGAATGAACTCTTGCCATTTGCAATGACATGGATAGAGCTCATAAGTAATATGGTAAGCCAAATAAGTCAGTCAGAAAAAGATGAATACCATATGATTCCACACATAGGTGGAATTTAAGAAACAAATGAACAAAGGAAGAGAGACAGACAGACAGACAATCTAAGAAACAGACTTTTAACGACAGGGAACACAGTGATGGTGACCAGAGGGGAGGTGGGTGGAGGGATGGGTGAAATAGGTGATGGGGGTTAAGGAGGACACTTGCTATCATGAGCACTAGGTGTTTTATGGAAGTGTTGAATCACTATACTGTACACTGTTTTGAAACAAATATTATATTGTACATTAACGAATTTAAGTAAAAACTCAAAAAAATAAAAAATAGATATAAAAAATTATGCATGCCTGCCAGCTTCCCTCAAAGAGGGAATCAGCTTTAAGTTTTATTTCATAAGTTAGCAAAAACAAAGCACCAACCATCAACTATAGAGTCTTCTGGAAAGGACAGTATCCATGTAACATAAATGCAAACCTCGTAATTCCAAAATTTCTTATTCAAATAGACCATACTGCCATTTTATCTCTAAAACCCACTGGAAAAAACTTACTCATTTTCTTCCTGAGGCAATGATTTATGACAAGCATAAAACATTTCATTAACTATAGTATAGGCAAATAAAATCAAATGTCATAATTAATTATGAAATGATCAAATATACAACTTACCAGGAACAAAGAACAAAGATAACCAGTGCCTTTGATTTATGTCATACTTTATCATTTCAAAGCACTTTCATATACCTTAATACATACCCATATGATGCTTTAAAAATTATGTGTGTTTACAACCCCTCCTAACCCGTATTTCCGCCAGAGAGCAAAGAGTCAGGCCTCTGTTCTGGGCCAACATTCTCTCAAGTGTCTCATTCTTAAAATCATACAACATCTTGGTCTATTTAAGATAAAAATTTCAAACTTCTTTTTTCAACTCATGGTAAGAGAGGTAAAATTAAAAGTGAAATGACTTAGCATTAATCTCTGGAGGCTATCAAATTGCCATTAATGGGAGAATTATTAAGCTTTCAAAAAACTTTACAAAAATTTCTTCATTTGCATTTTCATTTTACCAGCTCTGGAACTGTCTGGTTTGGTTTTTTGTTTCTGTTTTGTTTTTTGTTTTTGTTTTCAGGTCAAAGCAGTTTTCCTAAGACAATAGTTTAGGTGTTGGAAAAAACATCCTTCTTTATTTTTACTTGCATCTTCTTGGTGGGTTCAGAACAGGGAACTGCTTTGTAGTCGTGTCTCTGCTATGACCTGCCTGTGAGATTCAAGTGTCATCAGGAAACTGAGGGAGTTGAACAAAACAGTCTCTCAGATCCTGCGCCAATTTCGGTTCTGTAATTCTTATTTTGGCAATACTTTCCTTTTACAGCACCCCGTTCATTAGTCTTTTCTCGGCCTCACTATTCAGATTAGAACTTTTTTTTTTTTTTAAATGCAATCACTACTGCCATCTTTGCTGTGAAGTCCTGAATCTTACCACAAAGAATGTCATCATGTTATAAATGCTAAAAATAATAATTGTTGATAATACTGCCATTTTTTAAAAGATTTTATTTATTTGACAGACAGAGATCACAAGTAGGCAGAGAGGCAGGCAGAGAGAGGAAGACACAGGCTCCCTGCTGAGCAGAGAGCCCGTTGTGGGGCTTGATCCCAGGATCCTGGGATCATGACCCGAGCCGAAGGCAGAGGCTTTAACCCACTGAGCCATCCAGGTGCCCAATAATACTGCCATTTTTAATGCTTACCAACTGCCATGAAAGCTATATACACTATCTCAATATAACAATCCTGTTATATTACATTATATTATATACCTGTTATATTACATTATATTATATACATTATATGTATGGATATCTAATGTATACCTATATACATTATCTCAATTTAACAATCTCAATTTTTCATATTGGAAAAACCAAACCTCAGAATTCCTCCAAATGCAAACAATAGTCATACTATTAATAAAATATCTTATTTTCAGAATGCCAGGATACCATTTTACACTCCAGCTCACAGGGCAGTGTGGTGGGAGGCATGGATGACCTCATCTATGACATGTATGCATTTTTCAAAATCTGCACATAAATTCACTATGAACTCATTTTTACCTGCTACCCCCCAAAACAGCAACAACAAAAAACCTTACAAAAGAAGATAAATTTGCAATTCTCATGCCATTTCATGGTAAAATGGAAGCATGCATAGGAAGATCCAAAACAGTGTTTTTGGAACCAGTGATGTAGAACCTCAGTATTAAGAATAGAATTGTAGAGTTCTAGAAACTGGCAACAAAAAGAGACACTGTTGAAGATTTAAGCACTTGTTTTTGGTATTCTAGAGGGGACAAATAGAAAATATGTGTGAGTGTAACTTAATACTCACACATATTTTGTCAGTAAACTAAAAAAATTATGAAAAAATTGTGCAAATTATATACGTATTACATGAACAGCAGGGCAGAATGGGTTTGAATTTGAATTTCTTCTTCCTTGAAAAGAGTGTTGCTTTAAACATAGATATATTGGTATAGACATTGTAGATAATGCTTCCTCTCAAAAATAAGGCATACAGTACATTATAGGAAAACTGCCCCCAAATATAGATAATTCATATCTTAAGCATCCATTCCAGTATACTCTTCTGTGTACTTGTCCCATCAGTTATGAGGCCTTCTACTTTGTTTAGTGGGAACAAACACTATTCCTGACCTCGATGAGCACCGGACACTGTTATACCTAGGTCTTTTGGTGACGATTACCTTATTCTTGGGTAGTTTCCTTGCATCCCTGTACTTATCATTATTCAGCTGATTTCTCAAGGGAACCCTCTGCAGGATTAAAATATTAGAATAAGTATTTCCGCTACTGTATTCCTTTGGATGAATGCTGTATTTCACACATGTAACTAACAACCTATGGATCAAATATGTCTAGAATTCAGATGTTGTTTGACATGCCTTATGTTGGTTCTTATACTATTTCACTTTGCTTATCAATTAAATTGAGATTTTCAGGGGGCGCCTGGGTGGCTCAGTGGGTTAAGCCGCTGCCTTCGGCTCAGGTCATGATCTCAGGGTCCTGGGATCGAGTCCCGCATCGGGCTCTCTGCTCAGCAGGGAGCCTGCTTCCCTCTCTCTCTCTCTCTCTCTCTCTCTCTCTGCCTGCCTCTCCGTCTACTTGTGATCTCTCTCTGTCAAATAAATAAATAAAATCTTTAAAAAAAAAAATAAATAAATAAATAAATTGAGATTTTCAGACTTTCTAATTGTAGTCAAGAGGGAATAACAGACTGGACATACTCTCCACATGAAAAATCAAAAAGTGAAGAAAGTCTAAGGTTTTCAATATATTGGAGATCTGTCAAAGAAGGACAGTGATCCCAAGGAAACAAAAAACAAACACGGTGAGTCTTATGATGACTTCAGCTGACTGTGTGGAGATAGTTTTCCGGTCACTGTACAAGGAGAAGGAACTCAAGCGGAGTCTACTAGATTCTCTGAGCCAATAGTCTGGGAACACCAAGGCAGCTAAAGGCCACAGGCATGTCAAAAAGAAGAGAACTGAACAGAAGGAAAACTTTGACAATCTGCAGAGGGTTCCCCTTGAGCAATCCAGTGAGTCATGGTAACTGCACACACTGAAACTACCCAAGGCCTGGTTAAGACGCATCAAAGGGGGTGCCTGGGTGGCTCAGTTAGTTAAGCAACTGTCTTCAGCTCAGGTCATGATCCCAGGCTCCCAGGATCAAGTCCCGCATCTGTCTCCCTACTCAGTGGGGAGCCTGCTTCTCCCTCTAACCCTCCCATGTCTCACGTGCTCTCTTTCTCTCTCACATTCTCTCTCAAATAAATAAATTAATAAAATCTTAAAAAAAAAAAAAAAAAAAGACGCATCAAAGGGATGAGTTCAAACAGTGTGCTGCACTCACCCAGACCAGAATAGCCCTTGCTTCTACCTGGAAGCCTTGAAAAAATTGATCATTTCATGAGTCCATAGGCAGAGTACTTGGCAGAGTCTTGCTTCAGTATTGAGGAATAATTAGCCCAAAGCTGAGCACTATTTCATTTCCACTTAACAGATTCTAAAAGCAACATCCAAAAAAACCAAACTGTTTCTATGTGACTTAACTATGTCTCAAAGTAAAGTTCAGTAGTATTTATAGGATGCCAATAATATCCATCACCCAGCGAGATAATATTTACAGTGTCTGGCACTCAGTATAAAATTACCAGGCATCTGAAGTAGCAGAAAAATATGACACGTAACAAAGAAAAAAACTGATCAGTCAAAACTGACACTGATTTAGAATTGGCAGTCAAGGACATCAAAAGAGTGGTATGTTTTGCATGTGTTCAAAAAGGGAAGTAGAGAAAGTGTCAAGGGAATAAGAAGACAAGTCACAGATGGGGAGAAAATATTTTCAAAAGGCACAGGTGATCAAGGACTAGTATCAAAAACAGTTAAAAGACTTTTAAAATTCAACATTAAAAAAAAAAAACTTTAAAAAATCCTTCTTAAAACCTTGCCAAAGAAGATAGACAGATGGCGAGTAAGCATTTGAAAAGATGCTACTTAGATGTCATCAGGGAAATGTCAATTAAAACGACAATATCCCACTATCCACCTTCTGGAATGGCCAAACTCTTGAACACAGACAACACCAAATGCTACAGAGGATTCAGAGCGACAGGAACTTTCATTCATTGCTGGTGGGAATGCAAACTGGTACAGTCACTTTAAAAGACAGTTTGACTGTTTCCTACAAAACGAAATACACTCTTACCATACAATTCAGCGATAACATTTCTTGGCATTGACCCAAAGAAATTGATAACTTATGTTCACACAAAAACTTGCATATGGATGTTTATAACAGCTTTATTCATAATTGCCAAAACTTGGAAGCAACCAAGATGTTCTTTGGTAGGTCAATGGATAAACAAACTGTGACACATCTGGGCAATGGATTATTTTCAGTGCAAAAAAGAAATGAACTATCCAGCCACATAAAAGACACAGAGTAAGCTTAACTGTATATTACCAAGTGAAAAAAGCCAATATGTAAAGGTCATACACTGTATGATTCCAACCCTAGGACCTTCTTCAAAAAAAAAACTATACAGAGAGTAAAAAGAAATTCAGGGAGGTGGGGATGAAAGGTGGAACATGGGATTTTTAAGGCAAAGTACTCCGTATGATACCATGATGATGGACACACATCATGATATATTTGTCCAAACCCATAAAATATAAACCACCAGCAGTGAACCATAATGTAAATGTGGTCTTAGGGTGATAATGATGTGTCAATGTAGGTCTGCCAATTGTAAAAAAATATACCATTTTGGTGGATGGGGGAGTGTTAGTAATAAGGGGAGGCAATGGATATGTGGGGGCAGAAGGTACATGGGAAATCACTGTATCCTCCCCTCAATTTCTCTGTGAACTTAAAACTTCTCTAAGAAAATAAAGTCTTACCTAAAAAAAAGTTAAGTAGGGCCATGGAAGATATAAAGACTCAACTTGAATTTCCTGAGATGGAAACCGAAATATCTGAGATGAAAAATACAGTGGCACTGGGTATTTACCCCAAAGATACAGATGTAGTGAAAAGAAGAGCCTCTGTACCCCCAATGTTCATAGCAGCAATGGCCATAGTCGCCAAACTGTGGAAAGAACCAAGATTCTCTTCAACAGACGAATGGATAAAGAAGATGCAGTCCATATACAAAATGGAGTTTTATGCCTCCATCAGAAAGGATGAATAGCCAAATCTGTATCAACATGGATGAGACTGGAAGAGATTATGCTGAGTGAAATAAGTCAAGCAGAGAGAGTCAATTATCATATGGTTTCGCTTATTTGTGGAGCATAAGAAATAATATGAAGGACATGGGGAGATGGAGAGGAGAAGGGACTTGGGGGAAATCGGAGGGGGAGACAAACCATGAGAGACTATGGACTCTGAAAAATAGTCTGAGGGTTTTGGAGGGGAGGGGGACGGGGGGTTGGGTGAAGCCTGGTGGTGGGTATTATGGAGGGCACGTATTGCATGGAACACTGGATGTGGTACATAAACAATGAATTCTGAAACACTGAAAAGAAGTTAAAAAAATAAATAAAAATTTAAAAAAAGAAAAAGAAAAATACAGTGGCTTGGATTAATAATAGATTAGACATGACCAAAGAAAAGGTGAGCAAATGTAAACACATAGCAATAAAAATAATCCAAAGTGAAACACAGAAGAAAAGGAAAGAGAGAGAGAAAGAGAAAAGATAAACTCTCCATCAGTGGTTGTGGGACAACTTCAGAAGGCCTAATGTATTTTATAAGGGGAATCTCCAAAAGGCAGAGGGAGAAAAAATGTTTACAGAAATAGCCAAAATGTTTGCAAGTTTGAAGAAAACTGAAGACTCACAGTCCCAATTGATTTAATAAACCCCATGCACCAAAAATATAAAGAAAACCACATCATGGTACAACACTACCATATTGTGCAACCGAGTAAAGAAACTGTGATCTTTTAATAGCAACTCAGGAGGAAAAAGACATGCACAGAGGAGCAAAGATGAGGGCAACAATGGCTTTCTCACCAAGAATAAGAAAAGCATGTAAACACGAAGATGATGGAAAAATATCTTCCAAGTTTTTTTTGTTTTTTTAATGGCATTCAGAATCCTATGAGCAACCCAAAAATGCAGTAAACGCATTAGACAAACTACAACATCTGTTTCTGATCAAAACTCTCCGCATATCAGAAACAGAGGATGACTGCCTCAGCTGCATAAAGGGCATCTACAAAGAGCCTAAAAAAACAATGTGTTCTGTCTGAGACTGAGAACAAGGCCAGGAGATGCACTTGTGTCACTTCTTCTTGGTATCATATCAGAAATCTTAGCCAGAGCAATAAGGCAATCAAAATTGTATCAGGTTTCTTTTTGTGTGAAGAAGGACAGCAGATTCTAAAACTCATTTGGAAATAATTCAAAGGCTCTAAGATAGATAACTGAAAAAATTAAAAGTTGGAGGACTGACACTGATTTTAAGACTGATTTTAAAGTAAAACTGCAGTAATCTATGCTGTGTAGTACTGGCATACAGATGGATAAACAGGTAAATAGAACAGAACAATCTAGAAATGGATCAACATATCCAGGGATGCGTGAATTTTATTAAAGGTGCAAAAGCCATTTAGTAAAGAAATGATGGTGCTTTCAAAAAATGGTGCAGGAACCACTGGATATCCATATGCAAAATAATGAACTTAGGTCTATAACTTCTACCACATTAGAAAATTACCTCAAAAATGTATGATGGACCTAAATGTAAAATATAAAACTATAAAAAAAAAAAACTTGCACAAATACAAAATAGAAAAACAGTAAAAATGAGCAAACTAAAAACTTAATGAAAAAAGATACATGGACAGCACATGAAAGATGCTTGAAACCACTAGTCATCAGAGAAGTGCAAAATACAACCACCATAAGATACCACTACACTACACATATAGAAGGATTGCAAAAATCTAAAAGACTGACCTTACAAAGTGTTAGAAGGGTGTAACGACCTGGAGCTCCCATACATTGGTGATGGAAATTTAAAATGGTATAACCACTTGGAAAATTTATCTTAAATTTTAAAAATTAAAAATTACATATATTCATAATAGATGTCCCATCTATTCAACTCTAGATATTTATTCAAGAGAAATGCATATAAATATTTGTATAGACATAGTTTACAAGTTTCCAGCTTTATTTTTTTTCAAACGGCTTTATTTTTAATAGCTAAAAACTAGAAACAAACCAAATGCCCCTCAAAAGGTGAATGCATAAATAAACTTTGATATTTTATTACAATGAAATGCTATGCAGCAAGAAAAAGAAACGGTCTTTTGCTGAATCCTACAACATTGATGGATTTCAAAATAATTACACTGAGTCAATCAAACCCTACAAAAGAATGCATAATACATGCTCTATAAAAAAGTCACAAAATGCAAAATGCAGAGCATTCTATAGCCTCATAAAGGAGACCAGTGATTGCCTTGCCATGGAGGGAGTTAAGGAGGGACAGTTTTCCTGGAGCATGAATATGGGGCGAGATATATGTTCATCATATTGTCTGTGGTGATGGCTTCATTGAGGTATATGCAAGTCAAAACTTAACAAACAGTACACTTTAAATATGTAGACTTACATTTTGCCAATTTTACTTCGATAAACCTGATTTTAAATTTTCAAACTTACAGCTTCTCCTGAGAATCTGTGGGCTCTAGCTTCATTACATCTGCATGAATACGCGGCCATTGAGGCTGGATTTTTCCAAGTCGCTTGCTTGACGTTTGCCATAGTCCTGTCCTTTCTTTGTTGCCCTTATCCTGCTTGATTCATTTATTTGACTGGTTTAGAGATTTGGATTTATGACTACCAATGGATTTCTTGTCTTCGGTTAACAAACAAATGGAGGCTAAAATAGTTTCTTCCATCAGTGAAGAGGGAGGAACTATCCAAACTCATTCTATGGCATCCCGTTATTTGGTCCCAACTGATTTCCCAAACCTAGTTCTGAACACACTCTTCATCAGCCCATACAAACAAAAGCGCTCTATTTCTTATTCACTATTGCCTACATCTCCAAACAAGCTGTATATTTTGGGTTTGCTCACTTGGTATGTTAATAAGATCCTTGTTTACACCATCAGCATAGAAAGGAGGGAAGAAAAAGAAAGGACTCAGGGTTTGGAATTTTCATTTCTATCAAATGCCAATTGGAAAGTCATCTTTTGTCTTTAGAAAGAAAAGAACTTATGCCAGAAAAATAATTTCTTACCTTTTGGTACAAATATAAGAGGCTTTAAAAATAAATGACCTCTTAGAAAATGAGAGGCTGTAAAAGTTATCATCAACCATTTCATCATGGTGTAGGTGTGATGGGTCAGGTGATGCCCCAGATCTTTCTCCTGCCCTTAGTCCTAAATCATTGGACGTGAGGATATTGCTGAATCAAGTCAGTAAATTCGAAGTTATGTTAGGTCAACTCAAGTTACAGATCATATCTTAATGTTTTTTCCCCCTATACAGTCACCCCAACCATGTCACCCTTTGTTTGAAAAATTCTTTTTATTCACTTTCTTCCAAAGATAAAGAATAATAAATGTATTAAGTGACTTCATAATATTAATTTCACTTTTGATAATTTCTGCTTAGTATTAAATATGAGATAATTACTGCTTCTATATTTTGCATGCCTGTATTAAATTTATTCCCAAATATATCAATACTTGTAATAGTTTCACATGATATACTTACAAATAAAACTTCTCATCCCATACTGGATTCAAATTTCCAAAAATGGTTTTGGTTCTTCTTTTGTTCTTTCCCACTTGAACAGTAACATATGGGTCACTCGACCCTGTTTTGTCTTTTGCCTGTAAGCCTTGTGCCGAAACCACTGAAATATATAAAAATAAACATTTTAATATAAAGATTTCCTCAAACAAACAAACAAAAATGGTAACGAAGGGCAGCTCTTCTAACACTTTGCACACTGGGTTTGTGGATACATTCCCACTGCTTTTATTGTCATGAACATTAGGACTTTAAAAATATTTAATGAAAGAGTGAAAACACTGAGTATTAAAACCTTCCTTGAATAAATATTTTCTTTTGCCTGTAATGAGTAGCAGCTATACACATATACTGCCCTATTCACACCAGCTATATAATTATATACACGTTACTATATATATGTATAGAGAAATAAAGATGCACATACAATATGCCCAAAGTTATCCAACATAATTCAAAGGTCTGTGATTTAAAATGTATTTCTAATTGCGAGTTTGCTGTCACTACTGAACAACTCAACCTAGTTAAAAAAAAAAAAAGGCATCTTTATTTTATCATGTAAGTACCATATGAGTAAGTTAAGAGGCTTAGTTAATGTTTATCTAGTTATAGGCAACTTCAGAAGTTCATATTACCAGACATCACTAAGCTCAAACTGCCTTGATGCGAGGATCAAATGTTTGAGGGGTACTGATCAAGAATTAAATGAAATGATGTGTGTTTTCTTATTAAGAAAAACTGGCTAAAGAGATTTTTAGCTACTCTTGTAATTTATCAGTGGCAGGCAGCTACAAAGCTAATCTCTTGTAAATTGCAGGATATTGATGAGTATATTGTAAAAGAGAAACTTCTTCCTCTAGAAGAGCTTTTGATTAGAACAACAGACTGCAATTACTTCAATTATCTAGGACATACTTTAGCAATTTCAAGTACAGACTATACTTCTTATCAATATTGACAAGACTGGAAAATTCTACTTATTTTACCTATAATTTTCATTAGCAGTGATTTCTAAAACATATAAAAATCTCAGTGCAGAATAAAAATTTTAAAGAAGACTTTTTACCTGTAATGGTAATTTTAGCTGACCACTTAGATGTCCCATCTAGTACACTCTGCTTGGCCGCTTTTGTGTACTGCACAAAATCTTCTTTAGAAATCTGAAACATTTCCTGAATGACTTCAAACACCTCTGGCCTGTTTTTCTCCCTAATCTTCATTCTTTCTTTCATAGCCATAATAATGGTCTGAGTCTTGTCTTCAGCACCATGCTTAGAACTCTTTTCTGCTGCTCCTATAATGGAAAAATCAATTGTAACATAAATGCACATAAAGTTACTTTTGGATGGCCCGAGAGAGGGAGAGAAAGAAGAAACAGGAGGATGAATAAATGGTTTCATTCTGAGGAGTCAGGGTACCTACTTCACGGAACAGCAGGACAAGATAAATGCTGCTGGACAAAATATCTAGGCTGAGATTCAGAACCAGCCTTTGTGTTAGTGGCAAGTAAATGGACTTCCATCATTCCCAGCTTTTTCAGTTGTATTATTTAATTAAATCAGGGGTTGAACAAAATGAGTGGTTTGAATTTGCAAAGAACAAAAAGAATGCACAAGTCAAATATGGTATATACCACATGCCAGACAAAACTGAGAAACAGGATATAGAGGGCAAATGTTTCCCCAAATTCAGTATTTCAAATACTTGTGTTCAAAGTGTTTGATTATTTCTAATGATGGAATTCATCATGATTAAGTGTTTAAATTCTTCATGTAAAATAAATACCACCATTGGTAAGATTTTACTTGGAATTACAGAGATTGTGCTGTTTAAAAAGGATTTGGAAACCATGTAAGTACATGATGGATCACAGGCCCGAACTCTCATTTTGTGATATGGCCATTGTTTTCAATAGGCTAAATTCTTTCTACTCAAAACCCTTTTTGATTTCCAGGATTTTTTGTTTGTTTGTTTGTTTGTTTGTTTATGATTGGTCTCAACTTTCCGGGTATTTTTGTTTTTAACACTAATCCTTTTGGCAATGAAAGATTTCCAAAAGTCCATTCTTGGATCCCTCACCTTCCCTAGGCACCCGCCAGGTATTTTCAAGGCTCTGCGTGGCCTCTGGGTTATGCAACATTCCATGACAAGTTAACAATGAACCATGATTCCAACTCTCATAGTTCCTTAGTGAGTTTGAAATGAGAAAGCAAAACCCCAAGGACCAGCGTTGCAGGAGCAGCCACTGCTGATACCCAATATTTTTGGGTGCCAAACAAAGATGATGTAATGAAAAGAATAAAAAACAAAACTCAGTAACAGATCCAATTTTCATCTACATGACCGTATCACCCAACTTACAATTTTTTGAAATATATCTCTGAAATAACCACATTAATATCTGGTAGAATGTTTAGAGGTTAAATGAGAGAATTTATCTGCATGATTTCTACCACAAAGGATAGCCTTATTAATGTTCTTTGAGTCTAAGTCTTTGAATGTTAAGTCTAAGACAAAGAGGAAAAGGTCAGCTGTTAGCTTTCCTTGTAATAAATTCATATTTAACAGCAGTACTTAAGTGAAAATCTTGATTTATTTGAAAGTATGACATTTGTTTCCCGAAGTGGAAAAAACACATTCATAATAACCAAGGTGTAATTAAAGAAAGTTAAAGGGATGAATATTCTAATAATTCTAGAATATTCTAATATTCTAGATATTAATAGTTATCTAATAATTCTAGAATATTCTAATATTCTAATAATAAAGAGCAGATTCCCTGTCTTTATCTTAAAACAACAACAAAACAAAAGCAAGAAAAAAAAAACTTTGAGAACTTAAATCACATTAAAAAAAAAGAAAATAATACAAAGAATAAATGCATTACATTTAAGAGAACTTGAAAATACATTCCAAATGCCCTAGTCTTCTGTTAAAACAGGCCATAGAAAACCTACGCATTTGTAAATTACATATCCTTAAACAATTCAGCATGTTTATAATTTAGCGTCAATGGTTTGACTGCGCATCCTTAATTCTTATACAATAAACCTAGCTCAGGCTCCACTGAATAATCCCCAGCTAGCCAATAGGCATATTTTACTTCAAGTACTGAAATAATCATTAAATAGAAAGAGCAGTGTTGCCTTGAAAAGATTATTGCAAGATTCAAAGTGCCCCAAAACTTGAGTAGGTGACAGCCATCCTAAGAATGAATGTTCAAAAGGTGAGAAGTGCCATAAGATGTAATTCTCCCCCAAATTTCTAAGTAACTATTACTGTTTCAGCTCTTAGTGCTCTCAAAGGCTACAGGGAGGAAAAAAAAAAAAGTCCTTGAGAGTTAAAGTCCTTTGGATTATTTTTCTAAATTCAGGAAGAGCTAGCAGATGGCCACCCACATAATAATACTCATTCACGTAATCACTATCAAATTCAGGTAGAATATACTAAAGGTAGAATATACTAAAAATTTTTTACCTAAAGGAATCCAATCTCTGTACTTAACAACAGCATCCTGAATTTTTTGAATGAGTTAATTAAGAAAGCATGACTATTAGCTGTGAAATCTTTCACCAATGCCCTTGATGTTGGAGTAGAAAACTCTTAATTTGTGGACAAAAGGAAAACCCCCAACTGCAAAACCACTATTCTGGGGAGAGCAGGTTAACAGAGGCTCATGTTTAAACCTCTCATCTGTTATTTCTAGAAAAAGATATGTGGCATTTTAAAAGTTCTACTTTTACATGTTTTGATCTGAGGGAAATGATTCCACTTAAATCTATGTAGTTTGGAGATACAGAGAAAAATCTGTAATTAATTTTTGTCACCGATCTACAAGCACTTTCCACTGCCTATTGTTTATCGAACCCGATTTTCCTAATGAAACTATTTCTGAGATGGCTGCAATTTGCCATGAATTTCCAACCCTTTGGGTTTGTTATTTTCCTTCAGGTTTGGTCTGTTTATCTCAAAGTCACCAGAGATAAACTTAAATTTGCATTTATATGACTCTTCCTTCAAAGTGTACGGCAGAAGATCTAGTAGCTTCACTGAAATACAGTGAGTAATATGTCAATCAGGGATCAACAATAAATGAGATCAAAAGAGATAATGTACACTGAAAGCACTTTGTAAAATGTAATACATTATCCAAATGGAATGTATCACTGTTACTTTTAAAAATGCTTAATTGACAGATCAGAGGATACAATTATGCACAACAAAATTCATCCTTGCAAGAGATACAAGAGAATTCATTTGTAAACAGAGGCAAACTTAGCTAACACGGTCCCTTTCTACATATTTTAATGGGAAGACCACTAAATCGGAACCCTCACTTTTTCTGTAATTTTTGTTTTTTTACCCAAAACATATAAATTTCATGTGAAATTCACAATTTCACCACCTTTGCATGGCAATTTATGATTTTAGTGTTTGAGATTGTTATCTATATACATCTAACAGCTGCAATAGTCTCTCTTGGTCTCAATCTCTTTCTTGTTTTTCTCAAAAGCAATTCCAAAAATTTCTATTTTCTTCAAGTCTCTGCCTCACCCCATTAACCTCCATTCTCAGCATATGATCTTATCTCTTCCTTAACAGGGATAGAGTTTCCCTAACTTACTGGCACATTTTCTCCCCTCCCTCATGGAAGAAGACAAGCAAGCAAAACCAAATAGTAACAACAACAAAACCAAACCTTACCTGAAATATTAGCAGATTTCTATGGTATAAAATATTCCTAACATGGCTTATTTCAAGAAACTGCCTTGCAAATTCTTAAACATTTATCAATCACCACTGGCTCAGACGCCTGTAACTCCATGTAGCTTAACCGTGAGCCTGTAAGGCCAACTTCAACTAAATGTGTATTCTAAGTCTCAAGCATGTCTTTAGAAAACAGGATGCATTCAACAAAAAGAGAAGATAAGGGGCGCCTGGGTGGCTCAGTGGGTTAAGCCTCTGCCTTCAGCTCAGGTCATGATCTCAGGGTCCTGGGATCGAGTCCCGCATCGGGCTCTCTGCTCAGCAGGGAGCCTGCTTCCCTCTCTCTCTCTCTCTCTCTCTCTCTGCCTGCCTCTCCATCTACTTGTGATCTCTCTGTCAAATAAATAAATAAAATCTTTAAAAAAAAAAGAGAAGATAAAATATTTCCTGGGAAACCTAAAACAAAATTATTGTCATATTTGAGTATTTAATTTGGCTCTGGGTTCAATTTTATGTCTTAGGAACTTTTTGTATGCTCTCACCCTAAGGCCACAATCCTGGAAAAAATGAAAATAAATTCAGTGTAAAATGATACACACGTTGTGGAGTCTTATGAAAAGACAAAATAGGGGCACCTGAGTGACTCAGTCATTAAGCGTCTGCCTTTGGCTCAGGTCATGATCCCAGGGTCCAGGGTTTGAGCCCTGGTGGGGCTTCCTGCTTTTCGGAAAGCTTGCTTCTCCCTCTCCCACCTCCACTTCCCCTGCTTGTGTTACCTCTCACACTGTTTCTCTCTGTGTCAAATAAATGAAACTCTCAAAGGAAAAAAAAAAGATAATATATACTGGGCACAGGTTTGGAATTTTCAGAAAACAAAGGCTACGCCCATCATTAGAAAGCAGAAACTGGTTGGTTTACATATATCATGCACTTAGAGTCAGCATAAAACAAGGACATAAGTCCAAATATGAAAGGCAAGAAATACATCGAGAAAATCACTTTTCAATAAGGCAAAGGAGCACAGTGGTTCATGATGCTTTGCGAATACTAGAAGGTGACAGTCCTGTGTGACTCCTAAGTTGCCACTTACTAACCATCTGAAATTGGGCTACTTTATCTCTGTAAACCTTAGTTTTCTCATCTGAAAAAACAAAGGAAATAATAGCAGCATTTTCTTAACAGAGTCACTTTAAGGATTAAATGAGATAATATATAAAAGTTTCAATACTAATAATTGAGCAAGTATAAAGTCTAGATGTCACAAGGTGAAGAAACAAGCACTTACTAAAGAATTTTACATTAATATGGAATTTGGGGATTTTAGCTTTAAGATTACTTGACCTGTTGAGTGCTGTGAAGTGTGTAAACCTGGTGATTCACAGACCTGTACCCCTGGGGCTAATAATACATTATATGTTTTTAAAAAAAGGATTACTTGACCTGTAAAGCAACTCCTTGGGGCCCTGGATGGCTCAATGGATTAAACCTCTGCCTTTGGCTCAGGTCATGATCTCAGGATGCTGGTATTGAGCCCCACATTGGGCTCTCTAATTAGCAGCGAGCCTGCTTCCCCCCCTCTCTCTGCCTGCCTCTCTGCCTGCTTGTGATCTCTCTGTCAAATAAATAAAATCTTTTTTTTTTTAAAGCAACTCCTTAAAAGCCCTCCCCACAAACAATGCCACACCCGATATCTGCCACGTGCTTAATGCTCTAGAACTACTTGCAATGGGAGCCAATGAAGTATTTGAAGATTTAAGAAAATAAAATCCAGGGGTGGCAGGGTGGCTCAGTTGGTTAAGGATTTGCCTTTAGCCCAAGTCTTGATCCCATGGTCCTGAGATCAAGCCCCATCAGGCTTCCTGCTCAGCTCCCCCTGCTTGTCCTCTTTATTTCTCTTTCACTCTCTCTCTCCCCTCTATCAAATAAATAAATAAAATCTTTAAAAAAAAATAGTTCAAAGAAACCAGAAGAAATTATTATAATATTATTTTAATTTTTCATATCCATAAATGCATTTGAGGCTGGTGAAACCAGAGGAGGTAGGTAGTTGATATGCATGGAAAGGTCTGATATTAAGGCTTTCTCCTTGTAGGAGTCTCTAGCCTAAGAAACTTTATTGCTTTTCTTTCCTTTCCACATAAAATCCTATAGGTGGCCCCGCTCTTGGTGCCTCTGTTTTTCTTTCTCATGACATCATGTAGGTGGGCATGTAGCTGGCATTTTTTACCTCTTCCTTTTAGTTGCTTTACAGTCAAGATCATCTTAACCCTCCCCTTCTAACATGTCTTCAGTCTTTCCCAGGAGCAGACCTACAACTCCCATCTTCAAATCACCTGTCTCCTTTGTCTTATACAATCAAAGATACACACTCCACACAATTTCTGGAACACAACAAAGAATTGACATTTAACAGAAGGATAATCAGAGGGTCACAGTCCTAGCATAGCATCACCTCCTATTCTCGTAGGTGTCCCCATCACTGACAGTAGGAGAATGTGGGCGGGGAGCCCCCTTACAAGGAACTGCCACCTTCTCTAAAGTAATTTTACTTTTGTTAGCTTGGGTCCAAAACCAAAAGTCAACCTTTCTTCACTGCCCACCTCTACCATATTTAATCATCCCATTATTGGTAAATGCAAACTTTGAGAACAAGTTCAGAAATATTTGCATATTAAAAGATGATGAAACCAGGAATGTATTCTCAAAATTGGTTGTCAAAGCTACAGCATTCTTTAGATACTAACTTCTGTGCTCGCTTTGGCAGCACATATACTAAAATTAGATACTAACTTCCTTGAAATTTCTCAATTATCTCAGAGTCAAAAATTGTATAGATGAGGGGAAAACTAATTTTAACAAAAGAAAAAAGAGTGCTCGATTTCAAAAGTATTTTTACTATGTAAGGAAATAAATCAAAGGAGAGATGGAAAGAGGAAAGATCTTTTTTGTTCTTATCACTTTTCACAACAGGTTTTTTTTTTTTTAACAAGATAAAAGAAAATAAAATTTTAAGCACAAGATTTTTTTCTATCTCTCTTTTCTTAACCAGCCTCTGAATGGAAGTGGGCTGACATGACTAGTTCACAGTGTTATTGGAAGCTAGCCTGGCATTAACAGGTCACACTGTTCTCCTATT
This sequence comes from Enhydra lutris kenyoni, assembly GCF_002288905.1. Taxonomy (NCBI): domain Eukaryota; kingdom Metazoa; phylum Chordata; class Mammalia; order Carnivora; family Mustelidae; genus Enhydra; species Enhydra lutris. Next base: position 7,884,942 of record NW_019154115.1, on the reverse strand, counting down.
GGACGTGAGCAAACTCACAGGACACCAACTTCACATGATCTGTGTGACCATGACCATGTTGATATGAGACAAACAAGGCCATCTTATAAGTTTGTCTAACCACAAATGAAAACAAACCATAAAATACCAAACAACCCCTCTCCTAACTAATGAGTGACCATTATTTCTTTGCTAAGTACAGCTATTTGCCTCACTCTTGTCCTTCCTCCTGGTAGATAAGAATTTCTTTAACCTACACAATCATAAATTTTCCTCACTTTCAGACCAACCTCTGCTTTCTAACACCATCTTACTGAGATGCCCCATGGTTTATCCTGCTGTATATTCTCCTTTGTAGCAATAGATAATAAACTGAACTTATAAAACTACAGATGCATTACCTCACTCCAGTCAGAATGGCTAAAATTAACAACACAGGAAATAACAAGTGTTGGTGAGGATGTGAAGAAAGGGGAATCCTCTTATGCTGCTGGTAGGAATGCAAGCTGGTGCAGCCACTCTGGAACAGTATGGAGGTTCCTCAAAAAGTTAAAAATAGAGCTAAACTATGACCCAGTAATTGCACTACTGGGTATTTACCCAAAAGATACAAACATAGTTATCGAAGGGGCACCTGTACCCCAAGGCTTATAGCAGCAATGTCCACAATAGCCAAACTATGCAAAGAGTACAGATGTCCATCGACAGATGAATGAATAAAGAAGATGTGGTTTATATATACAATGGACTATTATTCAGCCATTAAAAAAATTAAATCTTGCCATTTGCAAGGACTAGAGGGTATAATGCTAAGGGAGATAAGTCAATCAGAGAAAGCCAATTATTATACAGTTTCACTCATTTGTGGAATTTAAGAAACAAAACAAAGGATCATAGTGAAGGGAGGGAAAATAAAATAAGACAAAATCAGAGAGGGAGACAAACCATAACAGACTCTTAATCACAGGGAACAAATGAGGTTGGTGGAGGGGAGGTAGATGGGGGGATGAGGCAACCGGGTGATGGGCATTAAGAAGGGCACATGATGTAATGAGCCCTGGGTGTTACAGACAACTGATGAATCACGGGACTCTACCTCTGAAACTAGTAATATACTAATGTTAATTAAATTCAAATTAAATGAAATAATAAAATACTACATATACAAATACTACATAAAAATACTATAAACGTGTTTTCAGTGGTCTTTAGCTAAGGGGCATTAAAAGTATTAAAAGAAAAGAAAGGTTTTGAAAAATTCAAGTAGCAGCAGGATTAGCAACCAGATCTTTCTCAAGTAACTGAGGACTATGAAATCTAGATATGGATATAAAGATATCCATTGCTTACTGATGTTGAATACCTGTATGGTGTCAGGTATGACATACTCATCATTTTTGTCCCTCTACAGCAGCCTACCCTAAACCTGAAGATTTATTATTAGTTTATTAGTTTATTCCTTAAGATTAAGAAAATGGCCATTGTATTATAATAACTCAACCATTGATTCCATTTTTACCCAAATTAACTTATTAGATGATCTTCTCCTTAATGTTGTTGAAAAGTCAATACAGTAGGTATACTGTGATAGGGATATACTCAAGCTCAGTGGGTTGGCCATAGAGGACAGGACTTGAGTCATCATCATGATGTGAGGCCAACATCTGGGCAGCATAATTTGCCTAAAAGTCAGGGATACTGCATGGGAGAGTGGGAAAGAACCATAAATAAAATTCCTGAAATTGCCATTTTTTTCCCCTAATACAAGCTTTGCATATTTCTTTATAAATTAGGTCAGAACACTACGCTGGGTGTTCAGAGATATGGGATCTAACTTTATGTAAGATATCTATTTTGATATCTATTTTGATTCTTTTTGACAAGAAACTGGATTATGTGAACTCAGTAAAATCAGTAGATTGGGTTCTCCAATCCACTGAACTCAAAGGCTACCTTAAAAATCTGTGATTTTACAAAAGAATGGTCTTTAAACCACTACATGTTATTTCGAACTGCAGTTCTCATGCCCTCATTTGTTGCTTAACCAACACTTATTAAGCATCTGATTATGCTACAACATGTGCTAAATTCTGGAGAAATAAAGAGAACAATTCTTGTTTTTATTCTGTGTGTGGTTGTTTGTATGTGTCTATGTTGTCAGACTGCAAAGTCTTCAGAAAAAGATTAGCAAAATAATAAACGTTCTAAAAACCCGAAGACTCTGATTTGAAAAAGACAAGTATTTGAAAAACTGTCATAGGAAGTCCATTTATTAAATATTTTCTCTAGTGATAAGATTAAAGGGTAGAAGTTTAAAGAATATAAGTTATTAGGAAGCGGGGCTTTGTTCAAGCTGTTAATTTACACATTGCAATTTTCTAATGATGAATTAAGCTCCTGACAATGTCTACATTTTTCTTAGAAGTGTTCAAATAGACTGACCATTTTGAGAAAGAAATCAGAGAACCTCCTCATTTTCGCAGGAGGCTGGCTACATTAGCTAGACTTCCCACACTGATTTCCCACTTTCTTATTCTCTCCTTTTCTTCCATTGTAGACATAGGTGGAAGTCTTTTACACAAGGGGTGTCACAATTAAAAGTTTCTTGCTTAAAGCAATGAAAAGAGAAATTTCTTAAAGTATTATTGATTCTGTAGAGTCAATTTCAAATTTTACTGATAGCTATTGTGCAAATTGGTATAGTTGAATTCATATATTTGCAAAGCCTCTTTCTGTTCAATGCAAGGTGGATTTTAGGAAAACAGTAGAAAGGTATTACTAAAGAAAATACTCTCTTCCTGGGGCACTCACACCTACCCTCGTTTTTCTCAACTATTTTTGATTCTTTCAATTTATATGTGCATTTTAATGAATAACCTCGAAGAAAATGTTGCCTAATTTAGCCAATATCCATCAATGTATCTTAAGAAACAGAATATAAAAATGTTTCCAAAGTCTAATGAATGTGTGACATCTTTATTCTCTAAAACACTGAGAGAAGAATCAGCTCATTTCTGAAGTATAATCTACATCACTTTTTTTTCCTTAATGGATTCAAGCCATTTGTTTTTAGATGGCAATATTTTTCTGTTTTTTTCAAATGTCACTGCCCTAATACGCTAATTTCTTAAAATGCCTGTTTACAATTCATTTTTTAAATATGTAGAATTCTAATCGGATTATGAGATTATGCAAGTTAGCTCCATAGTATTGAATCAATCCCCCTTCCTTTTAAGCAGTTATTCCAAAAAATACTTTTTATTTTTCAAAGAGACACTACCCATTTTGGAAAAACAAAACAAAACAAAACATTCATTACCATTAGTAGCCTCCATGTGATCTGATAGTGTAGGGAGAATACTAATAAAGTAGAGAAAACTGTAGAATGTGCATGACTTAATACAAAACCAGCTGTGACAGCATTTATGATTTAATCTTTATTTTGACATTTTCCTCTGATCCCCCTCAATTTTAGGCAACCCATGGATGTTACACATTCACTGTAACATGTGATATGATACACATTCACTGTATTCATATGAACAATAAACAGAGGGGACAATGTTTACACGTAAAGAAAGGTTTACAAATGAAAGTCCCTGTTTAAATAGATTTCATTGGCAGTATTTTTGTTTTGTTTTGGTTTTTGGTTTTGTTTTCTATAGTAATTTAAGGGTTGTAGCCACAACCAAATCAATGAAGCACTGAAAAGACAGTAATATGTATTTTAGATGGTGATGTTTTGGCATTTCTGGACCTAATCTAAAGCAGCAGTACAAAGAATTTTTCCTGGAAATGGAAAATTTAAGATAACTTGTCATAAAGGTCGAAGTGACATGTACCTATTCAGAAGTGTAAAAGGATGGGGGAAACCATTAATATTCATTGAGTATCTACTATGTGCCAGACTCTTAGCAGAGACTACTTCATTTAGTCTTCCTCATAACCCTCTGAGGTAAATTTTATTATTCTTGTTCATTTGGTGGAGAAAAATGAAGCCGTGAGAAGCTAAAAAACTTGCCCAAGGTCATATATATGGTTAGATGTGTCTTCGATATTTAAACACAAAACCTCCCAATTCCAAGAATATGACTCCTTCAGGCCAACTCCAAATAGGCTTGGGAAGGAGTTCAGATTGCTGTAATCACAAGGGTGTGCCTTAGCCCTTGTCTGAGGAAAATGATTTTACAGGGTCCCACTTTCCACACAGGGCTATTATGAGATGGAAGTGACCAAACAGATCATAAGTTGCTTTCAAGTTTTCTACTGGGCAGGTGTGCCATTGCTTTAAGGCATCTAAGTTAGCGCTCCGCACTATGGGAACAGATCGTCAAGGATATGACTTGATGGGTGGTTTGTGAATCTTTGTGTGATAGGAGGGTTGGGGGTTGGAATTACTGAAAAGCAGCAAGAGCTGAAGAGGTCTAATCTGAAAACATGGAGGATGAGGCAGGCTCTGCATATATATCTCGACCCTAACCAGGTACTCACTCTGCAAACAGTCAGCATTTAGGAGGTCCTGACACTTTTCATGGCACTTCACTCCACACTCCAAACACTTCATTCCTTGACGAGCAATGCCCCACAGGAGCCCTTCACACTCGTAACAGTAGGTGGGTGTTGTTGCCGTCCAGACTTCAAAGTTGTGGGGGGTAGTGGAGGACATGGGGTAGATCAGTGCCTGCAAAGTCTTCTTGAAGACATGTATTTTCTGTAAAGATAAGTTATAATGCCAGCCAAGTCAGTGGATTTGGAGAATTTCAGCACAAAATTATTTTATCACTTCTCCCTGAAAATACTATTTTGAAAGAGCCTCTTAGTTATTGACAAGCCATGATAGTAAGCACAGTAATTCTGCTCACTTATTCTTCTCTCAGCTTTCTAGGGCCCCAGTCAGTCATTTGCACACACAGAACTCCCTAATCTCCCAGATTAGACTGGGTTCTACTGTTGTGCAACTTCTTTCATAGCAGCAAGAAGCTCTAATTACTTGATAATACCCAAGTCCTGCTACATTGTGGACTCTACGAGGCCAAGGATGATATAGATCTCCTTGGGCTAAACTGGTTGTTGACAAAATTGTGAAGTAGATGGGAAGTAGATTCTCAAGGCTGACAGTATCCCTCCAAAAACACCCCACCCCTCTTTTGTATTCTACTAAGGCCTCTCATTCCTGACTCTGAACTCTCCCTGACACTTCCACCCTTCCCAGCCCCGAAGTATGCTCATTCTATAATTCCTTCTGTACGGGACTGCTTTCATTGCCTATCCTTTTGGAAGGAACTCATCAACTAATTCATAAGAGACCATTAGTAGGAGGTAAAGGCTAAAAGTGGAACTCTCCCATGGTAATGGTAATATTTTAAAGGGAGATAACTTTATAGCATATGGAAAGACTTTCAATGATAAGCCACTGGTGCAGTAGAAAAACACTGCATGAGTAGCCAGGCGACCTGGGTTCCCTAGCATAGGGCCAATCACATGACATTTCACATGGGTTTTTTCAGGCCATATTTACAACCAGTCTTCCAAATTTCTTTTCCTAATGTTTAACAGTGGTTATCATTGTCCCTGCCACATACTTGGGATACAACACATATTTTGTGGAGTGAATGTTCTGCCACTTAGGAATCTTATAATTCACAGAGAGACTTAGGTCTCTAAGGCTTACTTTCTTTCCCTACATATCTACCTACCTGCAGTATTATTTTGAAGATCAAATTGTATGATGGTAAGCAATGTATTATACAGATTTCAAAATACTAAATAAATACCAACTGTTAGTACTCATAGTAGATTTTCCAGAAACCACCACAGGTTGATAGGAAAGAGACTTGTCTGGATGAGTCCTTTTCTGTGTTTTTCTTATCTAACTATGTAGGTGACTTTTTTTTTTTTTTTTAAAGGTTTTATTTATTTGACAGAGAGAGAAAGAATGAGCTGGGGGAGAGGTAGAGGGAGAGTGCAAAGGGCAGACTCACTGTTGAGCTCAGAGCCCTCATGGGGCTCAATCCAAGGACTCTGAGATCATGATGTGACCTGAAGTCAGATGCTTAACCTACTGAGCCACCCAGGAATGCCTGCAGGTGACTTCCTGAAAGAAAGATTATCACTCTCTGAAGTTACATTTACAGGTAATTTCACACAGCTGCCTCATGCATAATGAATGAATATTTACAAAAATCCTGCAGGAGCCTAGCATTTACAAGAAACAATTTTGCATTAATAAATTAATGCAAAAAATGATAAATTTTGCTTTAATAATCCTTAAATCTAATTTCAAAATATCTTAAACCTCATTTCAGAGTATCTTCACAGTGTTGAAATGACCAATTTTCCACAATTTTTCAATTCCACGGTATAGTAACAGCATATTCCCCTTTCTTAGTACATTCCCCTCATTGTGTTTTTTCCCAGAATATGTTTGGTCATGGTACTGGAAGACTCCCTGCAGGGAGTTAAACTTCACCAAAACTTTTTCTAACTTTTAAACAGCAAGATCGAGCCTTGCTATTACATGAGTTTCTAGTCAAGACTTGCAACACTTCCTGTGAATCTACAGAGCAACAGTATGACCTAATACGGGAGTGGGAGACCCCCATATTAAGGTTTATAATACAACTGGATCCATCCTTTTCAATAAATACAGCCTAAGCCAAGTGAATCTTTCAGCTTCCTTTCATAACGAAGACGTCTTATCTTGCAAAAAATTATTCAGAGTTCTCTCAGAATTTAAACTATGTATTATTCATGGTTCCTTCCATTGTAATGCTTAGCGGAGTGGGTATCTTCAATATCATTAAAGTGAATTGAACAATTCTTGCCATAATAGATTTTCAATCAGTCATCCATGGACAGCTTCCTATTCTAACTGAGCTGAGGGGGTATGTGTGTGTAATGTAGCATTTTTAGTTTAGGTTAAAAAATAAGTAGGAAATTTAGTTATATTTGCAATCACATCAGGTAATTTGTCGTTTGTCTTAGTAGGGAGAAGTAATTTTAACCCAAAAGAACACCAGGTGGGAATAGTCTGCTAATGAACCCAAGAAAAGTAAAATATATATGAACTTAGAAAGCAGGGTTAGCTGAAAGGTTGTTCTGAATGTGAACTTATCCATATATTTCAGAATAAGTAAACGATTCATACATTTTCTCCAGGTCCCTATGTGTATATTTTCTTTTTATTGAATTCAAGGGATACGTAGTTGGCCTCCTTAGGTGTAATAAATATAAGAAATAGTTCCTAAAAAATTAAGCATGATAGAGAAAAACAAGAGAGTTCTGAATAGACAGCTGAGAAGTTTTCATTGAAATGTTTTGTTTGGTTGGGATTAAAGAGCCATGATCTACTTCATAAAAAGAGAGGGAAGCTAATTAAAAAAAAAAAAAAAAAGGAAATAGGGAAAATTTACTAGACAGCATAATGAAAATCAATTGAATGGGGCATTAAAATAAATATAACATTTAAAAGCTACGGACACTGGAGAAAATACTGGATAGCTCACTAGAGGGTATATATCCCCAGTCTTAAAGAAATGAAAATATGCATCTTTTTTATTTGTGATTTTTGGGATATTAGCATTGTCTATCAAAGCTGAAAATTACTCTAAAATAAATGACACATGGAGGGACGTCAGGTTGGCTCAGTCAGTTAAGTGTCTGACTCTTAGTTTTGGCTCAGATTGTGATCTCATGGCTCATGAGATCCAGCCCAGCACTGGGCTCTGCGTGGGGAGAGTGTGCTTGAGGATTCTCCCCTCTTGCCCCCATCGCATTTGTGCACACTCTCTCTCAAACAAGTAAACCTTTTTTAAAAAATGACATATGGCAACATTTCCTACTGAAGCGAAGTACAAGATGCAAGGATGGCACTTTAGAAACTCAGGAAGTGAGTAGTTAGGAAAGCATGTACAAATCTATCTCATAAGAAGGGATTCTTACTCTCAGGAAAATACTTCATCCTGAGGTAATGAGGTACTTTCCCAGCATTAAAATAAGACTACATCAAACCAGATTATAAGCAAGGACCAAGAGTGTGAGAGTTTTGTGGAATAAATTAAAAAAGATAGGGTAAGGAGCACTGAATAAAACAAAGGGGAAGAAATCAAGGGGAAACTCCAACATTAGCCACGGACCATAGAAAATGGGAATCTAATACCATTAGGAGTTGGATTGGAAGCAAAGAGATTTTTTTTTTAATGTAGTGCTTTTTACTAGAAAGATAACTAGTTGCAGTTAGTAGGATCCTAGCTGACACAAAAGGATGGGACTGGGTATGTAATCTAGAGAGGGTCTCTGGCCTAGGTAAACCAGAAGACAGGTGTGTAGAGACGGTGGTCCCAAGAACAAGCAGAGCCTTCATCTACTGGGATTTGGACTCAAAAACATAATGAATTCAGCAATATGGGAGAATTACTATAATCTATTTTAAAGGTTTCTAAAATTCTCCAATCTTCACAATAAACATATATACTTTCTAAAATACATTTTTTCTTTTTTTTTTATTATCCTTTCAATAATTATAGATCAAGCTGCATTTTACATCAGATAGGAGTCTCTTGTTTCTAAATGATACTGGTATTTTAGATGTGTATAGACATTCTATCTTTCCCCCCCTCTTTCAAGAATCACAAAGATTGTAAATCATGCTCAACACTTCACGGAAGTGACTTGCAAAATGAAATAATTCTTACTGGCAAAAAATAATCCTGTCTTTTTCCCACTCAAAATGAGAACAAAACAAACAAACAAAAATTTCATATGTCATTTTCCTCTCTAGTATGTATTTTCTAATTATAATAAAACACATGCTCACTGTAAAATTAATTTATACAACAAAAATTACACTAAAATTTTTATAAAGTTACTCAATTTAATTTCTCAAAGTTAGCCATGGTTCTTTTGTGATTTTTGTTTATTTATGAACAGAATATAAGACAACACAATTAGGAATAAAACTGATAAAACATCAGTTTTACATTACTGAAGTGATTGCAGAAAAAAGAAGTCAAATTTTATTTTGTGGAGACACTTTTATCTGTAGAAATGAGGTTAAGGAATGCTTTGACTCTGATAAGCCTCTTTAGCAAAGTACAGCTTACAGATTACAAAAGGTAAGATGCTTATATCCTGAGCAATTATTTTGTTAATAATTTATCCTCTAAGAAACTGGAATCTAAGATGAAAAGCTCTAATATGTCACTTTTTGAACAATAAGGACACAGGAAAAAAAGTGAATGCCTTTTCTGTTCATAACTATATAAGAAAATTAAAATGAGCCCCCAAAATGAAACAAGAAGGCATCTTGCCAAAGGTGATGACTAGTATTTTTAGACCATCAATATTCCAATCAACTAACTCTTAATACAACAGGAACAAAGCATGTTTGCCTCCATTTGCCATATATCTTTTCTCTTTTTCCTCTACTATGTTAGCCTGTGATACAACTAATGAAGTTGCATTTTTCTCATCATCCTCTGGTTTTTCCTCATGGGATTATGTGAACTATGACTTTCCCATACTCAAAAAAAAAAACAAAAAACAAAAAACCCACATTTTGATAATTACAAGAAAAAAACATGCTTCTTGCTTTGAAGCATTTTTCATGTACCTTGACATGCACTTTCTAGAAAAAACAAACAAAGAACCTAGGGGCATCTGGGGGGCTCAGCTGGTTCAGCATCAGGTCATGATCTCAGGGTCATGAGATCAAGGCCTGTGTCAGGCTCTGAGCTCAGCAGGGACTTTGCCTGAGATTATCTCTCCCTCTCCCTGTGCCTCTTCCCATGCTCAGACACTAAACAGATAGATAAACAAATTAACATCTTTTTAAAAAAATCTCCTTGCTGTCCTGTAGGTATCATTTTGCATTATTTCTGGACAAAAACATCAGAAAGATCTGCAGAACAAAGATTGGGTACAATGTGACCTTTGAAATTTGTTATAAACATGAAGACAGAACAATGGTATAATAAGTTCTTGAGTATAAAAACAGTTTAAGTTTGGGGCACCTGAGTGGCTCAGTCAGATGAGCATCCAACTCCTGATTTCAGGTCAGGTCACGATCTTGTGAGATCAAGCCCCACATCAGGCTACCCACTCAGTGGTGAGTCTGCATCTCTATCCCTAACCTCTACCTGTCTTCCTCTCCTCCTCCCTCCCCCCACCCCACAACTTGAGCTCTAAAATAAATATATATTAATCCTAAAAAAATAAAAGAGCTTAATTTCAGGTCCAATTTGCTCATGAGAGTAATCATCACATAAGACTGTAAAAGCTAAAGTTATTCAGGTAAAATTTTGTATCTGAAAACGTAAACAGAGACCAAAAGTTATTTGCCTATCTTTGGAAGAGCCTGAGTACTTTGTTTTTACTTATACAGTTTGTTAACAGACACTAATTATTACTGACCTAAGTAACTTGCTCAGTAAGTCCAAATAGAGAGAGTGAATAATGGTAAAGAAGATGATTCAGTAATTCAAGAAGAGTGCAATATAGAATATGCTTGTTATGATAGAAAACATGTTCTGGAAACAAATTAGGATAGATTTGTCATGTACTGTATGTGACACTTGTTCTCCAATTCAAACTTTAAATGAAAATGTGTATATAGGGCACCTGGGTGGCTCACTGGGTTAAAGCCTCTGCCTTTGGCTCAGGTCATGATCTCAGGGTCTTGGGATGGAGCCCCGCATTGGGCTCTCTGCTCAGCAGGGAGCCTGTTTCCACCTCTCTCTCTGTCTGCCTCTCCGCCTACTTGTAATCTGTCTGTCAAATAAATAAATAAGATCTTTAAAAATAATAAAACAAAATTTAAAAAATGAGCCAAGAATCTAAATAGACATTTTTTTCCCAAAAGACATACAGATGGCTAACAGACATATGAAAAGATGTCCAACATCGCAAGCCATCAGGGAATACTAATCTAAACTACAATGAGATATCACTTCCACCAGTCAAAATGGTTAGTATCAAAAACAAGAAATAACAAATGCTGGTGAGGATCTGGAGAAAGGGAACCATCATTCACTATTAGTAGAAATATAAGTTGGTGCAGCTACTGTGCACACAGTATGGAATTTCCTCAAAAAATTAAAAATAGGAGTACCATACAATCCGGTCATTCCACTATTGAGTGCTTACACAAAGAAAGTGAGAACGCTAATTGGGAAAAGATATATGCATCCTTATACTTATTGCAGCATTATTTAAATAGTCAAGATATGAAAGCAACCCATGTGTCCGTCCACAGATGAATGGACAAAGAAGGAATGGTGTACACACACACACACACACACACACTGGAATGTTACTTGTCCATAAAAAAGAATGAGATCTAGCCAATTGTGACACAAGAAAGGACTTAAACATCATTATGCTAAGTGAAATAAGTTGAAGAAAGACAAATAGCATACAATTTCACTCATATGTGGAATAAGCAAGCAGAGGAACAAAAAAAGAGAGACAAACCAAGAAACAGATTCTTGACTATAGAGAACAAATGTATGGTTACCAGAGGGTGGGGGTGGGTGGGTGCCGGGGAAGGAGGAAACAGGTCATAGGGATTAAGGAGGGTAGCTGCGGCAATGAGCAGTGGGTGTTGCATGGACGTGTTAAATCACCGTATTGTAAACCTGAAACCAAAATCATACTGCATGTTAACTGGAATTTAAACAAAAACTTTAAAAAAAAAACCAATAATGAAAAACAAATGAACATTCAAACAAACAAGACCCTTAAAGAGAATAAAATGGTAATTGCCAGAGTGGAAGTGAGTGGAGAGATGGGTGAAACAGATTAAGGGTATTAAGAAATACAAACTTCCAGTTTACAATAAATATATCAGAGATTTAAAAAAAATACAGCATAGGGAATATATTCAATAAATTGCAATAACATGTTTGGGAACAGATGGAGACTGCACTTAGCATGGTAAGTACTGAATAATGCATAGAATTATCAAATCAGTGCTAGACACCTGAAACTAATATAATGATGTTAATTATACTTCGGTAAAAGAAGTTGTATTTTCAGTAAACATTTAGGAAACATCCACATTAAAATCAATAGTATGGATCAATTTAATCCATTTGTTGAAGAAGAGGGAACATAAAACTCAATCTGCATGAATAAACCTTGTAAAAGAAAGGAAGAAGAACTTTTAAAAAGTAAGAGAACTAAGCTCAAATGCATTTTGGGAAGTATAAATTGATTGAATTCACATGTAAAAAGGCAAATTCTCAGACTGAATTTGAAATTAAGCTATATGAGAAGGATGCCTGGGTGGTTCAATTGGTTGAGCATCTGCCTTGGGCTCAGGTCATTATCCCCAGGTCCTGCTCCTCAGGGAGTCTGTTTCTCCCTCTGCCTCTGCCCTTCCCTCTGCTCGTGCCTGGTTGCTCTCATCTCTCTCAAATAAATAAGTAAAATCTTAAAAAACAAACAAAGTTAAACTATGTGAGATACATAGGGTGTCTGGGTGGTTCGGTTTGTGAAGTGGCTGACTCTTGATTTTGGCTCAGGTCAAGATCTCAGGGCTGTGAGATCTAGCCCTGAGTTGGGCTCTGTACTGGGCATGGAGCCTAATTGAGATTTTTCTCTCCCTCTCCCCTTTTCACCTCCTCTCCCTGAAAAGAAAAAAAAAAAAAAAAAAGCTATGTAAGATACACATAAAACACATTCAGAATTAAAGAAGGGGCTAGAGAAAGTTCTATCAGGGAAATATTGACCTTATTAATTTGGTAGAGCAGTATTAGTAGCATAGAGAAAATATTTTAAAGAAAAACCATTTAAGGGCACCTGGGTGGCTCAGTGGGTTAAAACCTCTGCCTTCGGCTCAGGTCATGATCCCAGGGTCCTGGGATCAAGTCCCGCATCGGGCTCTCTGCTCAGTAGGGAGCCTGCTTCCCTTCCTCTCTCTCTACCTGCCTCTCTGCCTACTTGTGATCTCTGTCTGTCAAATAAATAAAATCTTTTAAAAAAAAAGTTAAAAAAAAAAAGAAAAACCATTTAAGTAATTAAGGAGATTATTAGCAAAGTTGAAAGAAACAATTTATTGGGAATATAGAAGTCCCAAAACTTATGTATCCAACAAAAAAAGCTCATATGGGATATCTAGAAAACTGATTATGAAAGCCATAAAATGGTCAATTAAATGCTAATCACTGAATATACAGTCTATGTGCTCTGAATACAAGGTAGGAACAACAATAAAGGTCATATGGTTTGTCTTTGGGAGAATAAACACTCTAAATTGAGGAGTCAAAATAATAATTGCATCATTTATTAAATCATTATTTTCCTCTTTCTAAAGCTGTTATAGATACACAGGTATATGCATTGTTTCTTATGTTGTAAATATTCTTTTGTGTATATGCGATAATTAATACACTTTAGTGAACTATATATTCAACTCAGTATGTTAGAAAAGTAGCTTCAGGAAAAATACAAAGAGGACAGAAGATGAATCTGAATAAGAAAAAAAATAAAATAGAAAACAATGTGGAGTCAACAAACACCAGAGACATCTCTTAGAGTACTGACCAGAAGACAGAAAGAAACAAAGACAGACAGACAGACACATAAGATGAAAACAGCACAAACTTAAATCATGAACAATTTGTTGGAATTTGAAATTTCAGGAAAAAAAAAAAACAATGTTCTGGAAAAAAATATGAATGATCAAAATGGACTCAAAAGCAAATATTTAAAGAATATGGATGGGATCATTAAATTATTTGAGAGTAGTCAAATAACCACCCTCAAAAAAATAACAAGATGGTTTTAGAGATAAGTTTACTCATCTTTCAAGGCATAGCAACAATTTGTTTTACACAAATTATTCCAGTGAAGTGATAAAAAGGACAGTTTCCCAACTTATTTTAACTAGTTAACTGATGCCAAAATTGCTCAAAGACACAGGAAACCACAGGCCATGGGTGCAAAATCTTACATAATTACAAGGCCAAGAGTTTCAGTAACTTGCCCAAGTTCCCACAACTAGTCAACGGTGAAGCTGGACCTACATCTATCTCAAGCCACAGACTGTGCTCTTGAAGGAGGATAGAAACGGGACCAAGAACAATACTCGCAAGCAAGACAACAGTATTTACATGTGTGGATAGATGGATCCCCCACCAGTACACACTGAAAGTTGACCCTCAGCGGCAAAGGGGGCAGGGAGGCCCTGGACTCAGCCCCTGCTCTGGATACCCCATTGCGACTCCCTCCCCCAACTTCTCTTGACTACCACCTTCTCTGTTTGGGGAGACACGTTCCTTTTTGATTCTCACAAACTGTGAGATAAGCATTATTATTTTCATTTTACAGATGAGGTGAACAAGTCTCAGGGACGCAAAAAGTATTGAAAAGAAATGACTTCTCAAAGGTAATAAGAGGTAGAGCCAAAATTCAGATTCAAGCCCTTATCACCTTAACTCTCAGTTATGTGGTTTGACATAGTTCCTGCTCCTGAAGAGACGTCCAGACTATCTGCATATTGTGAGCCTGCAGCTTCCTGACCGAACCCCAGGCACCAGACAGGTGTGCTGACCTGCTTCCTGCTTCCAGGTCACCTTTCTAGGATTATGCGAGGAACAGGGCCCAGGTCTGATCTAATGATTCCCATACATAGTTCTTGAAAGTCCCTTTCATCAGGCCTGATCCTGATCTCGCTACTGGAAGGAGGACCTCTACTCTCCTTGACAAACCAAACTTGATTGAGAATTGACACTTCCTGGAAGCAAGCCATTAGACCACCCCCTCGTGGTAGTTAGATATGAATTAGCTATATAGAATAAATGGGGTTCTAGAATCCCTTTCAGTCTTGGTGATTTGCATTCCTCACTCTACTTGAGTTTCCCATAACCTTCATCTGACACTGTCAGTTTAAATACTCCCACATTAGAAGCTTCCATTATGACCTGTAACAATATGGCATGCAAAACATATTAGCTCAGCTCCCCTATGACCATATTACAAGCCTCATGATGGCAGGGATTTATAGCAGGGTTGTTCAAGGTCTCATTTCCAGAATCTGAAACAATGCCTGACACAGTATACACTCAGTTTATATCTGACTTACTAAACAGTTCTACTTGGATTGCCCCCTCTGTTGGGGGCTACATGTAGGAAACTATCACTCCGTGACAACAAGCCCAAAGCTGGATAGTACAGTGTCAGGAAGACTACTATTATATGGAGACTAGATCATTACCCCTTCCTGAGCTATTAGGCCAGATAGAAATGTTCAGAAACTATGGTCCTTAGGGGCTCTTTAGACTGAGATTTCCGATCAGCCCCAGTAGCTCCTGGTGGGTGAGGTGGAACTGGTGATGGCTGGGCTACCTGGCGTGCTTCCCCCACTGTTCACAGAGCATTACTGGAGGTGGTGTCGGCTAGCCCACTGTCACCTTACATCAGACTTTAGAGCCCTGCCCTGCTGTGCAAGAGCTGACTGGACGTTTTACCATATATCTCTTTAATTAAAATAGATCTGCTACCATTTGATATTTTCCACATGGCCAAGCCGTTTTCCTTCATGTAAAGACACACATTTCATGCTTTCACATTGAGGGTGCCTGAGAAGACTTCCAGCATGGAAAAGTGGACATTATTTGCTTCAGCATTTGCGTTAGTTGTCCATGTAATGACTTAATGTGACAGCTTGTCAACAGTGACATTTAATATGCCCGTTGTGCAGAAGTCATCTTTCATTTACTTTTTGAGACATGGGCCCCAGGGAAATGGGCTTTATGAATTTTAGAGGGAACTGATGGACTCCATTTATCCACCCAACACCCACACAGAAAAGTCTTTTACATAGGTCTTCTGAAACTAAAGAAATACTATGTATTTTTAAGTGGATGAAAAGTAGATCGATAACTAATTTAACCATAAAGCGAGGGTATGCTCCCTGTTCAGGGCCTCAGAAAATGGAGTAGCATTCTCATTTCCATCTCCTTTCTATTAACTTTTCAGAGGAATGAGTATTTGTGCCTCAGACCAAACACCGTATTTTATTTTATTTTTTTTTTAAAAGGAGTAGTATAGGAGTTTAATCATAAAAACCTTCAACCCTGATTACTCCCTCAAAAGAAAAGATGAGATACTTGAAGAATAGGCAAACATTATGGGGGTTTCTCATACGCCAGAGGATGTTTAATTTCTCTTGTATCCAAGCTTTACTCAAATAGTACATAGCGGGCGCCTGGGTGGCTAAGTGGGTTAAGCCGCTGCCTTCGGCTCAGGTCATGATCTCAGGGTCCTGGGATCGAGTCCCGCATCGGGCTCTCTGCTCAGCAGGGAACCTGCTTCCCTCTCTCTCTATCTCTCTCTCTGCCTGCCTCTCTTTCTACTTGTGATCTCCCTCTGTCAAATAAATAAATAAAATCTTAAAAAAAAAAAATAGTACATAGCATCGTAAAGCTACTAGATAAGGATAAGACCCTTGGGAAAGCAGCCACGTATTTTAATCCTTGGGTACAACAGAAAATGTTTTAACTTGCTGTAGCACCCAGATATTCAGATGGGCATATACTGTAGCATGGATGTGCATGGGGAGTTGGGGGACTTTGCTAACAGAGACCTAGGAAAGGTTGGCTTTTGGGTGGAAGAAGACAATGACAGGAAGAAGAAAATATGAAATATACATATAAATAATGGTGTTAAATTCCAAGTGTATGGAAATTTAAAGTAAGTATTATTACTGGCAAATTTTTATTCTACAGGAAAGATAAAGCCACTAAAATTGGGAGAGGTAGAGTATATATGAGTTCTCCTAAGGGAGGACACATAACTTGTCTCTAATAGTAGCTCAGTAGAGTGGCTGGGCAGGAAGGAGTTACCAGGGCACAATATCCACTGCATATTAGAATGGCCTGATTATTTGTTTTCTTTTCTTTTTTTTAACCCTTGTACCCAGACTATATCTGAAGCCAATTAAATCAGAATCACTAGGAGTGAGACCCAGGCATCTGCATGGTTTAGAGCTCTCACAGGTGATTGTAATGAGCCAAATTTAAGAATCCCTGACCTAGATATCTGCAGCCTACTTGTATTTTCTAATCATGTTGGTTCTTTCAAAGTATCTACCTCACACCAGACTAAGCAGAGGGATCAAAGTATTTACGAAGAAAAACAAACAAGATATGGTGTTACACTTAAGAATATCAGCCTCTAAAGGAAAGGTTTATGCAAAATAACAAAATTAATTGTTTACAAAAATAATAAAACCAGCACCTTGCATTTATTCTTTTCTACTATACTCTAAGCTATGCCGAGTGTCAAACACATTTCCCCTCCCTTCATAATTTGTTTTATTACCTCACTAGACAGATGAGAGAAATCAGACTCAGAGAAATTAGAAAATTTGCGAGGTAGAACAATGCTAGTTTTAACTGTACAGATGGGATTCGCCCCGAGCAACCTTCATTCATACTACACTATAGAGGTCATGATTAAAGGCTAGAAGAGCCCAGAGGAGGAAACTTAAAATTCAGTCAGAAGAGGAGGAAGACATCTGGGGTCAGCCCCAGAAAGGAGGCAAAATTTGAACCTTACGAACACATAGTAGGACTTTTCTCAGGGGGAGAATTGCAGATAAAATGTGTGAGGATGGACTAGCATTTGTAAAGATGGATAGGCACATGGATATTAGATCAGCAGAGGATCATCTGTACAATAGTGAAGCTGAGTTCCTGAGGAAATTTGTTTAGGGTCAGACTTTCCCCATGTTCCCAGTTATTTCTGGAATTTTGGGATCAACATCACAACTGAATGGCTTGATCAGAATCACTCTCCACTGGACTATGATCAATACATAGTAGTTGACTCTGCACCTACCAGTTCCTCATTGTTTAGTGATGTCCTAATCACCATAGCCAGGGAGAGTCCAGATTTCCGGGCAGCCAGAGTCTAAAATAAACAGAATTAGGAGTTATTGGCACACGATGTGGCTGCCATGAACACATGGCTCAGCAGCATGTGAAAAAGTAAGAATACAGACGATCATTGCTCATGTTTTAGCCAACAGGGACCTGCCACTTTGAATAGTCGGCAAGTTCATCCAGAATGTGGAATCGTGGAACATCAAAGCTGAAAAAGTCCCTTTCTATTGTTGAACCCAACCTCTACACTTTGCAGATGACAAAATTGAGGCCCAGAAAGGCAGGATGATCAGCTCCAAGTTTCCAGGCTAACAAGAGGCTTCTATAACTTTGTTTTTCCCCAGGTGATCATGATCACATTCCTTCATAAAACATGGTCACGGGTACAGAGCCACAGGCTCTGTGTGATGGCTGTGAAGCACAACTGAGGTTAGATGATTCTTGAATTGTTCACAATTCCCCAGAATATTCTTTCATCTCTAACCAGGATATTTTTTCTAAGTGTTCACTTTATCAACTGAAAAGCATTATACCCAGATTGGTTTTCTTAATGCAATGCTGCTAAATACAGTGATTTTAATTAAAAATCCCTTTAGTTCCCCCACCATAAAATAGAACCATTATGTTGCTCCTACTTGAAACGGGTGTGATATAATGCACTCATCAGTGCTGTTAAGAACTTTGGAATCAGAAGTTTTACATGGGAATGTTCAGTATGTTATTCCACTAGGAGCAAAGGGAAGTCATAGTGGTATTCTGTACCCGGTCTTAAATCTATCTCCGTGGAGGACAAAGCCATAAACTTAGATAAAACTTCAGCACAGTGCTGAGTGAGGGAGTCACTGTCCACTCATCTCCACCCTGACTGTATAAACCTATATAGGGATTACCTCTCCAAGGACTTACCCAAGACGATCTTCCAACTCTGACAACTATTATCCTTAAAATTATGTCTGTATTCTATTTTAGTCTTTTTTGACACCTGTCGTATATATAATTTGGTGTATCTTTCAGAATTGAACTAGAGGTTAAATACTTGGAGAAACTAAATTTCTTATTCCTATGTCTCTTTTTTACTTCCCCATCTTGCCCTCTTTTATCCCAAGAATAAGTGCAGTGTATATTAAATATGAAAAATATTAAATTAAAAATCACTTACCATAGCCTGAAGGTTCCAAGTTTCAGAGCAAACAAAGCATAAAAAATTAGAAATAAGAAATGTGAGAAGAGTATAATGATGTTAAAATAAACTTAACACTTTAAAATAATGTTCGCACTATAGTGACAGAAATATGAGCTGTACAGACAAGTCATGCTTTTCAGTATAATATCTTTCCAATCAAGATTTTACCTTTCCTAATTTAAAGCCAAAGTGGTGGTTTTCACATGATGGTTTTCATAGCAAAATTAAAAATTGCTGATATAAGATATTGTGTACAATGTTGCAAAAAGGAAATTTCTATTTCTCTTGGATAAAACAAATTTTTGTGTCATAAACTACTAAGAATATGCTTCCAGAAAAAAACGTGAAGACAATTGAGATAATATAAAACATGCTGGTAGGGGATTTGTTTTTAGAATCTAATGCACACCATTATAAATTCTTTGCATCTTCATGCGGTCCGTGTGTATTTTGTTATAGGAGAGTTTGAGTTATTGAAAGTTATGTTCTGGCTTTATAAAGTTTTAAATAACTTGGGAGCCATAGATTTCCTTAGACAGTGGAATCACTTATTAATGTGATTAGATTTTAAGAAAATAAAGAATTGGTTAATATTATCTGCTGTTTTTTAAAGTAGAAAAATTCACTGGGTTAAGGTGAGGAAGTCAATCAAGACTGAAAGTGTGCCTTAAGCTTGTGGTCATTTGCAACATTGTATGTATCAGAGCCCAGCTGCAGCAGCTCACTTGGCATGCTGTGTGACTTTCTGCTCAATTATAGTGTCATTTTAGCTCAGTTTGTAATTTCAACCAATATAAAAAGCTGTCAAGGCGCGTCTGTCTGGCTCTGTAGGTAGAGCATGCAACTCTTGATTTTGGGGTCATAAGTTCAAGTCCCACAATGGGGGCGGAGGTGGGGGCGGTGGGAAGCTTAAAAAAAAAAAAAAAAAAAAGCTGTCAAAAGGTTGGAGTTATCTCATTCATCTAAAAGATTTTAAAGAAATGATAAATGCAATCCTTGGTAGAATCCAGCATCTTATATATTTTATTCTATGAAATACAGTCAAGGCACTTAATGAGAAGGCCAAAACGACAGCTAATGAAGAAAATGGGGACACATGCAATCAGACAATGAAACAGGAGTGACTTACCACATCTCGCACAATAGGCAGAGTTTTTTTCCTGCGGAGATCTGGCATACTGTCAATGCCATAAAGTCCTCGGCCAGCCCTGAAAGGAAAAACAGGAATGATTCCAATGGGAAACAGACTTCCTTTAAGGGGGGGGAAAAAACATACAAAAAAAACCCCATTCATGGTAAAAAGGCTGTGAAAAAGATGAAATGTATACCATGCTTTTCAACTGGTTCACAAAATAAGAACTATCCAGCCTCTAAGACTTCACCCAGGGAGAAGGAGAAAGACTGTAGCTACCAAAGTGCTCACTTGTATTCTTGGATAGTTCTATACATTAAAACTTTAAAATATCCCTGACTTGGTTTGATACACAGTTTTTCTGTCAATATCACAGAGAACATTTTAAAAAATGGTTTCTTATATGAAACTTTGTATCTCCAGGAAGAGACAGAACCAAACTATGGTCAGTGTAAGGTGTAAATTTGGTCCTCAATAGTAAAATAGTTACCTGTATTTGTAAAAGTATCATTCTTTTTTGATGTGTTGCATTTTCACAGATTAAACCCCAAGATGGTATCCCAAAGAGTCATAGCTGCATGTAAAATATATGTGGTAACCCTTATAGCAGAATTTTCACTTCTTGAATTTATCCCATGGAAAAATGCCAGTAAGAGATTGATTTATTGTACAAGGATACTCACTGTGACATTTATTTTTGTAATAGCAATAAAAGTTGGGTAACCTAAATATTTATTGAATGAATTATATTATCCAATGGAAGGAACATAATAATCAAAGTAAATGAGTTAAATATATATGTGTATAAATGCCAAATATTCTCAGTATGTTAAATGAAAAAAAAAAACAAAAACAAAAACATAAAACCAAGTTTGCCTATTAGTAAATTTAATAGAATACCGTGTGTGTGTGTGTTTACATATGTACAGAAAATATCTAGAATGATATTTATTAAATTGATAACCAGAATTACCTTTGTGGACTGATACTGGGTGGGAAAAAAAAAAAAAAGGGAGGAGTCTCACTACTTTATAAATTCAGTAATAGCCAACTGTTTTTCTACTAAGCATCGCTGTTTCTGCAATTTAAAATAATCTTAAAATATATTTATCTTTATTAAAATGAGTTCAATACATTGCATTTGATTTTCGCTGGATTTGAGCTAGTCATTTCATATCACCAAAAAGGTGCTCAAGTCACTGATGAACAGCTTCTCCTATGCTTATCTGACCTACAAAACTCCTGCTTAACTCTGGCTTAGTGTCAACCTTTTTCACTAGGAACACACAATTGAAAGGCTGGGGTATTAGGTAGACAGCTCTGCTACTGTACAGGCCACAACAGCATCTCACAGTCCAGTTTTTCTGTGACACAGAGATGGCCCCTTTGCTCCTGCTGCTTAGCTTAATTAAGGAGCAGTTTTGCCTTATTGGATTTTTCTTAGTAGCCATGGTCTTAACTCTAATACTTCTAGTTGCATCAATCACTAGCTTGATGATCTTGAATAACTCACTAAATTATCATACAACTCATGTGAAATAATAGAAGTATTAATAAGGATAGAATGATAATAAATAGTAGTATTATGACATGCATGACTCAAAGTGAAGATCAAATCCAGTAATACATGTGAAATAGGAAAACCACTGCACATGTGTAAGAAGGATGTTAATGGTCAACAAATTATACTTCAGTTCATGAATTTCAACAAGAAGTTATCTTTAGGTTAGCTCATAGAACACAGGAAAAGGGTAACAGTGGGGCAGAGAGCGGTGCCTGTGTGGCTCAGTGGGTTAAGCCTCTGCCTTCGGC
Source organism: Enhydra lutris kenyoni (assembly GCF_002288905.1). Lineage (NCBI taxonomy): Eukaryota > Metazoa > Chordata > Mammalia > Carnivora > Mustelidae > Enhydra > Enhydra lutris. Next base: position 7,862,951 of record NW_019154115.1, on the reverse strand, counting down.
TCAGGTTGTGGTCCCAGGGTCCTGGGAATCGAGCCCCACATCAGGCTCTCTGCTCAGCAGGGAGCCTGCTTCCCCCTCTCTCTCTGCCTGCCTCTCTGCCTCCTTGTGATCTCTCTCTCTCGCTCTTTCTCTCTCTGTCAAATAAATAAATAAAATCTTTAAAAAAAAAAAGAAAAAAACAGTGGGGCAGAGATCAAGACAGATGAGAGAAGAGCAACAGAAGAAACAACGGGAGGGGAGATAGCACGGGTGCAAATATGTGTGGTACAGATGACACTTGAGATCCTGTCTACAATAGACTCTACAAGAGTTCACACAGCCTCCATCATTATCCAGAATAAAGCCAACTGACACTCTCTGGGCCAGTGGCAGAGGTAGTCACGATAACAGTCAAATATCAAGACTGAGATCACAAAAAACAATCATTAGCAGTATGCCCTTACGAACTATAAGAAATACCAACATCAAGTAGGGGGAAAGGGAAACTAACTCTTTTTTTCAACACCCATTTTAAGAACGTGAGCCAGCTACTCCAACAGTGTAACTTCTTGCTTTCCTCCTATTCTCTTTCCATAGTTTTTCCCTCTCCCTGCCAGTTCATGCTTGATTCTGCTGCATCCCAAACATCACATTCATGGGAAAAGGACTATGCTAGTGGGTTTCTAGAAGGACCTTTTGAGTTTCATTTGCTCCAATATTCTGATTCCACGTGGTTTCTTGTGAAGAAAATTAATAATGATATAAAGTGTAATTAATAAATGTCTTTCCACCACTACATGGCAATCATATTAACTAGCTGCCTTCGAGTTTTCTGGAATGTTCTGACTGCTAAATAATGTGACTTTAATAACTATGTAAAAAAAAACAATATTCAGTTGTGGTAATGGTTGACAAAGTGATTTATAAACTACAAAATGTAATATATAGATGGGTCACTTTCTTTAATGATTTGTTTTCCCTCTCACAAACTTAATTCAAATTCCTAAGAGCACCTAGAATTTTGAGCAAACTTACACACTCACTAATTCAGGAATCCATTACACACACATATTTTCTTGGGTCTTACACTTTACTCCTTAGCTTGTTTCATCAGAACAGAGAAAGCCAAGGACCCAGGCCAAACCTGAGCATTATAGAATAATGACCCCAAGTTAGAAGACCTGTATCCAAAATTTATCTCTGTCCTGAGTCTGTCGTCAATTTCACAAAACCCATATTTTGTAATTTGTAAAACTGCTATGCAATAAAAATATTCTCTTAATCTTCACAGCCTTAAAAATATTCAAAATCATGTTGTGTTTCCTTATACTTTTACCTTTTCATTATTACTATAAGACATTTGTATAAACATATACTTTCATTTGCTTATTCCTCAAGTAATAGTAAAACTTTCATTGCAGATCTGAGCTTTAGAAAATGTTTCCCTAATGGCCTTACCTCAAGAGTGGAGAAGTGCTTGGTTAATACTATAGAGGTCCATACAACTGCAAAACATTTTTTAATATTTATTGAAAGTGTTCCTAACCAAGAGACATCTGGGAGAGATTAAATTAAAAAATGGTGAAGACCAGAAGTATTGATAAATAAGTCTTTGACCTTCTGGGCAAGAAGTCAAGTTCAAGGAGATCAGTTGAAATCTAGAAGAAACTAGCTAGGCTCAGGGATAAAGAGCTCAGGGAGAGTCATCAAGATAGGCAACAGCAGACAAGAAACTCCAGGGGTGAGATCTGATTCTAGGGAAGAAGCAGTCTGATTTCAGTCCTTTTTGGTATAACTGATTTGACTAAAAGCCGTTGCTAACCACCCACAGCAAACTAGCTAACAATCAATATTTATTTGGTACTTACCAGGAGCCAGATGTAATGCTAACAAATAGAATCAAACTTTACATATAGTCCTCATTTTATTCTCAAAAAAAAAAAAAATCAGTAAAGTAGAGGCACAATTATTCAAGGAGGAAATGGATGAATGAATTGTTTAGAATCATTCTTATAATTAGTCTAAATCATAGATAGCAGTGTCTGGATTTGAACCCAAACTCTAGGGCTTATCATACCCTACTGCTTATACGATTAGATCATTTCATATTTAGAACAATAATATGAACCGAGGATTATAATTAATCCTTCCTATTTTACTTTTAATGAAACAAAAGCAACTTACCCAGGCCTAGAAATGTATGGCAGGGCTTGATTTGCACTGAAAGACAGTCTTACCTGAAACCCCATGTTTCATTCATTCTTCCTAAAAAAGGAAAAATGTATGTATGTGTGCCTAGTATGTGTGTGTAAGTGTATATGTGTATGTACATATGTGTATACACATGTGTGTACACATGTATGTATATGTGTATGTATGTACATATGCATGTGTATGTACACATATATGCATGTATAAACAGACATGTAATAGGCAGACATACATACATTTTTTCCTTTCTTAGGAAGATATAAAATGTCTATCCCAGTTACTCTAGAGTTGTTACCATTATTTGAAATGCTTTCACTGTATTCCAAGACACTATTATCTTCATATCAGAAACACTGTATCACTGAATAAAACAGTTCCAATCCTCCCCAAGCAGTTCCTCTTCAACTGTTTAAGAGTTCTCCCTAGGGAAAAAGAGTTCTCCTTAGACCATAGGCATTACAAATGAGATGAAAACATCAAATCTACAGAAATATTTGGAAAGTCAATCATCAAATAAAACTGAGAAAATGGGTGCCTCGGTGGCTAAGTCAGTTAAGCATCTGACTCTTGATCTCAGCTCAGGTCTTGATCTCCAGGCTGTGAGTTCAAGTCCTATGTTAGGCTCTATGCCTATTTTAAGTGAAGCACACTTTAAGTAAATAAATAAATAGGGTAAAATTTAAAGAATGACAAAATGGATACAATTTAATAAATTGTGATATATTCTAGTTCATTATGTCTTATATTACATAGTTCATATTTTTCATACTTTTATTTCTTAGTCCTTTGGATAATTAAAAGTTTGCTGAGTTTAATAAAATTGAAGATTTTACCTTGACTCATTCAGTTAACCATCTTGTTATAGAACACAACACAAATTATCTAAAAGATATATAATCTGTAACTGTTAAACAATCTGATATCTAAGGTAGAAGATGTAAGGTTTATTTTAATATATGAATAATTATCTTAATCCAAAATTGGTGATAATACACTGACTATACATTGATTGGAAAAGAACTGTGAGAAGTGTGCTGTTTCCATAAGTGTGTAGCTCATGGTTAATTGGCAATATTCATAGACTATCTAATATCCATTAGAAATCAGAAAATTAGTAGACTCTCTTTATATGCAAAGGAGTTATTAAATTAATTGAAGACCATAAGCCTAAGAAAGAAAAAAAAAAAAAAAACAGATCACAGTGCTTCTGTTTATTTCTGTGTTTCCAAGACAATTATTGAGCAGGGCTATGTAATTAATCTTTTTTAGCATTATGGAACACTAAGGCAATGTAAAAAATTAATAATGAATCACTTTAAATCCCTCTCCTGTAATACAGCTCTCTTCTTTCAGACTTTTAGAAAACAAATCTTTATATTTATTTAGTTACTTAATGGTAAACATACAGTAACTTTTTTTTATTACAGTCGTATATTTTACATACATTTTAACAATTAGCCTGATGATCATCATGAACTGTATTTACTTGCTCCGTATTAGAATCCATTATTCAGGATATTCTCTGTTCTCCTTTTTTCACCTTTTTATTTTTATTATTGTCAACACTGAATGAGTATTTGTGACTGTGTAATTGGATGTTTCACTCCCCACATCCAATTAATCACCAATTTCTAAAGATTTTTTGATACTATATTTCATCACAATTAACACACCATCTGTCATAAGAGGCAGCATTATATAATTATATGTTAGGGAAAATCAAATTAATCTCTGACACTGTGTTTTCTTAGCAAGTAGAATTTAAATTGTGCATTTATTCAAAGGACCCTCTTAAACTGACTTCATCTATGGCACAGATTTGTCATATTATCATTTCTCTATACATGAAAATAAAAATATAAACAAAATAAAGTATTATTCCTTAAGTTTCTCAGTCAGAGTCCAGCTGCTTAAAATTACTCTTCAACACAGAATTGTCAATGTCTTGGTCTGTGTCCAAATTATGGTCTTTTAAGTCATCAAGAGCAATGGCAACGTAGCATTTTATAAAATGGCACTTCTTTATTGTTTCTTTTATTCCAAGAAGTGGGCCGCTCTGCTGCAGATACTGATTTTGGTAGGTTCTCAATCTCACCTAACGCTTCAAAGGAGATAAACAGTTCTCCCAGTCTTCCTCAAATCATCCTGAGTTTTCTCTGGACTAAAACATTAAGAAAATGCAATTATCCAGCCCATACCATCTGCAAGAACAAAATCATAACGCTTTCCCAGGACACTTTTAACTACGCTTATAAATGTACAGACAATGAAACTCTTGTAATTGTAATCATTAACAATGTTCTTAAGATACCATCGATTAGGTGCATCTTGATATTTTACAATGTATAAAAATGTATGTTGTAGGATTGATAAAATATAGTACTTTTGGCATCTCCCTCCTGAACCCCCACACTGATAGTGCTCTATTTCAGGCCTTACTATTTTAGCTAATCTCTTAGATTTTTTTTTTTTTTTGCCAGCTCATTTTTTTTAATTGCCAACAGTTCTTTTCCAGAATACAAATCTAAAGATATCTTTTTCATATTCAACATCCCTTACTGCTTCCAAGATAGAGAACAAATTCCTTTTCATTTCAGCAAGGTAGGACTGCCCCTCCAGTCTCCTCTCCTCTGAGTTCTCCCTCTACTTTCTTGTTCCAGTCGTCCTGAATGCCTTTGTAGATCCCCAAATACCGCACACTCTTTCCCCTTGCTGTTTTCACTCCACAATTTCCTCTGCTGCTACTGGCCTCCTTGCGAGCGGCACAGACTCACACTTATCTCTCTTAAATAAAATTTGAATGTAATTTTAAGGTACCTCCTCCCCATCTCAATTAACTGTGCCTCTCTATAAGCTGAACATCGGGGATTCTCAGTGGGAGGGACTGGGTGGATGAGGAGAAGGGGAAACCATGACTCCTGGCCTCTGGATGGGCTTCTTAGCAGCTGTGAGGATTCAAAGGCAAATATTTATTGCTAATAAAGGAGGGCATACTTTTTAGGTGAACTGGAGCAGAAATGCTTTTTAATTTTTAATTCCAGTATAGTTAAGGTACAGTGTTACATTAGCTTTGGGTGTACAACACAGTAATCTAGTCCCATCCATTACTCAGTGCTTATTATGATAAACGCACTCTTCATCTCCTTCACACACCCCACTCCTCTCTGGTAACCATGAGTTTGTTCGCTACGGTTAGGACTCAAGTTGTTTTTGGCTTGTCTCCCACCCCTCTTTCCCCCACTTTATTCCTTTAGTTTCTTGAATTCCAATATTAGTGAGATCATATTGTATTTGTCTTTCTCTAACTGGCTGATTTCGCTGACTGTACTCTCTAGCTCCATCCATGTTGTTGCAAATAGCGAGATTCCATTCTTTAGGCCTAGATGATATTCGTGTGTGTGTGTATGTGTGTGTGTGTGTGTGTACACACACTACATCTTCTTTATCCATTCATCTATCAATGGACACTTTGGCTGTTTCCGTAATTCGGCCATTGTAGGGGTGAAGCAGATAAACTTTTGAGAACAATTGTTCTAAGTCTTCTGTTATAACCTCTGTAAAACTACTTTCTGTTTATTTGTTTGCATGGATGTCCCCACTAGAACATATGTTTCAAAAAACTGACAAATCTTAGTCATCTTTACCGCCCTCGGGCTAACTCTGGCATGGAGCAGGGAGAAATAAAAGGTAGAGGTTCAAGTGAACAGGCCTTGACACCAGAGAGATTAGCCATTAAATAAACCATCATCTTGACTTAAAAATTAAGATTCCTATCTTTGAAAGAGTATCTGGAAAGAGCAAGACCAAAGCCTGAGGGCGAAAGAGAAAGTCAATGACCTCATACTGAAGTGAGTTAGCTGGCAAGAGCTTTCTCACTAGAAGAAGATAGGAGTCTGGGTGCTTGGGTGGCTCAGTGGGTTAAAGCCTCTGCCTTTAGCTCAGGTCATGATCCCAGGGTCCTGGGATGGAGCCCCACATCAGGCTCTCTGCTCAGTGGGGAGCCTGCTTTCTCCTCTCTCTCTGCCTACTTGTGATCGTTGTCTGTCAAATAAATAAATAAAATCTTAAAAAAAAAAAAAAGAAGACAGGAGTCTTGTTACTAGACCAGTAAATATTGTTTTAACTTTTATGAATCTCAGTTATCTTATATGGAAAATGGAATAATGACAGCCTCTGTAGCATTTGGGGGAGCACTGAGATATTATATTAAAGTAGGTTATCTATTATTGGTAGTAATTATTATAGACTTGTGTCGGCAGGGACATTATTGAAGTTGACCAAATATATCCTGCCTCACTGCTGCCCTGGGCCTGTCTATACTCCTTCAAACTAAGGAATAGATTTGTAGCACAGTTTCTGGCACTCAGGAAATTATAGGTAGCTATCTACTTGAAGAATTAAAGAAAAAGAAGGGCAAAAATCAAAGTTGTGATTATACTCTACGCTGTACTCTGAGCTCTATTAACATTCTCTTTGGACTCAGTTTTGGTCTAGACTTCTTTCCTCTGCCAATCCCTTTTGTGTAGCACCTCAGCTCTGGTGATGATAGTTGTTGGCGGAGATCATTCCTTGTCCCACACTCATCTACAATCCTGGTCCCAGCTATTCAACTTCCTATCAGACAAGAGTCTCACAGATGCCCCAACCAAGTTGCTTTTTTTCCCTGTTAATTCTAATCTTTGAAAAACACTACTTTTATCTTCTCAATTTTCTAAGCCTTATCTCAAAATAGAAAAAAAAACTCAAAGCACAAAGCTCCTCCTCAGTACTAATCATTCCAGTCTCCTCCATCTTCTCTTCATTACCTCCTGGAGTCTCTTAACTGTGGCCATAAAGTAGAAATGTTTGTCTTTACTGGAATCACAGAGAGTCCTCTACACTACGCTTGATGGACCCTTTGGCGGAAACTCTGTTAGACACCAACATGCTCTCTCTCCATAAAACCACTACAGCCATAGCTCCTCTTGCCTTGGAGTGATCACTAACTCTCTTGGTGAAGCGAGAGATGAAATAATTGGCTTGGGTTTAGAGGATATGGCTGTATGACAAATACATAAAGTTTTGTACAGTGGGACAATACCGTTAACATCTGAGAAGAGGAAAATGAGATGTAAACAGGGTACAGAATATTCATATCTTCTTTCTCTCCCTCTCCCTGGCACGTATTAATAAAACGGTGAACTGACATGTTGAAGTGCCCATCATTTTTAAGCGGTTTTTCTTCCACTGGCTTGCTTTCCCTCTTTTGCTCTTTCTCGAATTCAGGCCGTAAATTTGTATACAAAGTTATTTCACATGCAAGAGGCATGTTTATTCTGCTGAGTGCCTGGAACACAGCGGACATCAATAAATAGTTTTTAAATGTTCTTGAGTATTTCCACAAATCTGTCAGCAGTTTTAAGCCAAGACATCCATTTTAGGATCAATTATTTTCTCTGCAAATTTTTTTTGAATGTCTCATTTTTATTTCACGGTTTTTAATACTATCACCATTTGGCTGGTCCCAGAGGTTTAAAATCCTAAATAACAGCTAATCCAAGTTGTAAGCCTCAAGCGATGTAAGAAATGGCATGTTCCCACATTCTTGTATTTTAGGGCTATTGAAACTGAGCTGCAGCTGACTAGCAGAAAGCTAGAAATACTTAGGGCTCTGGATCATCATTACAATCCTTCCTTCTCTGCTTCTAATATACATGAGGCATCGATCTTTGTTAGTATTTGTCCATTTTCTTTCTCAGCCCAGTCTCTCTTCTGTCATCCTCAGATCCTCTCCTCAATTACAACTTCCTTTATATTTGGATCACCCCAATTTAGCCATAAGTCTTACTGTTAGGCCGAGAATTCTTTTTTTTTTTTTTTTTTTTAAGATTTTATTTATTTATTTGACAGACAGAGATCACAAATAGGTAGAGAGGCAGGCAGAGAGAGAGGAGGAGGAAGCAGGCTCCCTGTGGAGCAGAGAGCCTGATGTGGGACTCGATCCCAGGACCCTGTGATGATGACCTGAGCCAAAGGCAGAGGCTTTAACCCACTCAGCCACCCAGATGCCCCTAGGCTGAGAATTCTTTTCGTGGACCTTGTAATGACCAGTCTCCCCATCTGCATTCTCTCCCATCTTCCATTCATCTTGAAAAAAAACCTGCTGCTTCCACCTTCCTATAGTTTATGCCCACAAGACTAACATGACCAAAGGATGTTGGAAGAAGACCAGTCTGGCAGTGCTGTTCATGGGGTATTAGAGGAGGGGTAAAGGAGACAGATGGTCTGAAAAGATTATTGAAGTAACCCTAGGTTCTTTAATGGATTCCTTAATGAGGGTCTTGACTTAAGTAGTTTCACCATTTTCTTTTCCAACCCCTTCATTCTGCTTTATGAACTCTGGTAGAATTCCCAATTCAAACCACTATAATATTTTAAAGTACAAATGGCCTCATTGTCAAGGAGAGTCTTTGTATCCACTAAATTACTTTCTCCTTTCCTGGGCATTTGACCTCTTAATGCTCCATAATGCTCTTTAACACTTTAAGCAGGCTCTTTCTTTCAAACCCTTGTTCCTTTGAAACAAGGTTTCAGAAGTGCTGACTACCTCATTATTTATCTTTATATTATTTTTTTAAGCTAATGCCATTTTTAACTTTTTAAAGAAATAAAGGGGATATGAAGGATTTACTATGCTGGTGTAACATTTTGTACTTCCAGTGATTAAAAATATTTTTTTTTATAGCAGAAACAACCAAATGGTCCTAGGTTTTTTTTTTTTTTTTTTTTTTT
>NW_019154115.1:7816808-7853590 GCF_002288905.1 Enhydra lutris kenyoni | reverse complement strand
TTTATTAATGTGTTGTATCACATTGATTGATTTGCGGATGTTGAACCTGGTCCTAGGTTTTATTATAATGAGTTGCAGAAGTGAAAATGTAAAATACAGCTATTAAAACATTCCCCTGAAGGTTTTCTCAATGTTAGGCTTGAAGGAACAATGTCAGGTGTTGGGGACTAACTTCTAACAACTCAATTACAGTATGTACCTTCTAGGGCTCATTTTCTTAATAGATTGTTTATCAAGTGGACAATATAGCCTTTCCTGGGGCTTGCAATTCCCTGTAACAAAAACCTTTCTTCTTCCATAACATTGTCTACAGCTAAATTAACCTCAGACATTATGACAGGCTACAGAACAGAAAATACAAAATCCAGCCCCAAACTTTCTCATAGTTCAGCACCCATTATTGTTGGAAAAAATTTCCATTTAATTAGAATTCATGCTACGAAGGGTCTCAATTTAAAGTGTTAATTTTTAAACTCCTAAACCATGCTTCTATGGCTCAAAGCTGCTACAAGTATTACATTGTGTGTATTAATGCTCCTTGTTTTGAAGCCAATTTTCTTAGTAATCTCTCTGTGGAAAATCTCTGCATCCATTTATACATAGTTTCTAAGCTAGTTATTCAGAAAGTAATGAAAGACCAATTTCTTAATATGCTTTACTTAAATGCCATTACATAGAATCAAACATCCAATAGCAAAGAAGCTACATTTATCAAAGCTGAAATCCTAGATTCCTTTTAATTATACTGTTCTTTATACATAGACTGCATAGTTAATCCCCTGAAATTTTTCACAATCCTTCTCCTATCACTAATGAAAATTAGTAGTCCCTGCTGGCAGAGACTAATGTCATTTGCTGTTTGCCTCTCCTCTCATAACCCAGGCCCCTCTTATTATTGACAATCTATTCTGTGTCCTTTTTTTGACTATTTCCCTGCACAATGCTAACAGAAACACAAAGCATGACCCAGACTTTAACTGAGAATAAACACACATTCAACCCAGTGGTCCAGATTTGATACCAAGAAACGCCCTGAAACCCTGCTCACCTCAAATGATAAAAAATGACAGAGAGAGAAGAAAACTGTGCATCTCGGGAAGTACTCCAGTCACAGACAGAACAATTGAGTCAAAGCCCTGGTTGTATGTTAACCCATGGGTGTCCTGTTATTTTCAGGAATTTATGGAACTTTTAAAGCAGAATTAAAACCTACTTTCAGAAAAACAATAAATATACACCAGGTACTGTTTTGATGAATCGCCAAACAAGGGTTATGTGTTGAAGGGATTCCAAATGCTTCAAACATGTAGGTATAGAATAGAATAATACTGTAATAGCAATTATATATATTTTAAAGATTTTATTTATTTGACAGAGAGAGATCATAAGCAGGCAGACAGAGAGGTGGGGAGCGGGGGGAAGCAAGCTCCCTGTTGAGCATAGAGCCTGATGTGGGGCTCGATCCCAGGACCCTGAGATCATGACCTGAGCTGAAGGCAGAGGCTTTAACCCACTGAGCCACCCAGGCACCCCAAGCAATTATAATTTTTAAGGAAATGTTTTTCTCACCAATTTCCAGTCCATTACTTCTTTTTCTCTGTAATTCCACCTGTGCTCTGATTTCCTGGATATATGAACTCAAGTCCTACGGCAGGCGGACTTCTGGTACCACTGAACTAGAGAATATTGTCATACCTCTGAAAATTTTAAGCACAACTACCAGCTATGCTGGGCAAGTTAAGAAGTGGCTTCCCTTATCTGTCCATCGGCTGCAAATCGTTGCTCTGCGACCTATGAGGGTGCTCAAACAAGTGACTGCCCAGGGTTGTGCAAGTAATCAGAAGCTTACAAAGTTTTTAACTCAACTCCATGGTCTTAAATAACAATTGAATAGCCTACAACCAATTTGACCATGCTACCATCATACTCTATTTTATTTACGATGTACATTATTATTACTTGCCCGTCTATCTGATTTTCGCCTAGATTATGGAATTCTCAAAGGAGGAAGTATATACAATTTATTTTGATCTCCAGTATTTAGTGTAGGACTTGACACTTACTAGTATTGGTTAACATATTACTTAGTACCTAAAAGGAAAATTAATGATTGGAAGAACTCCTTTCAGTTAATTTCTAGGCACTCCTTGTGAAGGCAAATAAACATACACAATTAGAATTCTGAGTCATTAGGAATTTTAAAACTGTTCTAGATTTTTCATCTGCCTCAGGATTTGGAACAAAGATGATTCTTCTAACAGGTATGCTTCTCTGAACACTGAAGAACAAATCAATTCATCATTTGTGTAATCCAAAATGTTGTTCTTACGGTTCTTAGCATAGGAACATTTTGGCAACTCAATGCAATCAGGGGTTAAACAGAGAATAAGTATTGTTTGTTCCTGGGGAACATGTCTTGCCATTTCAGGTACAGTTATTGGCATTGAAATGGAGCTTTAAAAACACACACACCCAACCAAAAGGTAATTACAGCTGTTGAGACCAAGACAAATCCATCTATGTTTAGCTTAATGTACAAGCCACTCTGCTAGCAGACTGTCAAACCAGTTTTCTAGAAACTCTTCTCAAACACAGTATTTAAAACAAACGAACAAAAATCTAATTAAAATGGAGGGGAGGGGGTAGGAACCAAACTGGGCAGATTTTGGGGATTTGACTGTACTGAATGGGAGGCGGAAGGAGGAAAGACCTTTTGTATTCTGCCTGATAGCTAGGAGGAGACTTTCGTGGATAATCAGCAGTCTCTCAATACATGGTGATATTAGAACTGGCTTTCAACGACTGTATGATTCTCTGGATTAGGGCAAGAATCACCTGGCCAGTGGTGCAGAAGTATAGTTACTTGGAAACAGGTATGTTTCTGATATGGTCACTAATAGAAAAATTATACAAAGATCTACCTGAATTTTTCCTTTGGGTGCATGCCTGCCTGGCGTTTGTCCGTCATGTGGAGCTCTCTTCCACTATTTGGTACCGTGGGAGATGAGCTACTTACCCTATTGTGATTGTTTCATCATGGAAAATGAGGAAAAGAGAATACATGTCAAGTTTGTTTATAAAATGCAAGCAATTTGATAACATAACCAAGGTAGCAACCTTCTACCAGTTACCAAGTGCTAGTCACAGACTGTATTAGTTCCTGTTATCCTAAGTTGGTCATTTTGGCCCCCTATGCGACATAAAGCTCTTGAGCCAATGACAGTTAGGACCCCATATAAAATAAATGGGTAGTAATCGACTGCTTCTTAACTTATAACTTGGTGGTAATGTATGAGGGAAGAACAGAATTTTGCCACAGTTCTTAATAGTGTTGTAGGGGATGGGAGCGAAGTCTGCATCCCGAACTGAGTCCTGCTTGCTTATAGGCTGGGCAGCTGTCATGCAAACTCATTGCCTTTTATTTTCTCTAATAAAAGCATCTAAGACTAGTTATGTCAAACATGCATATCCTAAGAAGTCTCACTATAATTGCACTTATTACCCTTTGTAAATTGAGAGAGGAAACTAAGACAAAGACTGGAAGTTGGGGGAATGGGCATTTGGTGCTATTACTTCCATTTTGTCCAATGTAACTAGTGGTGCCCTGGAGACAGTCTCATGATTCTGGAAAGCAGACTGCGCACATCTTTCCTAAATTCCACAGTTAGAGATGTCACGTGGATAGCTTGTAACTGGCCATCGTAGATTAACTTACACCAGGAAAATAGGCAAACACTACAAATTAGTTTTGTGGGGTTTTTTTGTTCTTGTTATTTTTAATGGAGAGCCAGTTGTAAAACATTTACCAACATATCACTAATCACAACTCTTGCTAATATTCCCAGTAAGAAACTCCTAAAATTTGTCACTTCTCTACCTGAACTCCTTGTTCCCATTCATCTCTAGTTTTGGTTGACACAGACCCTTAGTATCTTCCTCTATATCTCTGTACAAATGATTCAGTTCTTAATATCTTCCTCAGAAACTCAACTAACAGGAGGTCAGTATAGAATACATATAAAAAAGAGTCATGGAATTTACAAAAATGGCTTCAGGATTCTCTGGTCAAATTCATTCACCCTAACATTTATTGAGTTCCTATTATATATCTGGACTACTAACCTCCATGCAGTATTGTGAGACAATTGTTCATGGGTCTCTTGCTTTTCTGCACACCTTGTGAGTGGAGGCACTAACTTTGGTTCTAGACTAACTCTAACATAGAGTGCACACAGAAATAGTATCCTCCTCTGGAGTAAAGGACAGATCCATGCACTAGCTAGTAAAGTCAATATAATGTCTCCCTCTAGGGCAAAATTTGAATTGGTTTGCTTTTAAAAGATTGGGGTTTCCTGAGCTCAAAAACTGATGCAAACCCACTGTGCATCTTGCATCTTCCTATGACCACGTCCACATTGTCTACCTGGGGTCTAAAAGACAATGGAGAGGCACTTGGGTGGCTCGGTGGGTTAAAGCCTCTGCCTTTGGCTCAGGTCATGGTCCTAGGGTCCTGGGATTGAGCCCCACTGAGCAGGGAGCCTGCTTCATCCTCTCTCTGTCTTTGCCTGCCTCTCTGCCTACTTGTGATCTCTGTCTGTCAAATAAATAAATAAAATCTTAAAAAAAAAAAGACAATGGAAATGGATGCAGACATAAAGCTCATACTACCTTCTCTGTCTTGAGTAATAGTGTCCAGTGTTTGATCTAGTGGTCTAAATAAACACACATATCAGTTCAGTACTCTAAAAAGGAGAAGTGGACAATCTGAAACTCTTCAGAAATAAAGGCAAATAGATGAGCTCGCAGCACTTGCAATAACCCAGGACCTCTGAACAAGCATAACAACACAGGCACACAGCATAATCCGGACAAGAATTCACGTCTTCTGCCAGCATCTATGAAACAGATCTAGGCTATTGTATCACTTAGTAAGGAGGGTAAAATATTAGATACCTCACAGTTTCCAACATGGAGGACATATAATAAGTTTATTCTTGCTCTTAAAGATACATAGAAGCTCGCTGAGCTATGTGATGATGTATGAACACATGTAATTATAAAGCACTGAACTGAACTGGATATAGCCAAAATATATAATGCTTACCTATTGTCATTAAAAAGGAAAATATTTGTACCATAAATGTTTAGACTTCTCATCATGAAATTTATGATACAGCATTGCATTTCATCATAAAAAATAAGTATTTTATGCCACACAACCCTTACTCATGATCATATTAGATAAGAGCATTAATCATCTAATTAGTGACAAAACAACTAATTTGAAGAACCAAGATCTAAATGACTTTCAACAAATCACTGGTTAGAAAAATTAACTTTTATTCTGCTAGATGAAAAAAAATGTTTAGTTTTTCTTGCTTAATAAAATAAACAATATTAAATATTTCATCAGTGTTTTGAATATCAACTGTAAGGTAGTATACTAGCTCTTTATGTTTTTATTTTTTAAGATTTTATTTATTCATTTGACAGAGAGTGAGTGAGACAGCACAAGCAGAGGAAGCAGTAGAAAAAGAAGGAGAAGCAGGCTCCCTGCCCAGCAGGAAGCCCTATGTGGGGCTCGATCCCAGGACCCTGGGATCATGACCTGAGCTGAAGGCAGATGCTTAACCATCTGAGCCACCCAGGCACTCCTATTAGGCTCTTTATAAGTATTCTTTATAAAACAGTAACTTGTCAAGTAGAAATTGCTATTTCTATTTTGTAGAAGAGGAAATTGTGGTTCAGAGAAGTTAATTTATTCAAAATAAATACAGCTACTAAATAGCAGGAGATTGTTTCCAAATATTAGTCAGGTAGTTAGGAAACACAATGTCATATACATACTTCTAATAAAACAAACATATTAACACATGCCAGATCCTATATTCTCCCTCTGGAGCATTTAGGGTAGTTTATAATTGAAGGATAGAATTCAGGGTCCCAGTTGTTTCTGGAACATTTGCCCCACTATACTCTAATTCAATCCTGAAGCCATTCCTTCTCAGGCACTTATTTCTCCATACATTTAACATTCAGAATGGAATGGGACAAGGCAGAGGGGTTGAGGACAAAGGCTCAAGACCAGTGGACACTTGCTTTCAGCACGGGAACACTGAGCCATGAGGAACACAAGGTCAAGTTGTTCAAGGTCCAGTGACTTGCCTAGTTAACTGTGGATCCCCCTTGAATAAAGAATCTCCTTCTCTCTTGGAGACCTTGAATCACACAAAGCAAGAGTTCTCCCTCCATTTTGGGTTGACCATGTAAACACTGGTAACCATAAATATATTAGGATCAAAATAATATACAAGAATCAAAAAGTGATTTTCCCTTTTCCTTGAAAAAAAATATACCGGAACTCAAAAATACTACAGTTTAGAACTATTACATATAATTTTTGTGTTTAAATCTCATCTTCCAATGAGACTTACTTAACCTTACCACTCTATTGCACTAATGGAGACGGCAATCTGCATACTTCCCCTACTCTCTCCCCAAATCTCACCCCCACTTCGGAACTCCCCATCTCCTTCATGCTGCTCTACTTTTTTTCTACTGCCATAGTTCTTATGACCATCTTACACATTATATAGTTTAGTTGTATTTAGTATTATCTGTCATCCCTACTAGATTTCCAACTCTACAAAGAAAACAAATCTTTCTTTTGTTTCCATTTGGTTTTAAAGATGCTTAGAACATAATTACTCAATATATATTATGGGAATAAATTAGTAAACAACCATTAACTGTTCAAGGTTACCTTCTGAGGCCTTGCAATGTGCCAGACACTGTTGTTACAGCTGCTCTCCACACATTAACTCATTTAGTCCGTACAATAAATCTGTAAGATGCAACTACTATTATTCTTATTTTAGAAGTTAACAAACTGAAATACAGGGATGTTAAGAATCTTGCTTCCAAAGCATACTACTAGCAATCATAGAACTGAGTTAAACGCAGGAAGTCTAGTTTCAAAGCCAAACTTCCTAACCACCACATGAGCGATTAATATTCATTATAATGACCTGAGCCATTTCAAGAAAAGACAAATATGTTCTCAATATTTTAAGAAGGCAGAAATGGTATGTAATACTTTTTAGAAAGAAACTTAATCAAAATTACTGTAATAAAATATTATTTAGGTATCTTTAATGGGCACTTCGGTTATCTAAATATTTTATATGGGTTACCCCATTCCCTCATAGTAGAATTTTCCAATGGGACATATTTCTGTTTCCATAGTTTCTTCCCCTCTCTCCTTCCCCTAATCCTTTTCTCTTTCCTGTTCCACTCGTCCTTCATCTTCTCTCATACTTGATCATTATCATCACCATCATCATCATCACTACCAAGGTGTCACTGCTCTCATAAATTGACTCATTGCATTGCGTGAGAATGCTTCCTCTGATATGGTGCAATGCAGAATTTCATGCAAAACTTCCATTGAAGGGCACCTGGGTGGCTTAGTGGGTTAAAGCCTCTGCCTTTGGCTCAGGTCATGATCTCAGGGTCCTGGGATCGAGCCCCGCATCGAGCAGAGAGCCTGCTCCCTCCTCTCGCTCTGCCTGCCTCTCTGCCTATGACCTCTCTCTGTCAAATAAATAAATAAATAAAATAAGAAACAAAAACAAAAAACTTCCAATGAAAGCCTCCATTATTCTCCCTACTTCAGAGGCCTTAAGTTTTATTTCCCACTGGAAGTGGGTTGTATTTTAACAACCACAGCACAATGCTTTCATATTGGGACTTATAAATGTAACTGGAGGTCCCCACATTATAGACTTCTGACATTCATGAATTGTGTTCTTGCCAGAGCAATTTCATAAGCCAAGAGCCCTTCCCCTGCAGTTTCACTTTGTCATAATTTTCCAGATTGTGATCGTCTGCCCACACTAAGAGGTGACGGCTTAGATCCATTCGCTTCATCTATGAGAAGCACCATGCAGTTCCCATTTTTACATTACACTTGCTGAAAAGTGCCACAAGTACCTTTAACACAATTTACTGTCTGATCTAGACAAAATCGTATCTGACAGGCACTTCCTTCACCTGTTCCTCATTTGGTGCCCAACTGTGAGGATGATCTTCTTTACCCTAGGAAGTAGAAGCAAGTAATAGAGTCCTTAAATCCGGTGGGCATTGATTCACGGCCCATACTTCACTAGCTGTCAAGCATTTAAATGTCTAAGCAGAGGGAGTCTTCTCATTTGCTAACCATTTTCTGTTAGGACTGGTGATGGAGGGAGGTGGGCAGGGGATGGGCTAAAAGTGTCATGGACATTAAGGAGGGCTCCTCATGTGATGATTGGGTGGTACATGGAAGTGATGAATCACTAAATTCTACACCTAAGACCAATTTTGCCATCTATGTTAATTAACTGGGATTTAAATTAAAACGTGGGGGCAAAAAAGGAATGCTACACTGCACTGAACTGTTTGAAGAAGGCAGAGCTGAGTTCAGAACAATTTTTCCACAGAAAAAAAAGTCCTTTTTTGCTATTATGAAACTAATTTCTATTCATGTAAATGAGTATTTAAGCTGATTAGAGGAGGAGGGGTAGGAACCTTATGAAGATTGATTTAGGCAGGGCAAGTGGTTGGCAAATGAACAGTGCCAAGAGGAGAGAGACTATTACAGGACCCAAACAAAACAAAACAACAACAACAAACAGGAATATCACCATCTATAAATGTTTTTAGAAAGGTGATATTTAAAAAAATTTTGTAGAGAGTACAACATCAGGAATAATGGTACTCTTAAAAATTGATTATTTAATACAAATCCAATTTGCTACACATTAATACTTTAGTATCCTTGGTTTTATATTTTGTTATCTTACATGATAGCATTTCTTGATCTAAAATTTAATTCTCTCATAATTCATCAAACAAAGAACTTAATACTTCTGCTAGAGAAGTGTATCCCTAGATATGCATAGTTTAATCCTACATCAGTCATAAATTCTCAGAATCACAGTTGTAATTTCAACTAACTTAATTACTTCCCTGTCTCCTCACCGGTGACCTCAATTTGGGGATTCCGCATTACACTGTCTCCCTGTGTTGCTGTACCCCACAACATACTCAGAGGAGTGTGCACAGAAAGGTGAAGGGTATCTATGCCAGATCATGGTTGCAGGTTAGGAGCTCGGCTTCTGGTTAGAAACGTACGTGTGAATTCTCAGGCTGGACCGTAAGCAATTATGAAGGCTCTACATGGCAGGCTTCATGGAAGTAAGTCAGTTGCCTTCCTCGACCAGATTTGGTACATAGCTCTGGAGGGAGGTACAGTCACAGGCTCAGACCCACCTGGCTGGCCATGTTCTTTCATGTATTTTCATTCCTGGATCTGGTGCCTTCAGTCCTAGGCCTCTTTATCTGAGGTCTATAGGTGGCTCTTTAGGTCTCCCTAGAGGGGCTGGAGAGGCAAACCGGGAAGACATTTCTCCCCACACTGACCCAGTACTCAGTGCTTTTCCACTCCTAATCCTTCCCTCTTCCCACCTAAAACACCCACCTGAAGATCAATAAAACTTCTGGAGCCTTTTGCTCTGGGCTTCCTAAATAGTGAGAAGGACTCACAAGTCTGCACTGATTCCCCTGGCCCTCTCTCCCTGATCCATGGGTGAAAATGGTTTAGGAGTTGGCACTTCGTCTGGTTTTAGACTCTTGCTTTTACCCTAACAGTAGGTGATTAAAGGCTTAACTCTTTCATTTTTGGCTTGCTATTTTAATCGGATGTTCTGAGCACCTGGCAGCTCGGATCTCTCTCCCAGCTCAGCTAAGTTTCTGACAGTAAGAACTACAGATAATTTGCAAAACACAGAGAAAATTCAAAGATGAAATGACAAGACATTTTAAATGTTTAAAGAACAAGTACTATGGCAGACAAAAGAGGACCTGCTTTCAATTACTGTAGAAATCAGAACTAGGACAAATTGGGGGAAATAACAGGCAATCAGAAAGTGAATCATTACGGATAACTATAACTACAATAAACCTGGAAACAACCAATATTTATAAAGCCTTCACTGTATGCCAGGTATGAAGCACAATGCTAAGAGCTATGCAAAAGGTAGCTCACTGGTTTCTCATTAATGCTTTTGAAAAATGAGGACCTAATGTTCTTGGAAGAATTGCTTTAATGAGTTCCTTGCCAATGGAAATATACAAACTGAGACCTTCTGACTGTCTAGTATGACGGTGTAGGAAAAAAACTTACTTTGGTGGGGAAGGAGGAATGAGAAAACTAATAGTTCTCTTAAATGGCTGGTCATCACCATAATCTACAAAGTTAAAAAAAAAAAAATGGAAGTAGGTATTTGTTTTTTTAAAGAGTATTACATTACCAACCAACATGTCTATTACCATATTCTCCTGACCCAAGATCTGATTTAGCAAGGTTCTGATTAAAGAGATCTATGGATACTGATGAGGAGAATAAATTGAATGCCTTTATAACAAAAGAGAGAGAGAGAGAGAGATCGATCTACAGAGAACAATGACATCTAGGTCTTAAAAAATCCTTCAGTACTCTGATGAATCAGAATTAGGAACCATCACTTTAATACCTCCCAGGTCTAAGATTTAAGAAGTCTCAAAGAAAACAGTAAAATAAGGTCTATTCTAGGATTAAAATTATTTTAATATGTCACTTAAGCTGTTTTAGGATGAAATAACTTATTTGCATAATAATGTAAGGGACATATATATAACACTTATATTTATTACTCAGTTCAAAAAAAATATTTCTGATACTATTCAGCTCTCCTCAGTTTTATTCTCCTTCTCCAGAGGCAACTATCTTGAATTTTTAGAAGTTAATTCCCTTGCTTTCCTCAACACTATTATTTTAATTACTAGAGTTTAAAAATAAGTTAGTTATCTGGTACGGTAAGTGCTTCTGCCTTGTTTATTTTCTTTAAAAACTGCATTAGCTATTATACCCTTTGTCTTCCATAAATGTTTTAGATCACCTTTTCAATTAAATTTAAAAACCTACTGAGATTTTAACTATGTTGAATCTATAGATCCATTTACTCAGTTCATTATTTTAACTTTGGACCAACCTATCCATAAAGGTGGTATATCTCAAGTTTTGTATTTTTCTAAAAGTGGCACAAATATCCACTGGAGAGATGCTATAGTCCATACACTCTTATTAACATGGTGAATTCTTCCAAAATTGTATTTCTAACTTTTTGTTGCCAATATAGAGAAATGTAATTTTGTATATTAAGCTTATCCAGTATTCTAACAGGCTTATTAAAACTAATAATTTGTTTGAAATTTTTGTTTTCTATTTAGAGCACTATATAATCTGCAAATAACGAAGCTTTGCTTTTTCCTGTCCAAATGTTTTCACTCTTATTTCTTCTGCTTTTCTCATGAGGCTGTTTAGAATCTCCAAAACAATGCTGGATAGAGGTAGTGAGAACAGATGTTTTCTATTCTCTCTTAAAGTGAATTTTGTTTCTACTATTAGGAATGATATATCCCATAGGCTTTTGTTATATAAATTCCTCAGGTTAAGACTTTTTTTTTCCTAATTCACTAGGATTTTTTTTTTTTTTTTTCCAAAAACCACTAACGGGTTTTCAATCTTACTGAGTTATTTTTTACCATCTGATGAAATGGTCATAAAAGTTTTCTCTTTTAATCAACTCAGATAAAATAGATTACCTGCTGTTAAATCAGACTTGTATTCCCAGGATAAACCTAAGTTGGTCATGATATATCATCCTTCTATACACTACTGGATGCTATTTAATATTGTCTTTAGTGATTTCAATCTACACACATAAATGTGAGCATGACCTGTAACTTTCTTGCTTCCTATTTTGTCTGAATTGGCTATCAAGATTATTCTTGTTCCCTCAATAAATTGGAGACTGTTTTTCTATTCTCTTTTAAAAATGAATACAGGAAGGGCCTTCCTTGGGTCTGCTTTATGTAGGAAACTCCACTAGAAAAACTAATTTTTGGAGGTCCCTAGTCCTTTTCTCTCATGGCCTGCATAGTGCTAAAGTTAAAAATCTAGTCTGAGATTAGCAGGTGCCTCCAGAACAGGTGATACTTTGCTTGTCTGGATTTGCACTCCCAGGTCATTATGAGGATTTTCCTTACTTTCTTATAAACTCAGCCATACATTTAAGAGGTGGACTTTAATGTTTTATTTAGGAAATAAGTGTGTATCATAATTTTAGTGGAGAGAAATATAAACCTTGCCCCATGTATAGGAGACCCTTCTAACCTTGAAACTTAATTTGCTTGAATGACTATAGGGACATAATCATAGAATTGGAGAATGTGGAATAAAACAAAGACGGCCATGCCCATGCAGTACTGTGTGAGAGAGGGAGAATGTGTGTATATTTGCAAGGTGGCAGTAATTAGGTAACATAAGACACAGCTGTGGTACAGCAGGCTCTAGAGCTTATTTAAAATTAATTCAGCTTCTGACTTATTTCATTTGGCATAATACTCTCTAGGGCCACCCACATTGTTGTAAATGGCAAAATTTCATTCTTTTTTTATGGCTAAATAATATTGCATTGTGTATATGTATCACATCTTTTTAATCTATCTATAGACGGACTTGACTAATGTAAATAATGCTGCAATAAACATAGGACTGTATATATTTCTTTGAGTTACTGTTTTTGTTTTCCTTGAGTAAATAACAAGTTGTGGAATTACTGGATCATATGACACTTCTATTTGTAATTTTTTGAAGAACATCCACACTGTTTTCCACAGTGGCTGTGCCAATTTACATTCCCACCAAAAGTGCTTGAAGGTTCCTTTTTCTCCACATCCTCACTAACCCTTGTTATTTCTTGTCTTTTGATTCTAGCCATTCTGATAGGGTGAGGTGATGATATCTTGTGGTTTTGATTTGCACTTCCCTGATGATGAGTGATGTTGAGATCTTTTCTGTTGTTGTTTTCTTTTGTTTTGTTGTACTCATACAGTATTTTTATTTTTATTTTTTAAATTAAATTTTTTTTCAGTGTTCCAAAATTCACTGTTTATGCAGCACACCCAGTGCTCCATGCAATATGTGCCCTTCTTATACCCACCACAAGGCTCACCCAACCCCCCACCTCCCTCCCATCCAAAACCCTCAGTTTGTTTCTCAGAGCCCACATGAACAGACACTTCTCCAAAGAAGACATACAAATGACTAACAGACACATGAAAAAATGTTCATCATCATTTGCCATTGGGGAGATTCAAATCAAAACCACATTGAGATGTCACCTTACACCAGTTAGAATGGCCAAAATTAACAAGACAATAAACAACATGCGTTGGAGAGGATGTGGAGAAAGGGAACCCTCTTACACTGTTGGTGAGAATGCAAGTTGGTGCAGCCACTTTGGAAAACAGTGTGGAGATTTCTTAAAAAATTAAAAACAGAGCTACCCTATGACCCTGCCATTGCACTACTGGGTATTTACCCCAAAGATACAGATGTAGTGAAAAGAAGGGCCATCTGTACCCCAATGTTCATAGCAGCAATGGCCACAGTCGCCAAACTGTGGAAAGAACCGAGATGCCCTTCAACGGACGAATAGATAAAGAAGATATGGTCTAATATACAATGGAGTATTATGCCTCCATCAGAAAGGATGAATACCCAACTTTTGTATTAACATGGACGGGACTGGAAGAGATTATTCTGAGTGAAATAAGTCAAGCAGAGACAGTCAAGTATCATATGGTTTCACTTACTTGTGTTGAGCATTTTTTAATGTATCTGATTGGCCCTCTGTATGACTTCTTTGGAAAAATAACTATTCATGTCCTCTGCCTTTTTTTTTTTAAGATTTAATCATTTATTTGACAGACAGAGATCACAAGTAGGCAGAGAGGCAGGCAGAGAGAGAGAGGAAGGGAAGCAGGCTCACCGAGCAGAGAGCCCAATGTAGGGCTTGATCCCAGGACCCTGGGATCACGACCCAAGCCGAAGGAAGAGGGTCCAACACACTGAGCTACCCAGGTGCCCCCCCCCTTTTCTTAAAGGTCTGCCTATTTTTTGATTGATTTTTTTTTTTTTTTGGTGTTGAATTGCAGGCGTTCATGTATTTTGGATATTAACACTTTATCAGATATGTCATTTGCAAATATCTTCTATTCAGTAGGTTGCCTTTGTGTTTCGTTAATGGTTTCCTTTGCTGTGCAGAAGCCTTTTATTTTGATATAGTCTCAATAGTTTATTTTTGCTTTTGTTTCTCTCACCTTAGGAGACATAGCTAGAAAAACATTGTTAAGGCTGATGTTCCAAGAAATTACTGCCTATGGTGTCTTCAGGAGTTTTATGGTTTCAGGTCTCACATTTAGGCCCTGAATCCACTGAGCTTATTTGTGTGTATGGTAAAAGGTGGTGGTCCAGTTTCATTCTTTTGCAGGTGGCCGTCCAGTTTTTCCAGCACTATTTATTGAAGAGACCCCATTTTCCCCCACTTTATTTCCTTTCACTCTTTGAGGCAAAAATGCTTATATATTCAAATGAAAGTTTTTATGGGCTGGGAATCCTGGACAATCCTTTAGAATTTGGGGGGAGTAAAGAGTATGGGAGAAATTTCAGAATGCGATATGAAATGGATCCTAGAGGACGTCATTGACTATACTTTAATATAGCTAAGTGATATCTTCTTTAAAAGAAAAAAAACCAACTTCAGTTTATTATAAAGCAAGAGGCCACTTTGAGCAATTTTAACAAATGCAACAAGTTTCTCTCTGTGATCATCAGCATTATATCCTCTGGCTTTACTTTCCTGAAACCTTCTTTTACTATGTCACATAAAACAACATTGATAAACATCCCTGGGAAGAAAGTACAAATAGACTGATGATGAAATTGATTTGCTATGAGTATGGAGACTGAAGAGCAAGTAGTAGAGGATTTTGAGTAATCAGAGGAGTCTGGGTTATGTAAAGTTTGACTCACTTTGTACCTGTGAATCTTCATGATATTAATGCTCTATCTGCTAATCTATCTGTGGTACCCAAAGGACTACGTCTGTCCTCCTTCCAATATTCTTCAATCAAGAAGTGCAAAGTTGGCTACTCAGTAATATTCATCAAATGAATTACTACACCCATGGCCTTCTTCAAAATCACTGTCGTTTATTATGTACTGGTTCAATACCAAAGCTACAGTGGAATGGTAGCCTGGAATGGTGGTGTTTGCATTGTTGAAATTATCGAATGATTATTCTCTCCACCTACATTTTTTTCTGCCAGCCAGGCTTCTACTTAAAGAATACTGTAGAATACAAACTTGCCTCCTTCTGGGGGCACAGACTTTTTCCTTTTCCAGCAGGGTTGTTTAACAACTGGAGAACACTCAAAATGGAAATTCTGCTTTCTTTATATGTTCAGTATCAGAGATCTTGAGGGAAGAATCAAAAAATCATAAACACATATAAAAAACTCTTTCTTGTCCTGATAGGCTAACTGAACTGAATATTGTATACATGGAATGCCAGTAGTAAATTGTAATTTTTGTATTAAGGATAACAGATTACATGCAGAGCAACTTTAAATTATGAACTCTATCATCATTTCCTGTTTGTCTTTCATTGATGATTCTTGTTTGGTTTCTTCTTTCATCTTTTTTCTCCATAAATGTGTTCAGTGTCTGAAGTTACAAGTATATTTTAATTTAATTTAATTTAATTTAATTTTTTACCTAATCTCAAAAACAGAAAACCAACTCAGAGGCCCTTAGCTGTATCTGTGAGCACAAGCATGTCTATGGGGCTGATTTGGGGTTTACTAAGCAGGAATGGCCTTTCTCCAAAATGTGGGAGTGTGTGGATGGCTTCTGTTCCCAGGCAGTATCTAACTCCACACCCTATACCTGACTCCCTCCCAATACAGTGGTAAAGGCACCTCATGACATTTTTACCCAGGCTTCACATTGTAATTTCACAAACGAGCTTTCAAACTATTTGAATTTAAAGGAGTTTTTCATCATTTTGCTTTAATCCATAGAACTAAACAAAATTATAGAATTCTTACATGGCACTTAATGTAGAAATGTACATTACAGCTGCACTCTTCATTACAAATGATAATCTAAAAGCTTCAATTTTAAAGCTTCTATCTCTTAAAATTAAAAATGTTATGACTAAATCACAGGTCAATATTATTCTTGCCACAAAAGATGCCGAAGAACTTTGAAAAAAAAAAAATACTCAACTAATGGAAGATGATGTCACTATCATAAGGATGAAACCGTCTCTCTGCATAAAGATGAAAATTAAGAGCATGTCAGAGAAAATATGAAGTAAGCTTCATAAAGCAGGATTTGACTAACAATCTTAAAGAATCTTCAAAATATGATAATTTACGTCTATCACAGCTCTAGCCCAAATCATCATTCCCTCTAGTGTGGATTACTGCACAGTCTCTTAACTGTTCTAACAGAGCTACCAGAGCGATCACTATCCATATCAGAATCGCTAATTAAAATCCCCTTAATGCTTCACACTAAACCTAGAATAAAGCCCACACCCTGTATGTTCTAGTCTAGCCCTCAGTATTCTAGTCCGCCTTTCCATACTCATCTTCAACCATTCTTCTGCTTGGTTTACTATATTTGGCCCACATTAGTCTTTGTTCTGTTTCCCTATTTGCCTAGGCTCATCTCACCTCTGTTCCCTTTGCGAGGGCCTTTTTGGCTCTAGATTTCATTATCCAGGTATTAATGCATATTTTACTTTGAAAAGCCATGCAATAGGTTACATTGGCACTCCGTACCACATTGTCTTGCTTTATTTTCTCCATGGCATTTAACATTATCTGGTAATTCGTGGTTTATCTACTTAATTCTCCCTGTACAGTAGAATTTTAGTTCCATCAACATGAGATCTTGTCTTGTGACAGCTACACTAGAACCTAAAACCACTGTAGGAGGTAAATAATTATTTGTTGAATGAATTAAAGAATATTCTTCAATGTTTTGTAGAGAACAAGAGCAACTTCTAAGCAAAGAACTGATACATTATTCACACATACAGAGCACTCATGTAAAAATATGTTTAGACTTAGCAGAGATTCAAATTATGATGGCTAGCAGAAACCTGTGGTGAATTACATTATTAAACTGGATTTAAATGAGGACAGACCACACAGAGAAAGATGGAAGAGTTTATCAGTATTACTGGGGTTTTAACCCTTAGAAAACAGGTAAGCAGGATTATAACTGCTAGAGAAAAACTGTAAAAAATATTTCCTGTATGTAAATAAAGAAGAAAAATTAATGTATTTTTAAATATTTAA
Organism: Enhydra lutris kenyoni; assembly: GCF_002288905.1. Classification (NCBI taxonomy): domain Eukaryota; kingdom Metazoa; phylum Chordata; class Mammalia; order Carnivora; family Mustelidae; genus Enhydra; species Enhydra lutris. The sequence goes on along the minus strand of NW_019154115.1, from coordinate 7,836,292 downwards.
TTTTCATTTATATAAAAGACTCGATTTTGGAGCACCTGGGTGGCTCAGTCAGTTAAGCATCTAACTCTTGATTTTGGCTCAGGTCATGATCTTAGGGTCATGAGACTGAGCCCCATGTCCAGCTCTGTGCTCAGTGCTGAGTCTGCTTGAGATTCTCTCTCTCTCTCTCCCCCCTCTCTTTTGCCTCTCCCCTGCTCATGTGCTCTCTCTCTAAATAAATAAATAAAACCTTAACAAAACAAAACAAAACACCTCTTTTAATTCACTAAAAATAAAGGCGACCTAAGTGGAAAGGAAAAATCAAATCTATATATGTACATTTAGGAATTGATATTATACAGGTAATAGAGAAATCTTCATGGGAAGATGAATTTTCCTTAAGATAAAGCTCTATTGAGGGATGCCTGGGTGGCACAGTCAGTTAAGTGTCCAACTCCTGGTTTCCGTTCAGGTCATGATCTCGGGGTCATGAGATTGAGCCCCACCTTGTGCTGTGTTTAGCACAGAGTCTCTGCCTCTCCCTCTGCCCCTCCTCCCACTCGTGCACATGCTCTCTCTTAAGTAAATAAATAAGTAAATAAAATACTAAAATAAAATATAAAAAAATACTAAAAAGAAAATGCTGAAGCTTTATATATTGAGTTAAGGTTAGGTCACTTTACCTCTTCCTGCTTTAGTTCCCTTATCACTAAAATGGAGATAAAGGTAGACACCACTAGGTTGCCTAGCTTTTCAACTTTTTATTAGTAAAGGGTAAAACAGAAATGGCAGTGTAGATCTAAAGGCCCCAGGATGTGAGTACAGGGATTTTTGGTAGTTGGAACAGGAGGAAGCATTAAAAAGTCACCTCAACATAGATGGAAGCTTCTAGGATAGAAGTAGATGGGGAAAGGGGAGAGGGGATAAGAAAGTAGTGAGAAGTGATGGGCTGCAGGAAAAAATAAAAGGGGTAAGCTTTTGAAAGAAAGCATGATTACCTCAATGAGGAGTTGTCAACATGTACTGAGTAATGGTAGGAAATGTGTGCCTTAAATACTTAGGCTTCTTCGAGAATGGAGGCATGAAGGGTAGGTTATCATGACAAACATATCATGTGGTCATTAGTGACCTGGGAGTTTCAAACTAAATTTTTGATTCCCAAGGAGTTATGTGAAGACTCTGATAACTTTTCTAGAAAGAATTTTTTTCCTACAAGCCTCAAACCTTAACATCTTTCTCATTTGCCACATATTAACTAGTACCTCATTTAATACTTTAAAAAGTAGAAGAGGGGCACCTGGGTGGCTCAGTGGGTTAGGCCTCTGCCTTTGGCTCAGGTCATGATCTCAGGGTCCTGGGACTGAGCCCTGCAACCGGCTCTCCTCTCAGCAGGGAGCCTGCTTCCCGCCCCCACCTGCCTGCCTCTCTGCCTCCTTGTGATCTCTGTTTGTTGAATAAATAAATAAAATCTTAAAAAAAATAATAAAAGTAGAAAAAAAATGTGTAAGTACCTGGAGCCCCAACTTTAATGATCATAAATGTAAGGTGGTAGAGTATTTTGGAAAATAGTTGTGGGGTGTGTAGTGTAGCAAAGTAATTGAGAGGATGAGCTTTGAGTCACACAGGTTTCTATTTTGAAAGTGGATAAAAAAATAAATAGCACCGCCTTGTCAACCCTTTCCTCTGGAATTAATGAGAGGACGAAGGAGAAGCAAATTCGATCTTAGATAAAACCAGAAGATATCTGTAATCCAGACCACAAGATCTGAGAAAGGGTTGCCAAATGCAGTGAAGGTCAGACAAGGTCCAGGAAGGCGCTTCGCGAGAGTCGTCCTACGGCTACAGCTCTCAGACGGAACTAACAGATGACAATGAGCAAAATCAGATATCCCACTCCAAATAACAAAGCAAATAATCCATTGTAATGGTGAAAAAAAGATATGCCCCAGATGCTGTGTGGTGGTAAAGTAAATCAAGGAAGAACCAATAAAAAGAGGAATTATCCAGATGTAGTAATGAGAACTAAAACGTTGGAGAAGACGGCTGCTTTGTAAATAGCCTGGAGGCTCTCAGTCTCAATTGTTGGGAGAGAGGTCACCGCTTAAAGAACTCACAGTTCTGTGTCACCAGATACTCCTCTTAATCATACACAATCCATTTTATTCCCCCTGGGACACTTGTCTACTGGTAGAGGATTTAAGAACAACTCAGCTTTTTTTTTTTTAACATTTTTTTACTTATTTATTTGATGGAGAGAGACACAGCGAGAGAGGGAACACATGCAGGGGGAGTGGGAAAAGGAGAAGTGGGCTTCCGCTAAGCATGAAGCCTGATTCGGGGCTCCATACTAGGACCCCAAGATCATGATCTGAGCCAAAGGCAGACTGAGCCACCCAGGCACCCTTGAACTCAGCTCTTTTTAAAGAGAAAAAATTTTTTTAAAGATTTTTATTTATTTATTTGACAGAGAGATCACAAGTAGGCAGAGAGGCAGGCAGAGAGAGAGGGGAAGCAGGCTCCCTGCTGAGCAGAGAGCCCAATGAGGGGCTTGATCCCAAGACCCCGGTATCATGACCTGAGCCGAAGGCAGAAGCTTAACCCACTGAGCCACCCAGGCGCCCCATGAACTCAGCTCTTTTTAAAAATAACTGGGTGTTATACACAACTAATGAATTGTTAAACAGTATATAAAAAAATAATGATGTACTACATGTTGGCTAATTGAATTTAAATTAAAAATATAAAAATAACTGAATAACAACAGAAAACAAATGATTGACACAAAGGTACTATAAAAATGAAGGTGACAAAGAACAAGAAAATAAAATGCCAGGAAAGAATACTACCAAGTATACAAGATTTCCCTTGAAGAAACGAAAACTGGAGATAAACACACAATCTGGCATATAAGAATTAATTTGAGGAATGAAATGAAACAATTGGCTCTGTAAAATGAAAGGTCACAGGAAACATACAAGCTCAGAGACTATACACTTAGATAGCATCTACAGACAAATCATTGGAAGAGAGAACTAAAAATGGAAGGAAGTAAAGAAAAAACATTACAGATAGGTGGCTCAGTCAGTTAAGCGTTTCTTGGTTTCGGCTCAGGTCATGATCTCAGGATCATGGGATCAAGTCCTGTGCTGGGTTCTGTGCTCAGTGCAAAGCCTGCTTTCAATTCTCTCTCCCTCCTGCTCATTCTTCCCTTTTTCTCAAATAAATAAATAAAATCTTTTAAAAAATTATAAATAGAAAGAGGAACAAAAGAGGAGATCCCATTCATGCATACTCAATTCTCCAAAGGTAAAGGATTAAATAATAACACTAATTATACATTTTAAGATAAAATATTTCATAAATAAGTGAAGGTTCAAAATATATTGAAAATACATCATGTTCCCATTTTAAAAACCTCAGAATAGGGACACCTGGGTGGCTTAGTCAGTTAAGCATCTGCCTTCAGCTCAGGTCATGATCTCAGGGTCCTGGGATCGAGCCCCACATTGGCTCCTTGCTCAGCGGGGACCCTGCTTCTCCCTCTGCCTGCTGCTCCCTCTGTTTGTGCTCTGTTTCTCTCTCTGACAAATAAATAAAATCTCTGGAAAAAAAAAACTCAGAATGATAAATGTCAAGATATATCTTATTTAAATTACCAAACTTTAAAGAATACTTCAAGTAAATAGGCAAAGACCCTAAGTTACCAATAAAGGGGGAAAAGGAGTTATTCTTAGATTCCTTCACAGCAACATGCAGAACAGAGAAGTGTTTATAAGTTCCTTAAGAAAAGAAAATATGACCCCAATGTATTTTATTTCCCAGATATTGGGAAATGTTTGATATTGTTGGTTAATTTGATCTCCATATTATCTTTTGTTTAGTATATATCCCAGGATTATCAATGAGGGAGGTAAAAACTCCCTTCCCAGATTCACAAGCAGAGATGGCCATTAAATTAGCATCCATCAATTCTATGCAGTCAAGTAAGATTTGGAAGGCAGAAGTGCTGCAAGGTTCATTCCCTGCTTCTTTGGATCAAGCATGGTAACAGGTTTTTCTGTATAACATTACACTTTTCATTCTCCAGGTTTCCAGGTTCAGTGGGAGGTGGGATGATAGCAGCAGTAGCAACTTTTTTTTTTTTTTTAAGATTTATTTATTTTAGAGAGAGAGAAGTGCATGAATCCGGGGAGGAAGGGCCGAGGGAGAGGAGGAGAATCCTCAAGTAGACTCCCCATGGAACGTAAAGTCTAAACCAGGACTGGATCTCGAAACCCTGAAATCATGACCTGAGCTGAAACCAAGAGTTGGGTGCTTAAACTGACTGAGCCATCAGATGCCCCAACAGTGGCAACTTCTTAATTATGGCTTCCTCAACCCTCAGTGACAGCTACAGGCTTACGGATTGATTTCAGTGTTTGCTGTGGTTGCCTCAGAGGTGATAACTGTGCTGTTGAATGAATGCTGAGTTGTTTGCAGGACATTTCTGAAGGGGGTGGAAACTGGGTGGCTCAGTTGTTAAGCATCTGCCTTCAGCTCAGGTCATGATCCCATGGTCCCAAGCAGGGAGCCCGCTTTTCCCTCTGCCTTTCCCTCTGCTTGAGCTTTTCCTCTCTTTCTCTCAAATAAATAAATTTTTAAAAAATTTTTAAAAAGTCATTTCTGAAGGATATTTACAATACTCATGATGGCTTTTGTTTCATGCACTGAGTTCCGATTAATAAACCAGTTAAATTATTGCTCAATTATAAAGACAATAAGCCAACTTTTGTTAAATGTTGAGAATTCAGAAAACACAGTTAAACCATGAGCGCTTCATGGAAACAGTAGAAGATGAATCTTAACTAACCAAAAGGTAAATGGAAAAACTATGGCAAAAGGACTTAGAAGGAACGTTGAGTCATTTTAACTGTTATACAAGGTCAACAACAATAGGATAAACATTGAAATTGCAAAAAAGAATGTAAATATAAGCCCCGATGATGCAAAATGGATATAACTGACAGAAGTTGCAAGGGGAAGGGAACTAGAAGGAGAGAAGTGGTTTAAATTAGCTGAACTCATTATCCATGAGCTGGACTCATTATCCATTAACCATGGGCAAGGCTAACATTTAAAGTACAAGTTCAGAAGTTATATTTAAGAGAAATAAATAACAAAATTACATTTGGGTGGTAGTGAAGAGAAAACTGAAGGTTTAAATTAATGGAGTCTAAACTATTCTATCATTACTTATCATAAGAAAATAGATAATGATGTCTCAAAAACTGAAAGACCAATTCCAGATTAAAAGAATAACCTTATAAGAAATAACAAATATCAGCAAGGATGTGGAGAAAAAGGAATCTTCAGGCACTGCTGGTAGGAATGTGAACTGGTGCAGTCACTGTGGAAAGTCATGTAGAGGCTCCTCAAAAAATTAAAAATAGAAATACCGTATGAGCCAATAATTCCACTCCTAGGTCTTTACCCAGAGAAAATGAAAACACTAACTTGAAAAGATAGATGTACCTCTATATTCACTACAGCGTTATTTATAGTAGCCAAGACTCGGAACCAACTTAAGTGTCTACTGATAGACAAATGGATAGGGAAAATGTGGTGTGTGTGTATATACACACACACACACACACACATACATACATACATACACCGCATTTATATATATACCACATATATATGTATACATATATATATACACATTATATATATGTGTGTGTATATATATATATACACATTATATATATATATTCTATCTATCTATCTATCTATATATATATATACACACACATAGAAAAGATGATATTGTGCCATTTGATATTGTGCCATAATGGAATATATAATGTGGCATATATATATATACACATTATATAGATAGATAGATAGAATATGCATTTTTTTGGATTCCATTTATGAGTGGAATCCAAAAAAATGTATAAGGAAAAGTAGAATCAGAACTATTAAAATAGAGAACAAACCAATGGGTGAAGAGGACTGGTAGATCCAGGCTTCTAGTTATACAATAAGTAAGTCAGAGGAATAAAAAGAGGATAAGGAATACAGTCAATGACATTGTAATAATGATGTAATGAGACAGATGGCAGCTATACTTGTGGTGAACATAGCATCACGTATAAACTTGTCAAATCACTAAGCTGTACACCTGAAACTAATGTAACATTATGTGTCAACTATACTAAAAAAAAAAAGATAAACTTAACAGATTACTAAAGAAATATATAAACAGACCGCCAACAGAAAGAAATCATAGGTAACAGAGAGAAACCATAAAATGATAAACCTAAAACTAAGTCACATATCAATAAATGTAAATGGTTTCAATATTGTAGCATTCAGTCAAGAAAGTAGAATTCAACTCTATTGCATGCATAAAGATATACCTAAAACAAAGTTACTAAATGGCATATATAAAAATAAGTCTTTTTAGCATTTTTAGCATTTGTAATAAAACAAAGCTGGAACTAACTTAAACATTCCTCGTGGAAATAATACATTATAGAACAGAAGACTGTATAGCTTCTAGAAAATATAAGGCAGCTCTTTATCTATTAGTATGAAAGAATCTCTAGTAGGATATGTGAAGTTAAAAAATATACAGGATAACTTATGTGGTATTCTGCCATAATTTTTACACACATAATAGCATACATAAAATTGCTTATGGTACACAGATCGCCAGAAGGATACATAAGTAAATAAGTAATGTCTTTGTCTCTAAGGAAAAGGAACAGGTGGCCAGAAGTAGGGCTTTAAGAGACTTTACTGCTATGTGCTTTTGGTGCCTTTTGAATTTTTGTGTATGTGTCCTGGCTATTTTTTAAGACTTTTCTTTTTGAAGAAAAATCTTTCAGGTTGGTAGGTTTTGAACTGGAGTCTTGGCTCGGGCACTCAACATGTTGTGCCATAGCATCATTGCAATGGAGGTGTCTTAGTGAGCTTGGGCGGCTATGCCAATGTAACACACACTGGGTAGCTTATAAAACAACAGAACTTATTTCTCCCTGTTCTGTAGGTTGGTAAGTCCAGGATCAAGCAAACTTCAAATCGGAAGATTCTGAGTTCGTAGGCTATGTTGTTGCTGCAAACCCACAAGGTGGGGGCTCTCTTTGGGGTATCTTCTGTAAGGGCACTAATGGCATTCACGAGGGCTGATCTAATCCCTTCCCTAAATCCCTACTTCCAAAGTAGGGATTAGGGCGATTAGGTTTCAGCATATGAATTTGGAGGAATAGGGAGACACAAACCTTCATTCTATAGCAGAACATCATGGTATTAATGCATATGGTCTGTTAACGTATCTCTATTTATATAAATATATATTCATAAATGTAGTTGTTTTAGCTAACTGCAGGGACAAGAATACTAGCAACTTTAAATTTATTGACCTTACAAAATTTGCTACAACCTTAAGGAAGAAAGGTGGATGCCACACAGGACATTTTTAGAGAATTCTGTAGAATCAGTCATGTCCCCTAACGCCTTCTTACAAATGCAAAAACATTAACAATGACAACAAATAGCATTTGTCTGAAGTGTTACATCACACTTATTTTTTTTTCCAAACTAATCACTTCTTTCTTTATAGCAGCATTTTCTTTCCTAAATAGGATTTTTTTTAAACTGAAATGTATATCTAGCGGCTCCAGAGAATAAAGAGGACATAACAGGGTAGTTGTGGGTGGCCCTGAAAACTCCATCTGCACGTGAGCTCATAAACTTTGCTGCAACTAATGTTGACTCATGACCAAGAACCCCCTTGAGTTCAATAATTCAATGTTCTCTTAATTATCTTGCTATTTGCTCAAAATATCTAGAATATTGCTTCAACTACCTTCTTCATTCTGCCTCCGTTGACACAGCTCTATACCCTAAGATACTCTTAAAATCTGCTAATAACTTCTCTTGAAGCAGTCACTACTTATGGAGCTCATTTTCCTAATAGTTATAAAAGATTCAGTAGGCAACTGGTGCTATAAAGGCACTGTTTTTCTTGAAATTGCTATTAAAATAAATGGAATTTTTAAAAACAGTAACATCAAAGAACTCACTTTATAAAAAAAGAAATTCTAAATAGAATATGAACAGTCAAGCTGAACACCCACGTCTTCCAGCTCTTTTCTCCCTTGTGTGCTGAGGGAATGTTTATTTTCTGGGTGAGGAGAAAAGAAATTTTCCTGAGTCACTTTTATACATTCTACCCTGATTCCACACACTGGCTCGCAGGCCAAAAAAAAAAAAAAAAAATGGGGTTTCATATATAAAGAACAGATGACCAGTACTCATACTAGCCAATGGGATGTCCCTGATATATGTAAACAACAGAAATTTATTTCCCACAGTATATTATATATATATTATAAATGTGTGTGTACCATTTACATATATATACTATATATATATATATAAACTTTTCTAGCAATGACTGACTTTTTTGAAATATCACTTGGCCAACACCAACTTCCCAATCAACAGCACTCCTGATCTTTAAGACAGTTTTTATCAAAATAGTATTATGCAAGCATATGCTTTGCTGCTAAAAAAATTTGTAAACTGTAACAATGGAAGAGTGAACTCCCATTGCTTCCCAATAAAAGCTCTTATTTGGAAAAGGCAGCAATAGTTAAGGTTTAGTGATTTCCCCTATTGGGTGTAGTCAATTTTAAATTTCCAATACATGTAACCACACAAAGAGGGCATCTAATAAATAGAGATAATAATTCATACTTATCTAGCAATGAGGCTCAAGTGGGATCACATAAAGCCCTTAGCAGAGTGCCTGGCACATAACAGATACTGTATGGGGAATAACATAATATAAAAAGAAAAAAAAGAAATAAAAATAAATTTTAAAAAATAAAACTTTTTAAAAGTTAAAAAAAAAAAAAAGAAAAACAGATGCTTAACAAAAGGTAGATAATAGTGTACATATAAAATTGCCACAGCAAAGCAGAAGTATAATTAAGAGCATAGGCCACGCAGTCACGCAATCTGATTCATTCAGTTTGACTTGTGAGAAGTGAACAAACTCTTAAAAACTGTTCAGCAGATTCCACCCACATAATAAACTCAAAATAAATGTGGTTTACTGTATTCTGTCATCATAAAATCATTTTATTAAATTCTATTAAAATTACATAGCTTTTGACAATGAGAAAATCCCTTCTTCTATAACTCCTATTTTCCCTTTTCTAGTACATAAGTGAGATAAAATCTTTGTTAAGTATTTTATTTTAATATACACCATGACTGGAAAATTACTTAAATTTGGGTTTTATCCAAAACCAAGGTCAGTTTATGCCTTTTTATGGTATTGGAATTGACTTAAGTTGTAATGACTTTCCACTTGGTTTAAATAATGTAAAAACACTAAACAATTGTTTACTGAGTCCTACTAAGTGCCAAGCACTCTGACCAGGACCTGGAGAATCAGTGGAAGATAAAAAACACACAGTCTGCATCCCTGGGGCCATCACTGTGTCGTGGAGAGAGATTTATCAAACCACTGCACTGATACAGGGACAGATACAGCTGGCTGCATGATGTAGGAGAGACATACATGGTGCTGTTGGAAATTATTATTGGAGAAAATCTTATCCCAGAGGACACAAAGGCTCTCCTTGAGGACATGCCGACTGAGATTTGAGGGGTGAACAGGAATTAACTGTGCAAAGAGGAAAAAACAGGCCAACTACTCTAACCAGAGGGGGCATTAGACACAAAGGACCAGAAGCAGAGGGAGCTAGATACATTTTAGAAACTGAAAATTTGGTGTGACTGGAATGCAGAGCAGGACTATAGGCTTATGGTGAAGTGTAAAGCCATTTCATAGATGGTTTTGATCTTCAAGAGCAATGGCAAGTCTGTAAGGAATTTTAAAGAGCAGGATGGCCTGTTTACAATGGCGTTTTGAAATAGTCCACTTGAGCCATGGTAAGGGAAAGATCTGAGTGTGGGGCCAGAATGGGTGCAGGGATGCCGCACAGAGGACCCTGACAGAAGTCTAGGTTAGAGCAGGGGAGCAGTGATGGAGAAAAACAGACTTAGAAGATAATTACAAGTTTGCTTTAATTTGAAAACTATCCTCAGAAAGATATGTATCCTCTTACATACATACTTTAAATGCATAAATACCATACCAGCTATGGTTTTTTGTGTGTGCTATAGGTTATAATACTTTAGTGATTAGGGGTATTGTACATTAAGTAATTAAGTCAAAGACACAGTCTCTTTTCTCAACTACATAATAGAGACCATCTCTGAAAGCCCAAAGGTAGTAAGTGGTTCTTATATTGTGATGGTATTGATTCATCCTTACTATCAATTCATAATAAAAATTTTCCCCACAGTGGGTATGAATTTGTTCTGCTATAATGTAAAAATCATAATGTAAGTTATTTACCTTGAGAAAATTATATTGTATAACATAAAATTAAAGATAAACGTTTTTAGAATCCTAAAATACAGGGTATAATTGAGCAGAGAATATTTTAAGTACTACTCTACTCGACTGTTCCCACACGATTATTCTGCGGCTTAAGACATCATTTTTCAAGTGCCAAGTATATACCAGAATTTATTTTATTTTCTCCATCTACTTTCAGTGAAAGAAATTTAAAACACAAAGCAAATGCATACTGAATAAAATACAGAAATTGTTTAAAAATTCACCATAGGAAAACACCTTGACTTGTTTTCTTGTTAATGTTCTTATTAGCATTTTTACTTAAGAAACTAGACAAAAGAAACCAACTAAGTCAGATGTCACACTTTGTGATGGAAAAACAGTATTTCATAGACTATGATGCTGAAAAACTGTCATACTTTTTAAGATTATTTTTATACTTTTTTATAAGTTATGAGCCTACCTGCAACTTTTTGCCAAAACTAGTTAAAAATACCCCTTCCTCTACTGAACTCAATTAATTTAAGAAACAGCTTATGTGCCTGGTCCTTCGTGACTTCCATGTCTTGCTCCAACAAAATCGGTTCTTCTCTTCGTGTCCCTGCTCAGAGTGGGACACTTGTTCTCCCATACTTATAACTGTCTGCAGTGATGGGTCTCCACCCGAAAAAGACTGAAATGCTTTTCTACCTCACTATGTCTTGTGCCTATGACGAAAACTAGCATATATTATGTGCTCAGTAAGTACTCAACGCACAAATGACTGAATTTCAAGTTATGGTCCATTACTCATATTTTCCAGAATGTCATTTCAATAACTCATTCCCTCAACTTCATAAATCCTCTCTGTTGATATATTTCTTTCTGATTTTTAGCACATATATTGTCCCTCAATAACCTTGTCCTTTCATATGTACATAGGTTTGCAAGTAAAATAGTACTACTTATTTCCTTAGGAAAAAGATAATTTAAGAATCACAGGTATTAAAGAAAAGTTTTTAAAAATTATGTTTTGCTTTGTAGAGACAACTTTCTATCCCCTTGCTATACAAATAGTTATTAGTAACATATTACTGGGCCCAGTTTGCCTAAATTCAGAAAGTATTCTCTCTAGTTCTCTATAATACTTAATGTGTTTTCCAGATTTCTATCCTCTATATACAATTAGTACCACTTATTTTTAAAAGATTTTATTTATTTGAGCGATAAGAGAAAAAACGGAAAAAACAAATGGGGGAGGGGAAGAGGGCCAAGCAGGTTCCCGGCTGAGCCAGGAGCCTGACTCCAGCTCGATCCCAGGACTCCCCTGGATCATGACCTAAGCCGAAGTCAGACACTTAATTGACTGAGGTCTCCAGGCATCTCTGTACCACTTTTTAATATTTTTCTTTAAATCAAACTTACTTTTCATTTAAGTGTATTTGTAAAATAAACTTTATATTGATATAAATATTTTATAATATGTATTAATATGTGATATTCATTGCCATAGCTCTTTTGTTCCTTTATTCCACCTTCTTTCCTTCTCTTGGATAAGACATTTTTTATTTTTTATTCCATTGTTCTCCCCATTACCTCCTTTGTTGTATCTTATTTTAGTAGTTATTCTAGATCTTAAAATTGTATCCTTTTTAAAGTCAACCTCAGATAAGTAATTTTATATCTTGAATAAGAGAAAGATAATATTATGACCCTACTTACATAGTATATGTGGTATTTATTATTACATATGTTGTAGATCAAACACTATTTTATTTACCTTTTATATCTATGTACATATTTTCTCTTTCTGGTGCTTTCTTGTCCTTCCTAAGTTTCCATGCTTCGATTTAGAATTACTTTCCTTCCTTCTAAAGTTGTTCTTAGGACTTTGTATTTGTTAAAATAAAGCTATGCTGCTGAATTCTTTCAGTTTTTATTTTTGAGGGTATTTTCCTTGGTTATAAAGTTATATAGAATTCTAAGTTGACATTTAAAACAACTGTAGCACTTAAAAATGTCATTTTAATTTCCTCTAATGTCCATGGTTTCTGTTGAAAAATCAACTGTAAATCTTTTTCTCTTTTTAAATAACATATCTAATTGCTTTAAAAAATTATCCTTTTCTTTGGTATTGAACAAGTGGACTAAAATGTACCTTGGTGAGATTTTTTTTTATCTAACCTACCTTGGTGCTTTTGGATTTTGTGATTTGATGTCATTTATCATTTTTTGGAAATACTGTGGTTATTTACTTTTTCAGTACTGATTTTCCACTGGTTGAACATCTCTCTCCTTCTGGGATGCCAATTGCAAATATACTTGAACTTCTCATTGTAGCTTGTATTTTTCTTACGGTTTTATTTTTTTTTCTCTCAGAGTTTCATTTAGACCTTTCCAGTCGGTTTGTCTTGATTACATTTATAACAGCATCTTCTCCATGCCTCTCCATTTGTTAGATCCAGCCAATGATTTCTTAATATATTACGCTATGTATCTCTAAAATGTCCACTTGTTTCATTTTTAGATATTTCAGTTCTCTAATGAAATTTGCCATCTAGTCACATATTTAGTATACCTTTTCTTCTGTTCTTTAATATATTAAAAGTAGTTATTTTAAATCTGTATTTACTCAACCTGATATTGAATTATTTGTTGGTCTACTTATTTTTTGTTCTTGTTATGGGCCACAGTTTCCTGCCTATTCACATTTCTATTAAGTTTTTATTATGTGTGTATATTACATAAAAAGAAAGCATAAAGGCTTTGCTGGTGGTGGTGGTGGTTGCTGTGTGTGTGTTTTGCCCTGGACAGAGTTCCCCTTTTCTTTTGTAAGGGAGGTAGGGTTGGGGGGATGGTTAATCACTTCTACTCAATCTTGCATCGAGATGGGTTATGGGCTAGGTTGCTGTTTTTAAAAAAAATGGTTTATTTCTAATTCTTTTTCTTCAGGCACAGCCCAGGCTAGAAACAGGTTTCTACAACCTAATCTCTCAATGACTAAGGAAGATTCAGTCAGCCTTTGTAGGTTTTGACTGGCCTTCCACTCCATGCTACTTTCAAATTTGGTAAACATTTTAAGAAGACAAACTATGTTTGAGGCAGACCTATTCTTCAAGTGGGACTTTGTTTCCTCGATTTTGTGAAATTATGGGAAAATGTCAGACACCCCTATAAAGCTTCCTACCCTTCAGCATGACCCTAAATTCAGCGAATAGGCCATAGGAAAAACAGGTAGAATTTAAGGGTCTCTATAGTTTTTAACATGTTGTTTAAGTTCTACATAGAATTTGCTCATTTCACTTTCCTCTTTGTGTGAGCATAGCCTCATCTTTAACTCATAATGAGAAGTGCTAATTACGCCCAGGGAAGAAAATAACAGGTGTTCAATTTTCCACCTTGAAAAAGGCTTGTCCAATCTCTCTTGGATTTTTTGTTCATTTAATCCTCTTTCTTTCCACAAATCTCTCTTTTTAGGAACTACTTATTAAACACGGGTGAGTTAAGTCTCTATTATTCTCCTCTGTATTTGCAGATACCTTCTGTTTTGAAACTGGGGGATACCTCAAATCCAGCAACTTCTAATCTATTCCTGAGTTGCTTTATATGCTTGTCAAGGCTATCCCGACTTGGGCAGGAAAAAACCATGGTGAGAAAGAAGTCCCTAAACTTCCTAAAGGGAGTTTCTAAATCCCATGTCAAACAAAGTAGACCTGTTTTAAATGGCTTTACTAATTCAATTTATATCCAATGAGCCATTTAACACAGAATTCTATAGTTTGAAAACCATGCCCAATGACCAAATAATTGGTTTGCCATGGCTGAAAATCAATACAATTTTTTTCTGCTTAAAAAAAAAAAATACAGTGCAGCACCTGGGTGGCTTATTTGGTTGAGTGTCCAACTCTTGATTTCAGCTCAGATCATGATCTTAGGGTTGTGATATCAAGACCTTCATGGGGGGGCGCCTGAGTGCTCAGTGGGTTAAAGCCTCTGCCTTCGGCTCAGGTCATGATCCCAGGGTCCTGAGATCGAGCCCCGCATCTGGGCTTGCTTCCTCCTCTCTCTCTGCCTGCCTCTCTGCCTACTTGTAATCTCTGTCAAATAAATAAATAAATAAAATCTTAAAAAAAAAAAAAAGACCTACATATGGCTCCATGCTCAGCATAAGTCTGCTTGGGATTCTCTTTCCCTCTCCACCAACCTCTCCTCCCCCCAACTTGCTCTCTTCCTCCCTCTTTCTTAAATAAGTAAATCTTTTTTAAAAATATGGTAGAATTTAGCAGAAGGAGAAAAGTATATATATTTTGCCAAAACATCCTGCAAAAAAGAAAAATGGCACAGACAAAAATTTCAGAATAAATTTCTGTAGGATCACAGGTCACCAACTATTTAAAAAAAAAAAAAAAGGACAAAAGGGAAGAGAAAGTATGTTTAATAATGCTACCTACAAATAATGAGTGAAACAGGATTTTATCTCTTACAATAAATTATTTCCTTGGGAATGAAATAACAGCTATTATACTTTACTAACTCAAGAAGGGGATGAATATACAGTAATTGAATTTTCTGTGAGAGATTCTAACAAAAAATGGACATTGTTTGCATAATCTTTGTCATATAATCAACTCTATAATGTGCAAGTTTAAAATATGAATTTATCCTGACTATAAAAATGCTTCTGCAAGTCTGAACTTTGCAAGATAAAAGGGAAGTGTTTTCAAAGGAACAAAGCATTTGTACCTTCACAGGCTCCTGAGATATGTAAGTGGTCTTTAAGCCTTCCTAAAGGAGAAATCTCCACTTTTGCTACCTTTATGTCAAGAGTCCTAAAAAATGGAAGTATAAGAACCCCTAAGTGAACTCTACCCAGGTTCTCTGGCCAAGAAAATAACCCATGACTCCAGGCGACTATGTGGTGTAGGGCTGTCCACCCCTCTATTTCCAAGATTTGCTTAATAATTTACCTTGTCAGAGTTTATACATGTGATGCTTAAATAAAAACTTCTAAGTTAATTTACCAGGAAACAAATCCATAGAAGATAGTATGTACTGGAACAAAAGTGGGAAAATAAGGGTCTGCTTGTCTGTTCTTCAGTATTTGTTCTGCTTTTCCTCTGAATTTGTGTATGATTTTTCTTTGACCTCTTTGTGAGGACAGACTGTTGGCCCATGCCATAACTAAAATCTAGTTTTATCTGTATTTATTTCATTACTACATATCTTCTTATATTAATACAAGCAGCAGTTTGCAGTCCTTTCCCAGAGTAAGAGAAGTTGCCTTAGCCCATTTGTGTGGGTATGTGGCAGGGGACACACACTTATGAAACCCTGAATTGTAAAGAGCCTCTTCGTGTATTAAAGGAGAACCCAATAGATTGATGTAAGTCATTATCCCAGTCTACACATATAGTACCTCTGGTAACTATTAACATCACTATCATTTTTTATTACTGTTGGTGGTTGGGCTAGTAGTAGCAGCATGTTCTGGAATAGTAACTTTATAGAATCAATTCTCTGTGTTAATCCTTAGACATGCAAGTAGCTTGATCCTAAATATATGTCCATATTACTAGATCTAGATGATTTTTAAGATCATCCTTCAGAATGCCTTTGAGGTATTTTAGGTTTTCCAATTTCTAGGCTACAACCAGAGAAGAGCATTCATTTGGGAGGTGAGAGTTAGGCAACTCAATCATATATCCAACCTGCCAGCTTAAAGATAGTTTGGTATTATCCATCTCAATGCTACTGGTATTCACTTGATAAAGAATATTAACCTCTCTTCACCTTAGCTTGATTTTGTTATCAATAGCATTTATTCTTTTATAGCACTATAAGACATCTCCTATAAATCTTCCTTCTTCTTGCTCCATAGAGCAAGGTGGAAACCATGACTGCATGGTGAATCAAAAATTTAATTTTAGATCTGGTATCAAAGTCCTCAAATATTAAACCCATATTTGTGCTTCTAAAGTACTATTTGAGTATTGAAAATTAAATCTATTTAAATTAAATCTATCATTCAATGTTAAACTCTTATGAAAGATAGCTCTATAGGCTTAACTTTTTTTAATTCTCTCTGGTCTTATTATGGATGTAAATTATTATAATTTTAATTTTATCCCTAAGAACTTTTTGAAGGGCTTAAGGCTTTCAAACAACTGATCCAACTGCATTTTTGATATACAGTATTTATAGAAATATTATCATAAAAGCTAAATAGGTGTTATAGGAGATATTATAAAAAGGTAATTGTAGGTTATAGACCAAAGTAAGTCAGATCTCAAAACTTAGAAAGATGGAGGCAGAAATCCAGAACAGATAATCCAAGTGAAATAGTATATAGTTTCTTTAATGAAAAGTAGTAACTCCAATACCTTCTCTGGAATTGACTCATATCTTCCAGAAGACACTGTTCCACTGCATGATTTAGAAATCTACTAAAAAGTGGGGAACACTTTCTTATACATCATTGGAAACACCATCATAAAATTTAAAAGAGGAAAAAAATCTACAGCTTTGAAGATTGTGGTTGAAAAAGAATTCTGGCCTGCCTGTCCTTTCAGATTCTCTTCACGATGATCTAGGATTGATTTATGACAGGATTGATCTATGATTCTATGAGGTTGAAATGAAAAAAGATATTATACAAATTTAAGTGCAGATTAGACATCTATGCTGACTGTAGGTTGTTTGGGCAGATTGTTTGTCTCAGAGGTGGAGGAAGAGAAACCCTCCACATGGCAGACATTGTTTTAGGCACTAAAAGTATGGTCTGTAGTAGTGCTTCTCAAACAAACCATGATTTGTTTTTTGATTTGTTTTAGATTATGAGATTTCAAGATTTCACTTGAAAAAGTTCCTGTCTATGGTAGACCACTATGTGGTCTTACTTCTCATAACAGTATGCAGTTCACACCACACGATTCCTACTCCTTTTTAATCACATGAGTCCACTGATGATGGATTTAACCCCTGGAGTTACATCAAATTACTACAGCATTTTCTAAACCCTTACTCTCAGCCTCTGTACATCTTGTGGAATGGTAAGTGTGCTTGGACTACAACAGGGTTTGCCTATTTTCCTCTGACCTCCTCTCCGTTCAACTCTATCCTCATTTCCTCGCAAGAGCAAGTAATTTTATTCTGATTGGTCAAGTTCCAGATGTCAGGTTGGCACTCTGCATAAGAGCCTAGGATCATTCCATACTCAAATATGGCTTCCATGTAGTGGTTACATACTTAGGCAATGATCTTATTCTCCCTTCCCTTCTCATCCTGCCTCTGGCCCCTCTGCTCTCCCCCAAATTTCTACTTCATGAAAGTTGGTCACTTGGTAAACTCAAGTCCTGACCAAGTGGTGCTACCCTCCTCTCCTCACTTGAATGCCCAACCTGTCTGCTAAAGACAATAATGGCAGGATTTCAATATTCAAATTCAGACTTTACAAGGAGGATGAAATGCACTTAGGTCTCTGGCCTGAGCTACATGCTCAGTATCAGATTTGCAGGAGAATCCTACATTAAGTTATCGAACACTAATCTAGATACTAAATACTATTTTGTTTGTACTGGTGACTTGGAATTCCACACAAAGAGAAGCTCAGGGAGAGATGGGATTTATGAACTTCAACGATTACTGGTCATGGGGTATCAGGTTGGCTCAGTCAGTTAAGCTTCCAACTCTCGATTTTGGCTCTGATCATAATATCAGGGTTGTAAGATCGAGCCCTATGTCAGGCTCCACACTGGGCATGGAGCCTTAGAATTTTCTCTCTCCCTCTCATTGCCCCCCCAAAATATTATTGGCCACTATGCCATCAAATATAATTTTAAAATAAAATAGTAAAGGAGGAATTTTGATAGTTCCGTTGATGAACCAGCTTTTGAGAGCGAAGTGCCTCATGGAGACAACCGGGCTGTAAGTTATGCAATTTAAGACTACAGCTGCTAATAGATGCACAGGACAGACTGACCAGGGGACACTTCAATCAAAAATGATCTTATACAGTACACAAAGATAAACTCAAAATCGATAAAAGACCTCAATGTGAGACAGGAATCCATCAGAATCCTAGAGGAGAACATAGGCAGTAATCTCTTCGATATCAGCCACAGCAACTTCTTTCAAGATATGTCTCCAAAGGCAAAGGAAACAAAAGCCAAAATAAACTTTTGGGACTTCATCAAAATCAAAAGCTTCTGCACAGCAAAGGAAACAGTCAAGAAAACAAAGAGGCAACCCATGGAATGGGAGAAGATATTTGCAAATGACAGTACAGACAAAAGATTGATATCCAGGATCTATAAAGAACTCCTCAAACTCAACACACACAAAACAGATAATCATATCAAAAAATGGGCAGAAGATATGAACAGACACTTCTCCAATGAAGACATACAAAAGGCTATCAAACACATGAAAAAATGTTCATCATCGCTAGCCATCAGGGAGATTCAAATTAAAACCACATTGAGATATCACCTTACACCAGTTAAAATGGCCAAAATTAGCAAGACAGGAAACAACATGTGTTGGAGGGGATGTGGAGAAAGGGGAACCCTCTTACACTGTTGGTGGGAATGCAAGTTCGTGTAGCCTCTTTGGAGAACAGTGTGGAGATTCCTCAAGAAATTAAAAGTAGAACTTCCCTATGACCCTGCAATTGCACTACTGGGCATTTACCCCAAAGATACAGATGTAGTGAAAAGAAGGGCCATCTGTACCCCAATGTTTATAGCAGCAATGGCCATGGTTGACAAACTGTGGAAAGAACCAAGATGCCCTTCAACAGACAAATGGATAAGGAAGATGTGGTCCATATACACTATGGAGTATTATGCCTCCATCAGAAAGGATGAATACCCAACTTTTGTAGCAACATGGATGGGACTGGAAGAGATTATGCTGAGTGAAATAAGTCAAGCAGAGAGAGTCAATTATCATATGGTTTCACTTATTTGGGGAGCATAACAAATAGCATGGAAGACATGGGGAGTTAGGAGAAGGGAGTTGGGGGAAATTGGAAGGGGAGTTGAACAATGAGACACTACGGACTCCGAAAAACAATCTGAAGGGTTTGAAGAGGTGGGGGGGGGGG
>NW_019154115.1:7807265-7816708 GCF_002288905.1 Enhydra lutris kenyoni | reverse complement strand
TGGGTATTAGAGAGGGCACGGATTGCATGGAGCACTGGGTGTGGTGCAAAAACAAGGAATACTGTTATGCTGAAAATATAAAAAAAAATTTTTTTTAAATGATCTTTAGTTTAGTGTCTTTATGGGTACTAGTAGAGTAAATAAGATGTAGCTATTGATATTAGATTGGCCACTATGGATTCTGTTTCTCTTGTGCTTATTTTGAAACTTTTTTTCTCCTTTAGTCTGATTTCTCATTCAGGGATGATCAATGGCTTGCTTTTCCATGGTAAGTTAGTTTCTCCCGCAAGACAACAAGTTGTGGAAAGGAAATATTTTGGCCCCATTAAAATAATCAAAGTCAGCCACAGCCTGGGGTGTTGAAGAGGTAAGCAAAGATAAAGGCACAGATAAGCCTGTTTTTCACTACCCCTAGACTCACAGCTTGGAAAGTACATGGAGAAGCATGTGTGGTCAGGAGGCTTGAGCTTGGCCAAAGTAAAATTTTCAATATTTGGCAAATTTACTTTCATGAGAGATTTCTTCTGACCGCATTTAAACTCAAACTGAAATCAAGACCCCTATCACTATGATCACCTGCTTTATCTGTGTGTACACTCAAATTGCTTATGCCTGGAAAAAAGAGAAGACTATACATTTAGTTAAGAAATGCTGTTACTTCAGAGAAAGTACTGGATTCTGAATTGTGTGGGCTTGGAGCTGGTGGTATGATTTTCTTACGTGTCCTGTTAACTCATTAGTGCTTTGGACGAGTGGGACTCTGGATGGACTGAGCCATGGATTAACTGAATGTTAGAGATGCTAAAAGAGCTAACCTATTCCCATAAACAAGGTCCTGGGCTACTGTTCCTGACATAAGGATTCAAGATGATGCTAAATTCTCTGAGACTGAGCATGAAGTGATAAAAACAGTGAAAAATATGAAAAAGAAAATCAAAGAATTTTAAATTTTAATAATTTGGAGAATTCAGTTTCTGTGAAGAAAATTAAATAGTTTTGATTTTAATCTGATAGAAAGTAATAATACAGATTTTTACTGTTCATACTATTATACTGTTTATACTGTTATACTATTTTTATATTAATGCTGCAAATTTAGGATCTAGAGTCAGGTTATCATTCAGACTTTACTATGTTATACTCTGGTTAATAACATAGTCAGACTCTTTTTTTATTTTTAAGATTTTATTTATTTATTTGACAGCAGAGATCACAAGCAGGCAGAGAGGCAGGCAGAGAGAGAGGAGGAAGCAGCCTCCCTGCTGAGCAGAGAGCCCGATGCGGGGCTCGATCCCAAGACCCTGAGATCATGACCTGAGGCGAAGGCAGCGGTTTAACCCACTGAGCCACCCAGGTGCCCCCATAGTCAGACTCTTAATTTCACAAAACAAACTGAGGGTTGCTGCGGGGAGGGGGGTTGGGAGAGGGAGGTGGGGTTATGGACATTGGGGAGGGTATGTGCTATGGTGAGTGCTGTGAAGTGTGTAAACCTGGCAATTCACAGACCTGTACCCCTGGGGATAAAAATATATTATATGTTTATAAAAAATAAAAAATTACAAAAAAAATTAATACAGCAACAACCTTTCTACAATCCTGTTTACTCACCATGTTTATGTCAATCATATTTTTTAAAAAAACATAGTCAGATAACACAGTTGGGAATTATTAATATGAATGAATTGTAGGTCTATGCTACAGAATGGCTATGAAGTTAACTCAGGATAACCAATCACACTGGTTTATTAGGATGTAGCAGAACCAGGATATATTTTGGGGAAATAGCCTTATAAATGTGAGAGCTGGACACCCTAACTATAAATTTAGATTTCAGCCCATAGGATTAAGAGAAAAAAAAAGTGGAAGAGTGTAGGGAAAGGAGACTGTTTTCCCCCTTGAGGACATCAGGGTATTTCTTCTGTTACACACCTACACAAGGCCACATCCACCATTTCACTTTGAGAGGAGCTATTGCTAATCTCATTAAACTGGTAAAGTTTAAGACATTTATTTGGCCATATGTACCAGTGGCCATACCTGACGTGTACTAAAAGGCTAAGAATCCATATTCTAATAACTTTCCAATTCTCTAACATGCAACTTGCTGGATTAATTCAGCTAGTTCCAGCCTCCTGGAACAATTAGTAGAATTCCTCCTGTTCTTTTCATTGGATTCCTTGAAGTCTGGCCTTAGCCTGAAAATTTCATACTCGGCCTTCAGGAGAAATACAGTATACAGGTTAAGAGACCAAATTCTGGAGTCAGACTGTCTGGATTCCTATCCCTAACTCTGACCCTACTTAGTAAGTCTGGGCAATTTACTTAAACATCCTGTGCCTTATTTTACACAGCTACAAAATGGGGATACTCATAGTACTTCTCTTGTAAGGTTATTGTGAGGCTGAAAAAAAATGATCTGTTACATTTCAAGTTCCTAGGACAATCCTCCTATAAATGGTAATCACCATTATTGTTATATAGTTTCACTTTGGGATCAGGGCCTAAGCAATGTTCCTTAATTGAGCTTTTCACTAAAAGGTCTGCATTAGGGTTTAGAGGGTACCCAGCAGTTCTTTCTACACTAACATTTAATTCTTATTTATTGCTTTAATCTTGTAAATAGAGGAGGGGTGGTTGGCAAGGAAGGATTACAACATTCCTTCATCCTCAGAAATCATTAAAATCTCACCTCTTCCCCTTACTTAGCAGAGATCCTTAATCAGACTTTAACAAAAGCTAATGAGATCTCAGTGTTGTCTAAAAGAAATACCATGTAGCTGTATTAATAAAGTGTATTTTAGTTAACCCAATGTATTTAAAATATTTAGCACATAATCAATCTAGAATTAAGATAGTTTGTATTTTTATCATACCAATTATTTGAAATTCAATGTGTATTTATGCTTACAGTACATCTCTATCTGGACTAGCAACATTTCAAGTGCTTGATACTCATTCGTGGCTCATGACTATTGTATTTGACAACAGGATCCAAATCATCCACCTCATTTTACTCATTTCATGTTTCATAATCCATTGATTATAATCTATTTTATAATCTATTGACTCAGTATTCTGTATCCTATGATGTGAGAAAGTAGATGACCTAATTAGTTTAATTAAAGGTATATACTCTAATTTTCTAGGATAAATCAGTTTCAAGTAAATTTATATACCATGGTCCAGTTATCATAGGAACTAAGCTTCCCTGAATAAGCTCACTTTACCTTTACAAACTTACAAAGTGGCAAGAACAATTCTGCATAATTGAAATCCCTCAAAATATTACCAGCATGTGATGTCTTAGCACGACACAGCCAAACTCCTAAATGAACACTTGTTAGAACTAAGTTATTAAAAGTAAATGTAACTTAAATTGTACCCTGAAGTCTAAGAAGATTTACCAATTTTGTATTCATTCAATAATTTATTTGTACCACAGGAGTAAGTTGATTAGCTGTAAGGTATAAGATTATGGAAAATTACACTAAATCTTAAATTTGGGGAAACAGCCTGACTTCACTTAAAATTCAGACCACCTCAAGGAAATCTATGTTAAACCTCTTACCACAAGTCACATTATTGAACAATGATGGACAATCAAATTTCTAAGTCTTAGAAATAAATCTTTTACGATAACTATAAAATAGAGCACCTAAATTGGAAATTCTTCTGAGAGTGAATGGAATATACTATCACTAATGTACAAATCACACTAGTTAATAATTTCCCTCATCAGTGTTACATGTGGCCATCTTATAAACCTTCATATATATCATGCAAAGCACAAGTTGTTCCTTTTAGAGATAGCCTTTAGGAATAAAGGTTTAAACTACTGACTTCCTAACAAGATTCTAGATCTAGTTTGAAGTGACAGATTATGAGAAATATCAGAGGACAGAACCCAAAATCAGATGATCTCAAGGCATCATTTTCTCTTGAACATTATAAGGCCAGCACAGTTGTTATTTCCTCCCTGCACTCAATTCTCATATCACTTTTATCTCTTTTGGAATCCTGTGAATTACATGGATTTCAGCAAACTTGGGTTCTCATTTGGGTTCTGCTGTCTACTAGCTGAGTGACTTTGGGTAGATAACTAATCTCTTTGAGAAACTCCTTTTAGACGTGAGTAATGATATTGGTCTCACAGGACTGATGAGTGAGTGATGTCCTATAGGCACTGTAGCATGTAGTATGCATGGACTCCTGCCTAGCTCTCTTTTCTGCTGTTGTATTGATCTCTATATTTAAATCTTGATTCTGATCCACTGGCCTTGAGTAAGCATGGAGTTCCAGGGTATATGACTTTGATATTAGTGGCTGATACCTTCCAAACGTATGGTAATTATTCTCTTCTATTCTTCATCCACTGCCACATGGAATTTAAACCTAACTTTTTGTCCCTCTCTCAATGCCATGTCCCTCTAACACATCTAGTTCGTCACAAGTCCTTTGATTTTTACCACCTAAATAAGTTAGAGAATTTATCCTATTTTTACTGCTATTTCTTCTTTTCTTTTCTTTTCTTTTTTTAAGATCCTCATTTTGAGTTTCCTTTCATCCAGTTTTTTGTGTTTTTTTTTTTTTTTAACAATAGTATTCTAACTGGTTTCTCTCCCTTCATGCTTATAAGCTAAGAGTTCAATATACTGGGTCAGTTCTATTGTTTAAAGTCCCACACGAGTTTCAAAAAAGCTTTCTGTGTAAAACCCACATGCCTCGGGGAGGAGTCAATATGGCAGAGTAGCAGGCTGAGACTACTTCAGGTAGGAGGAGATCAGCTAGATAGCTTATCTAAAGATTGCAAACACCTACAAATCCAACAGGAGATCAAAGAGAAGAAGAACAGCAATTCTAGAAACAGAAAATCAACCACTTTTGGAAAGGTAGGACTGGCGGAGAAGGGAATCCAAAGCGACTAGAAGATAGACCGCGGAGAGAGGGGCCGGCTCCTGGCAAGCGGCGGAGCAACGGAGCACAAAATCAGGACTTTTAAAAGTCTGTTCCGCTGAGGGACATCGCTCCAGAGGCTTAATCGGGGTGAAGCCCACGCGGGGTCAGCATGGCCTCGGATCCCGCAGGGTCACAGAAGGATCGGGGGTGTCTGAGTGTCGCGGGGCTTGCGGGTATTAGAACGGGGAAGCTGGATGTGGAGACAGAGCCGAGGAGTGAGCTCTAAGCTCGAGGTTGCCTTGAACCGGTTGCAGCCTGGGTGAGCTCGGAGCACAGCCGGAGGCAGGATGACGGGAGTAATTGGGCACTGTTCTCCGAGGGCGCACTGAGGAGTGGGTCCCCGGGCTCTCGGTTCCTCCGGGCCGGAGACTGGGAGGCCACCATCTTCATTCCTGTCCTCCAGAACTCTACAGAAAGCGCTCAGGGAACAAAAGCTCCCTAAAGCAAACCCGAGCGGATTACTCAGCCCGGCCCCTGGTAAGGGCGGTGCAACTCCACCTGGGGCAAAGACACTTGAGAATCACTACAACAGGCCCCTCCCCCAGAAGATCAACAAGAAACCCAGCCAGGACCAAGTCCACATACCAAGGAGTGCAGTTTCAATACCAAGGAGAGCAGCGGGATTCCAGAGGAGGAGAAAAGAAAAGCACGGAACTCATGGCTTTCTCCCCATGATTCTTTAGCCTTGCAGTTAATTAAATTTTTTTTTCTTTTTCAATTTTTTTTTCTCTTCTTCTGCTAAATTTTTTTAACTATTACCCTTTTCTTTTTTTAATGTTTTTTAACTAGTTTATCTAATATATATATATTTTTTTCCTTTTTATATTTTTTCTTTATTAGTTTTCTTTTTTTAATTGTTTCTTTTATT
Organism: Enhydra lutris kenyoni; assembly: GCF_002288905.1. Classification (NCBI taxonomy): domain Eukaryota; kingdom Metazoa; phylum Chordata; class Mammalia; order Carnivora; family Mustelidae; genus Enhydra; species Enhydra lutris. Next base: position 7,810,884 of record NW_019154115.1, on the reverse strand, counting down.
TTTTTTTTTTCCCTTTCTGAACCTTTTTATCCCCTTTATCCCCTCTCACGATTTGGGATCTATTCTGATTTGGCTAAAGCATATTTTCCTGGGGTTGTTGCCACCCTTTTAGTATTTTACTTGCTCCTTCATCTACTCTTATCTGGACAAAATGACAAGGCGGAAAAATTCACCACAAAAAAAAGAACAAGAGGCAGTACCAAAGGCTAGGGACCTAATCAATACAGACATTGGTAATATGTCAGATCTAGAGTTCAGAATGACGATTCTCAAGGTTCTAGCCGGGCTCGAAAAAGGCATGGAAGATATTAGAGAAACCCTCTCGGGAGATATAAAAGCCCTTTCTGGAGAAATAAAAGAACTAAAATCTAACCAAGTTGAAATCAAAAGAGCTATTAATGAGGTGCAATCAAAAATGGAGGCTCTCACTGCTAGGATAAATGAGGCAGAAGAAAGAATTAGCGATATAGAAGACCAAATGACAGAGAATAAAGAAGCTGAGCAAAAGAGGGACAAACAGCTACTGGACCATGAGGGGAGAATTTGAGAGATAAGTGACACCATAAGACGAAACAACATTAGAATAATTGGGATTCCAGAAGAAGAGGAAACAGAGAGGGGAGCAGAAGGTATATTGGAGAGAATTATTGGAGAGAATTTCCCCAATATGGCAAAGGGAACAAGCATCAAAATCCAGGAGGTTCAGAGAACCCCCCTCAAGATCAATAAGAATAGGTCCACACCCCGTCACCTAACAGTAACATTTACAAGTCTTAGTGACAAAGAGAAAATCCTGAAAGCAGCCTGGGAAGAGAAGTCCGTAACATACAATGGTAAAAATATTAGATTGGCAGCAGACTTATCCACAGAGACCTGGCAGGCCAGAAAGAGCTGGCATGATACATTCAGAGCACTAAACGAGAAAAACATGCAGCCAAGAATACCATATCCAGCTAGGCTATCATTGAAAATAGAAGGAGAGATTAAAAGCTTCCAGGACAAACAAAACCTGAAAGAATTTGCAAACACCAAACCAGCTCTACAGGAAATATTGAAAGGGGTCCTCTAAGCAAAGAGAGACCCTAAAAGTAGTAGATCAGAAAGGGACAGAAACAATATACAATAACAGTCACCTTACAGGCAATACAATGGCACTAAATTCATATCTCTCAATACTTACCCTGAATGTTAATGGGCTAAATGCCCCAATCAAAAGACACAGGGTATCAGAATGGATAAAAAAACAAAACCCATCTATATGTTGCCTACAAGAAACTCACTTTAAACCCGAAGATATCTCCAGATTTAAAGTGAGGGGGTAGAAAACAATTTACCATGCTAATGGACATCAGAAGAAAGCAGGAGTGGCAATCCTTATATAAAATCAATTAGATTTTAAGCCAAAAACTATAATAAGAGATGAGGAAGGACACTATATCATACTCAAAGGATCTGTCCAACAAGAAGATCTAACAATTTTTTTTTTTTTTAAAGATTTTATTTATTTGACAGACAGAGATCACAAGCAGGCAGAGAGGCAGGCAGAGAGAGAGAGGAGGAAGCAGGCTCCCTGCTGAACAGAGAGCCCGATGTGGGGCTCGATCTCAGGACTCTGGGATCATGACCTGAGCCGAAGGCAGAGGCTTCAACCCACTGAGCCACCCAGGTGCCCCAAGATCTAACAATTTTAAATATCTATGCCCTAACGTGGGAGCAGCCAACTATATAAACCAATTAATAACAAAATCAAAGAAACACATCGACAATAATACAATAATAGTAGGGGACTTTAACACTCCCCTCACTGAAATGGACAGATCATACAAGCAAAAGATCAACAAGGAAATCAAGGCCTTAAATGACACACTGGACCAGATGGACATCACAGATATATTCAGAACATTTCACCCCAAAGCAACAGAATACACATTCTTCTCTAGTGCACATGGAACATTCTCCAGAATAGATCACATTCTTGGTCCTAAATCAGGTCTCAACCGGTATCAAAAGATTGGGATCATTCCCTGCATATTTTCAGACCACAATGCTCTGAAGCTAGAACTCATTCACAAGAGGAAATTTGGAAAGAACCCAAATACATGGAGACTAAACAGCATCCTTCTAAAGAATGAATGGGTCAACCAGGAAATTAAAGAAGAATTGAAAAAATTCATGGAAACAAATGATAATGAAAACACAATGGTTCAAAATCTGTGGGACACAGCAAAGGCAGTCCTGAGAGGAAAATATATAGCGGTACAAGCCTTTCTCAAGAATCAAGAAAGGTCTCAGGTACACAACCTAACCCTACACCTAAAAGAGCTGGAGAAAGAACAAGAAAGAAACCCAAAACCCAGCAGGAGAAGAGATCATAAAGATCAGAGCAGAAATCAATGAAATAGAAACCAAAAAAACAATAGAACAAATCAACGAAACTAGGAGCTGGTTCTTTGAAAGAATTAATAAGATTGATAAACCCCTGGCCAGACTTCTCAAAAAGAGAAAGGACCCAAATCAATAAAATCATGAATGAAAGAGGAGAGATCACAACTAACACCAAAGAAATACAGACAATTATAAGAACATACTATGAGCAACTCTACGCCAACAAATCTGACAATCTGGAAGAAATGGATGCATTTCTAGAGACATATAAACTACCACACTGAACCAGGAAGAAATAGAAAGCCTGAACAGACCCATAACCAGTAAGGAGATTGAAACAGTCATCAAAAATCTCCAAACAAACAAAAGCCCAGGGCCAGACGGCTTCCCGGGGGAATTCTACCAAACATTTAAAGAAGAACTAATTCCTATTCTCCTGAAACTGTTCCAAAAATAGAAATGGAAGGAAAACTTCCAAACTCATTTTATGAGGCCAGCATCACCTTGATCCCAAAACCAGACAAGGATCCCATCAAAAAAGAGAACTACAGACCAATATCCTTGATGAACTCAGATGCAAAAATTCTCACCAAAATACTAGCCAATAGGATTCAACAGTACATTAAAAGGATTATTCACCACGACCAAGTGGGATTTATTCCAGGGCTGCAAGTTTGGTTCAACATCCGCAAATCAATCAATGTGATACAACACATTAATAAAAGAAAGAACAAGAACCATATGATACTCTCCATAGATGCTGAAAAAGCATTTGACAAAGTACAGCATCCCTTCCTGATCAAAACTCTTCAAAGTGTAGGGATAGAGGGCACATATCTCAATATTATCAAAGCCATCTATGAAAAACCCACTGCAAATATTCTCAATGGAGAAAAACTGAAAGCTTTTCCGCTAAGGTCAGGAACATGGCAGGGATGTCCATTATCACCACTGCTATTCAACATAGTACTCGAAGCCCTAGCCTCAGCAATCAGACAACAAAAGGAAATTAAAGGCATCCAAATCGGCAAAGAAGAAGTCAAACTATCACTCTTCGCAGATGATATGATACTATATGTGGAAAACCCAAAAGACTCCACTCCAAAACTGCTAGAACTTGTACAGGAATTCAGTAAAGTGTCAGGATATAAAATCAATGCACAGAAATCAGTTGCATTTCTCTACACCAACAACAAGACAGAAGAAAGAGAAATTAAGGAGTCAATCCCATTTA
>NW_019154115.1:7675223-7807165 GCF_002288905.1 Enhydra lutris kenyoni | reverse complement strand
GGAACACGGCAGGGATGTCCGTTATCACCACTGCTATTCAACATAGTACTAGAAGTCCTAGCCTCAGCAATCAGACAACAAAAGGAAATTAAAGGCATCCAAATCGGCAAAGAAGAAGTCAAACTATCACTCTTTGCAGATGATATGATACTATATGTGGAAAACCCAAAAGACTCCACTCCAAAACTGCTAGAACTTGTACAGGAATTCAGTAAAGTGTCAGGATATAAAATCAATGCACAGAAATCAGTTGCATTTCTCTACACCAACAACAAGACAGAAGAAAGAGAAATTAAGGAGTCAATCCCATTTACAATTGCACCCAAAACTATAAGATACCTAGGAATAAACCTAACCAAAGAGACTAAGAATCTATACACAGAAAACTATAAAGTACTCATGAAAGAAATTGAGGAAGACACAAAGAAATGGAAAAATGTTCCATGCTCCTGGATTGGAAGAATAAATATTGTGAAAATGTCTATGCTACCTAAAGCAATCTACACATTTAATGCAATTCCTATCAAAGTACCATCCATTTTTTTCAAAGAAATGGAACAAATAATCCTAAAATTTATATGGAACCAGAAAAGACCTCGAATAGCCAAAGCAATATTGAAAAAGAAAGCCAAAGTTGGTGGCATCACAATTCCGGACTTCAAGCTCTATTACAAAGCTGTCATCATCAAGACAGCATGGTACTGGCACAAAAACAGACACATAGATCAATGGAACAGAATAGAGAGCCCAGAAATAGACCCTCAACTCTATGGTCAACTAATCTTCGACAAAGCAGGAAAGAATGTCCAATGGAAAAAAGACAGCCTCTTCAACAAATGGTGTTGGGAAAATTGGACAGCCACATGCAGAAAAATGAAATTGGATCATTTCCTTACACCACACACGAAAATAGACTCAAAATGGATCAAGGACCTCAATGTGAGAAAGGAATCCATCAAAATCCTTGAGGAGAACACAGGCAGCAACCTCTTCGACCTCAGCCACAGCAACATCTTCCTAGGAACATCACCAAAGGCAAGGGAAGCAAGGGCAAAAATGAACTATTGGGATTTTATCAAGATCAAAAGCTTTTGCACAGCAAAGGAAAGAGTTAACAAAACCAAAAGACAACTGACAGAATGGGAGAAGATATTTGCAAATGACATATCAGATAAAGGGCTAGTGTCCAAAATCTATAAAGAACTTAGCAAACTCAACACCCAAAGAACAAATAATCCAATCAAGAAATGGGCAGAGGACATGAACAGACATTTCTGCAAAGAAGACATCCAGATGGCCAACAGACACATGAAAAAGTGCTCCACATCACTCGGCATCAGGGAAATACAAATCAAAACCACAATGAGATATCACCTCACACCAGTCAGAATGGCTAAAATTAACAAGTCAGGAAATGACAGATGCTGGGGAGGATGCGGAGAAAGGGGAACCCTCCTATACTGTTGGTGGGAATGCAAGCTGGTGCAACCACTCTGGAAAACAGCATGGAGGTTCCTCAAAATGTTGAAAATAGAACTACCCTATGACCCAGCAATTGCACTGCTGGGTATTTACCCTAATGATACAAACGTAGTGATCCGAAGGGGCACGTGCACCCGAATGTTTATAGCAGCAATGTCTACAATAGCCAAACTATGGAAAGAACCTAGATGTCCATCAACAGACAAATGGATAAAGAAGATGTGGTATATATACACAATGGAATACTATGCAGCCATCAAAAGAAATGAAATCTTGCCATTTGCGACGACTGGATGGAACTAGAGGGTATCATGCTTAGCGAAATAAGTCAGTCAGAGAAAGACAACTATCATATGATCTCCCTGATATGAGGGAGAGGAGATGCAACATGGGGGGTTAAGGGGGTAGGAGAAGAGTAAATGAAACAAGATGGGATTGGGAGGGAGACAAACCATAAGTGATCTCACAAAACAAACTGAGGGTTGATGGGGGGAGGGGGGTTGGGAGAGGGGGGGTGGGATTATGGACATTGGGGAGGGTATGTGCTATGGTGAGTGCTGTGAAGTGTGTAAACCTGGCGATTCACAGACCTGTACCCCTGGGGATAAAAATATATTATATGTTTATAAAAAATAAAATTAAAAAAAAAAAAACCCACATGCCTCAGCATAACATACCCTTCACAATGGAGGCCTTGGCTACACCCTCTCCCTGGCTTTGTGCAGGTACACATTAGCTTTATTATCTCCATGCTGAAATTCCACTAGTTTCCACCAGTTTCCCATTACTATGTCCATGCTGAAATTCCACTAGCTGAAATTCACTGTGTCAGTCTATACCTCATCTCTTAAAAATCCTGTGTTCTTGGCATTGAAAATTGTTCCTTCTAGTCTGTGTGGAGATCTCTATTCATTTCTCGAGACCCGGCTCACAAGAACACATCTCTATTACCACTTTCTGAATGGCACTCTCTCTCCTGCCCCTCTTCTTAGGTCCACTCTTTTTTATTAAAGCTCTTATTTTCATTAGTTGTTTTTGAGTCCATCTTCCCTAATAGCCTATTAGCTCTGGAGGCCAAGGTCCAAAACTAATTATGGAATTAATGTGTACTTTGGGCCTCATTCTGCTTTAAGAATTTGAGACTAAGGTAGAATCATAGTTTATCTAAGAAGCTGGTTTGTTGTAAACACAAGTTGGTTTTAATCCTTGTGTGTTAGTTTTATTTCTTGATGTTATATATTAGAGAATACGATTATAGTGCACCTGAACCAAAGCATTTGCTCAATTTTGATATGAATTAAGACAGCAAGAGTATGATTAAAAATTAAAAGCAAGGCATTTCCATGAATTATCTATACAAAATTAATGAGTTGATTATGTAAATAAGCCAGCTCACTAGCAGTAGAAACTCCTATATTCCTGGAGAGGTTGGAATTTGTATAAAAGAAAATTCTATTCTGTGCTGCAATCATTTACTTTCTTATTATTTTTAAGTGTAATAGCCCAAATATCTAAAATAAATTCACAGAAGTAGAAATAGCATTTCCTTACCCTCTATGCAACAGCCATATATGGAAAGGAAGGATAAAAACTATCTATTAAACACCAGGGTTGTAAATTTAGAAAATGCTAAGCAAGCTGTAGGTAGAAAAACTAGTGATTTTGGCAAGGGTGCAGAATATAAGGTTAATATTTCAAAAATAAATTCCAACTCTAATTCTGAGAAACAAAAACCTGGCAAGAAAAATTTTCTAAAGTACAATTTACAACAGCATTCAAAACCATGAAACACTCAGAAATGAATTTAACAAATACTTGCAAACATCATACACTACAAACTACAAAAAATAAATAAATGCAAGGAGAAATCAAAGAAAACCCAAATGGAGAGATATTTCATGTTCTTTCATGAGAATGCTCATTATTTTTTTAAGATGACAGCCAACCAGAAATTGATCAAGAGATTTAATGTTTTTTTTTTTTTAAAGAAGAGATTTAATGTTTTAACAAGCATAATTACAGCAGACATTTTTTAGCAGAACTTGTAGAAATTTATATGGAAATTCAAAGGACCTAGAATAGCCTAAAAAAATACTACTCAGCAACAAAAAGAAATGACCACTGATAGAGTCAGCGACATTATGCAGAGCCAAAGAAGCTGGAATCCAAGAGTACTTATTGGATTATTCCATCTATATACAAAAAGTCAAGAACAGGTACAATTCATCCATAGTGATTGAAAGTTGTTGATTGCCCACAGCCTAGGGTTAGGGATTGATTGTGAAGGGACAAGTGAGAGTGTTTTGCAATGATGGAAATATTCTACATTTTTATTGAGTTGGTTAAACAAGTGTGTGCTCATTTGACAAAACTCACTGAACTATACACTTAAAATGGGTTCGTCCTACTGTGTATAATGTATAAGCCCATCCTGTGGTTTTCCTATATCCACACTTTTTTTTTTTTTTTTAAGATTTTATTCATTTATTCAACAGAGAAAGATCACAAGTAGGCAGAGAGGCAGGTGGGGGCGGGGGGAAGCAGGCTCCCTGCTGTGCAGAAAGTCCCTGATGTGGAGTTTGATCCCAGGACCCTGAGATCATGACCTGAGCCGGAGGCAGAGGCTTAACCCACTAAGCCACCCAGGTGCCCCTATATCCACACTTTGTATGCAGTCCCTTTTGCAAATAAACCTCTTGGATTCTCCTGTTTTGTAATCCTATCTGTTCCCTGCCCAGTCCCTGACTGAAATAGTGGCTTATACCTTTAGGCCAGTTTAGTCACTAGGTATTTGTGAAAGATGGGGGATTCCTGAAGTGTCTTCTTGTGGGAGAAAAAAAAAAGCCTAGGGAAAAGGGCTCACCTGTGGAATATTGTTTGCAGAACTCTAATGGAGTACTGAGCCTTCCACGCATCACCTCTAAAGTCCAAAGAGCTTAATGTACTGGATGTATATTACAACACATAAAATTCTATAACTTCTTCAAATGAAATGACTCCATCTTCCTCAGAAAAATATGACATTGTAAGGAAAAAGGCAATTAAAAAAAAAAAAAAACCTTACCCATGTATTTAATCTTAAAAACAGTCTCTCAGTACCATATATGACAATATAATTATTCTGAAATCCCCCAAAGTATAGAGATCATATTCTCTCATATATTTATATACTCCCTCTATACCATTTATATATTAGGAGATCTTATCTTTTGCCAGTTATGAACTTGGAATTAACAGTCACCTGTGTGGCTATGAGCTAAAATGATTGTGTTTTTTCCCCATTTTTCTTCTTTTGGCACAATGTAGATTTATGTCTGAGAATTCTATCATTAGAAAAACTCTCCATTACCACGTTGTATATTTCTCAAATACAAATGCTTCTCAAGTGCAAATCTATTAAGTCACTATCAGACACGCGTATAATTTAGCAACAAGCTCTTCTTTCTTTCTAAACAGATAGGTGAGAGCAAGGTCTTATCTAAAAGAAACAGGAACTTATTCTGATAGCATTCAATTTTTAACAGTATTTATAGAGCTCCCATTATCTAACACACACTCTTCTAGACATAGGAGTATACTGACTGGCCAAAAAAAAAAAAGATACCATCTTTGCTGATATGAAGCTTACAACCTTGTGGGAATGGAGACAGACATCAAACACATCTCATAAAAAGAGAGAGATTCATAAACGGTGAAATGTTCCTTGAAGGAAAAACAGTGCCACTATGAAAGAGAACAGGGTGATCTATATAAACTGTAGGGCAGGGGAATGCTTCTTGGAAGAATGGTTCCCAAAGCAGAGATCTAAGGCATGGACAGGAGTTGGTGAGGAGAGGTATAGATATGTGCCCACAAGCACTCCAGGTAATGAGAACAGCAAGCTTAAAGCCCCAACGCTGGAAAGTAGAATCATCACACTCAAGGAAACAAAACCAGCCAGAATGGTGGGCAGTAAAGGGAGAGAAGAGGGGTTATTAGATGGGTTAAGGAGGCAGCCTGGGCCATCTAGCTCACATTCAGCATTTAAACTTTAAGTGGAATGGAATGCCGTTATTTACAGAGAAGGACCCTTGAAACACCAGTAGTCAGTTGCACCAACTATCAAAATTGATAGGAAAGTTTAGAAAGGTGGCCACTAATATGTAAAATGCTAAAAAAAAAAAAAAATCAAGAGTTTTTCTACACAGAGAAAATCCCATACTTAGGAAGAGGCTGGGTTCTGAAAAGCTGTTCATAATTCCATTAGCATAAACGCAAAATGACTGAGAGAAATTGAAGCTTGTGCCCATGCCGTGTATTTTCACCAAATGGGCTTGTGAATTAGTCCATCAAAGCTGTTTAATGATAAGTGCAGTAAGTCAGTCAGAGAAAGACAAATATCATATGATTTCACTCATATGTGGAATTTAAGGAGAAAACATACGAACAACAACAACAAAAAAGACCAAAAAAAAAAAAAAAAAAAAAAAGACTCTACTCTAGAGAACAAGCTGGTAGTTGCCAGAAAGGAGATGGGTGGGGGATGGGTGAAATAGGTGCTGGGGATTAAGAGTACATTTACCATGATGTGCACTGATGTACACAACTGCTGAATCACTATTTTGTGCACCTGAAACTAAGAGGACACTGTATGCAAACTAGACTGGAAAATAAATGAAAAATAAATGTGTTTAACCAGACACATGCTTCTAAATATTTTCTCAGGCTTTTTTAAAGGGACAATTTTCATCTACGTCGAAAAGTTTCAAGCAAATGCCCACTCCCTTTGATGGTCTCTGCCGGGTTCAATGGCTAAGTTACCTGCAACACCTTCCTTGTCACCTTTCATTTTGATGCTGTGCCTCTCTGGATGGGCCCTTGGCCTCTCCAACCTGTGGCCAACATCAGCTTCATTAGCAGGACTCCACTATGCTTCACCTTCTGAATTAATACTCAGTTAATGGGTGACCAAATTGATACAAATGTTCTAGCCATATCTTTAATATTTTTCCATTTCACGAGTCACTTTTATTGATTCTCGATCAATGCTGATTGCATATGGGCACTTGCTGTGTGTTTTAAGATTTATTCACATCCTTTAAATGTGTGGCTTGCCAATTTATTTCATGTGCATGTATAATATTTTAATTTTCTTTTCTTTTTTTTTTTTATTTTTACTTTCATTTTCAATTTAATCCTAGAACTCTACTTTCTGAAGTTCTTCATGTTTTGGTACTCTCATTGCTGTTGAATTTAATAAACATGTTGGGGTTACAGTATTCATAAGCTACCTCAAAAATGACCAAACACTGAAAGCAAGCCATAGCCTGAGCTGTCTAAGAACAAAAGGACTGTGATCCATCTGATGTTAATATGAGCAGTGATACACTTGTGTTATAGAGGATATGAAAGTTAGAAGTTGAAAACACTTAAATAGGGAAGCATCTGTATTAATAAGATTTTTAACAAGAATGCGATCATGTTTAGTGTAATATTTAAAAATTATCTGCACTTAAATGTGTAGCAATAATTCTTTGCATATATTTAGAATATTTCTGGAAGGCTATTAAAAACTAAACTATAATAAGCACTATGTGCCAGATATTACTATTTTTTAATCCCGCTGTCTCACTTAATTTTCACTGTATCAGGCTATTACTATCTTATAGATGAGGAAATTGAGGGGATAGCATTAAGTCCAAGGTCATAGAGTAAGGAAATGACAGACTGAAAAGAATAGTAGGTATTTCAGAAGATGCAAAGTGCTCTGGTGGCAAGGTTTAAAGATGATTTAGACCCATTAAAGTATATATAGAGAGAGGTTGTTCATTTCCTATTGGCTGCTATAACTAAGTGCCACAAATTAAGTGGCTTAAAATAACACTAGTTTATTATCTTACTATTCTGGTAAGAAGTCCTAAAATCAAGGTGTCAGCAGGGCTGTGTTCCTACTGTGGCTTTAAGGGAAAATCCATTTCCTTGCCTTTTCCAGCTTCTAGGGGCTGAAACTGCCCATGTCCCTTGGCTTGTGGCCCCCTTTGCTCCATCACTCCGACCTCTGCCTCCTGTGTCATCACATCTCTTTCTCTAACCCTTCTACTTCTCTTATAAAAACCCTTATAATGACATAGTTAATAGATAACCCAGAATAATGTCCCCATTTCAAGACCCTGAATTTAATCATATTCACAGTATTCCTTCTGCCCAAGTAATATATTCACAGGTTTCAGGAATTAAGATGTGGAGATATTTGCAGGGCTGTCATTATATATAAATTATATTATAACTATATATTATATCTATGATATATATAACTATAATAATATAGTATATATTATATATAATATATAGCATATAGTATATATACTTATATATAGTTATAATATAATGTAAATCATATATAATGATTATATGTATGATTACATTATAATGATTACATATATAATGTAATATGATATATAAAAATATATATGCTATAATATTTGCATAGGGAGACAGAGAAAGACAAGATGGCATAATTTTACTTTATCTAGAAGTCTCTTCTGTCACCTGCTTGGGGAACATACTTTGGAAAGTTAAAACTAAACTCAGTGATTAGGATTACTCAACATGTGTTTTCTCTAGATTTCTCCCTCATGCTTTATCTGGTAGGATTTGAAAAGGGATTATTTAGGGGATTATTTTAAACTCAGAATTTTTTTTAAAACATAGCTCTATAAAAGATTAGAGAGCTGATAAATTAAGTGGAAACTAAAAACAAAGCAAAACAAAACAAAACAAAACAAAAAACCCATGTTAAACAGAATGTAAACTGGTTTGTTTTAAATACAAAGGAAAGGCATGGGGGAAGATTCTTGAGTCCAGAGACCCCAAGAGAACTTTCTCACTAATAGCCAGGGAAAGGTGAGTTTTCTGGAACTGGTCTAAAAGGTCGGGGGGGTGGGGGTGGCATCTGGTGGCTCAGTCAGTTAAATGTCTGCCTTCAGCTCAGGCCATGATCCCAGGGTCCTGGGATCAGGCTCCTTGCATATTGGGGAGCCTGCTTCTCCCTTTAGCCTCTCCCTTCTGCCCTTCCCCATGCTCATTCATACTCTCTCTCTCTCTCTCAAATAAATAAATAAATTCTTTAAGTAAAATTTAAAAAAAAAATAAAAGGTAGAGAACATAATGAGATAAATTGATTTAAAAGCAGGACTCTGGTTTTAACAAAAAGACCCTTAATCAGATAGCAAAGCTGATAAAATATCAGAATATGATCTAATGGAACACAATAGTTCAAATACTTCATGTATCTCTGATTGCAAAGGCTGGCCCAGGTAATGTCTCCAGATGTCTTTTGGTTCTTTCATCTACTATTTCATAATGGCACAAGCCAAAGGAGTAGGTTCCCTGAATTATGCCATTACAGGGGATGACGCCTCTATTGAGCCAAACAGGGAAATGGTTGTGTCTTTACCTTTCTAATGAAATTAATAAGGATTATATTCAAGCCACTTGTCTGGGATCACCTCAGCCCTTTTGGAGTCATAGGCTGCAATCTGCTATATAAGAGAAAAAAAAAAAAACAACAACAAAAAAGAAAAAAAAAAAAACAACCACCCCTTGAGAAACAGACACTTGTTTTCCCTCTCACGCATACACTCACACATAGAGATTTACATATAGTAAAATGACAAAATGGAAATGGGGATTTCAGATGGCCAACATAAACTCTGTGCTTTAGCAAAATCACAAATCCATCTATGGCAGGGACATGGAGCTGCTTAGAAAAAGCAATTTGCTTGCTAATTCACAAAATGCCTGCTCTATCTAATATAAAACAAAACATAAAAATACCAAAACAAAAGAAAACTCTGAACTTACAAAAATATTGAGAGGATTAGTCCCATTTTAAGAGAAATTGTGGCACTGTTATTAATTCTCCCAGTTCACTGAAATATTCATAAGTAATTAAATCAGCCAGTTGCAGTTTCCGTAGACAAAAACCATTGACCCCAAAAAGCCTTACCACTGTCCAACTAGGCACAACTACCAGGTAGCAAATTAAGGCTTTATGAGTAATGCTAGTCTAGATCTCCATCCTGGGCCCAAACTGGCCAGCTTATTTATTCTTGTTTATTATTCGACTTATGGAATGACATGGAGATTAAACATAGACCAAAGAACTATTTATAACAACCCACTGAGTCTGGACCAGCTGAGCCTTTTAATTGTGGGGCTGTCCTATTACCCACCATTGGCTTTTCCTAGCCCACCTTAGATTCATATATCCTAGTCCAATCTGAATGTGCAGATGTGCATATTTTTCACATTACAAAAGATTTTCCCTATGTGACTATTTAAATTCTCATTAAATTATAGCTTGGTATTTAAAATCTAAACTATTAAAAAACTATCTGATATAGTTAGAGACGCATATTTGAAAACATGGTATGATCAGTGACCAGCTTGTAATGAACATTGTCTATGAGCTGTACGTTGTGTGAAATGTCTCCCTATGTTGATTCATTTACCTATGTTGGTTCATTTAATACAACAGAATGAGGCAAAAATTGGGCTTATTCTCTGGTATTGGTGAAGAATGGTTTTATAGAAATTAGGTAACTTGCCTGCGGGTATACTGCTGAATAGCTATTTAGCTAGAATTTTAATTCTAGACTGCAGAATCTTATGCCAGATTTAAAGCTCAGGAATTCCATTTCTAAATAAAAAAAGAGGATGGATGACTCTAGATCTTTTTAAGTTAGTCTTGGAACACAAGTATATGTAAGCAAGTTAAGGATATCCTGGAGTGATCAATAGCTTACCATAGTTTTTGAGACACAAACACATGCCATAAGCTTTTGTTCCTTGATAAAAGGAAGAAAGAAGTTGTATGCATTGTTATGAGGGTTTAGCAACATTCTTTCTTCTTGGCATTTAACCCAGGTTTCTACAGTCTCTCTGCACCATTTCCACCTAGCTAGCTATTCCCATGGAGTTCACTATCCAAACTCTATGCCAGTGTGAAACTGTCCCACAGGGTCTAGCCCCCCACTCCTAGTGGGCCACCCAATATTTCTGTTTGACCACCCATTTTATATTTTCTCCAAGTTGAAGATGCTTAAAGCTAAAGACATCAATTATTCTGAAATAGTCCCTCTGCTCTCTTCTTGTCAATAATACTCCAAACGTCTTTCAATGGTCTGGTTTCTGGTATATATTACAAATAACTACTACCTATATAGGATATATAACTTCATTATGTAAAAAATATATTTATTTTTAATTTCCTATTCAGATGTCTCCCCTGGCTCCTGATTTCCTTAAAACTGGTGTTTTACTCAAGAAATCAAGAAAGGATAAATTACACAAATGATATAATATCCCAAGGAAGAGGAAGGTACATATGGCTCTTCTTCATTCACAAGATTTAGATGCTTTCTCCAGTGTGCCACTGCCACAATGGTGAGCCAACATATTCTTCAGGCATTTGCAGTTATAAAAGCAGATTAGGAAACAAAACAAAACAAAATCCATACTTCTTAGCCAATATTTAAGTCCCTTCCCAATCTGGCACTAGTCTATCTTCAAAACTTTTCAGATCCCAACAAAACCCCTTGTGAACCTTATTCATCTACCATACTAGATCACTAATCCCCATCCCCAAATCATTGTCTGTGCCAGTAGAGCCTTAAGTAACAAGAAATCATTAATATACATTTTGGCCTCAAGACCACCTGGTTTTTCTTGTTTCCTATGATCTCTTAATTCACATGCCTGTCTTATCCATTCAAAGATCTCCTCAACACAATACAACATGCACAAGGAGAGAGATGGCCTCATGCTTCTGCATCCTCCAATCAGAAAGAGTCACGGAGTAAACAGTGCCTTTGCACTCGGTGTGCCCTCAGTAAATGTGCTGACCTGATTTTGAAATAATTTTGCAGTTCCTTTCCTTTCGTTTTCCCTCTCTATTCAAGTACATGGACGTACATGGACACTATATATATATATATATATATATATATATATATATATATATATTTTTTTTTTTTTTTTACTTTCAACATTTTATTTATTTCAAAATCGATTTTATTGCAGCCAAAACAGTGGAATTAACTGTACATAATAAACTATTATATATATATACACATTTTAAGTTATAGGGAATAAAGTTTATTTTGGCAGATAGTGTTAAACAAAATTAAAGTTGCATACATTAGTAACATAACTCAACATCCTTAATTTGGTATAAGTGTGACACATTTTCCTGTGTTCTGCTAAATCACCATAACCTAAACCGCTTTATAAAACTGATGTGCTGAAATTTATCTTTACTGCTTTCGCTTACGCTCTGATTCCAAACAAAACTTTTCATAAGCTTCTTCTATCTCTGGGTCCATCTCATCATCAATATCATCCAAGTATGGGTCACCAGCCCCTGATAAATCTGTCCCATTTTCTTCATAATCTGGAAAAAAGTCTTCTCTTTCAAGTAACTCTTGGTATTTCTCTTGGTAATCTGGATCAGCTGCGGTGAAAGGAACACCATCAGAGGTATAAAATGTTGGTTCATTCATAAAATAGTTAGGATCATTTTCAGGTGTTGCTTCTCTGTATGTTGAGGTTGCGTGAACTCTACCCCAGTTACGAATTTTATATATATATATATAGATGGTATGTGTGTGTGTCAGATTTTTACTGTGTTCATTCTGCCTGGTCCAGTAGTCTCAATAGAATTGGGATGCTAGAGAAACTTGGCCATTATTATATCTGCATGTTTATGAGATAGTTGTACTGCAGCCTGTTCAACAGTGAACATGAAATGGCGGAAGTAGAAGTAAGACGCATCGCCATTAGGGAGATGTTTAATGGTGTGATGAAGGAAGTGACAAGCTTCTAAGAAGTGGTAAGATCAGTTTTCAGCTTTGACTCCAAGAAGTTGGCCTTTCCTGCCAACATAGTGGAATAAACCCTGCTCATGCCCCAGCCTGGATAATAACAAGAAAAAGTCTTATCTCAGTTGAGATGAATATCTAGCTAACAAAAGCAGAAAACTGCACTTTGAGACACAATGAAATGGGAGAAGTTTGTCAATAGCTGTTAGGTCTTCACTCAAATGTCAATCTTTTTTTTTTTTTTTTTTTTTAATGAGACAGTCCTACTGAGTTTTATTTACTTGGCTTCCTCCAAGAGTCAATAGAATAGATTTCTGCTCAAATTTCTCCTCACTGTTCAATTCAGAAATGGACTCTTCATTCTATCTCTTAAGGTCTCTCTCTCTTTTTTTAATTTGATTTATTTATTTGACAAAGAGAGAGATCACAAGTAGGCAGAGAGGCAGCCAGAGAGAGAGGGGGAAGCAAGCTCTCTGCTGAGCAGAGTGCCCGATGAAGGGCTCAATCCCGGGAACCTGGTATCATGACCTGAGCTGAAGGCAGAAGCTTAACCCACTGAGCCACCCAGGTGCCCCAAGGCCTCTCTCTTTCATGTTCCTTTGTCTTTCTGGAGATGGGTTCTATCTTTCTTGAGATAGGTTTTCAAGAGGCAAATAATCAATTCCAATGAAATTTGCCAAGCAGGAAACTGGTATAGATGATTACATTTTCAAGCTTGAATCTATGCATTTTCTCAGGCAGAAGCCCTAAGAAGTAGAGCTTCATAGGCAGATGCACATTGCCTAATTTAAAATCTCTACAAGAGAATATATGAGCTATCTATGTTACAAGTGTGGGAATCATCCCAGAGAAACCTTCTCAGTGGTCACCCAGGGCAGCTAGAGTCCCCTAGATTCCCTCAGGTGGCCAACTAATCCTGGTTTGCTCAGGATTTTCCCAGTTTTACCATAGAAGGCCCTGTGTCCTGAAAAACCCTTCAATCACAGGAAAGCCTAATGTTGACCACCATGAGCAAAGCTTTTACTTTTTCTATAATGTATCGTAAGACTTTTTTTTATGTGCTAAGTACAAAAGATGAGATGCCCTAAATAATCCTGTGAGCTCATTACGATTATAATCCATAGTTCAAATGAGGCATTATGATTCACAGATTAAATGACTTGTCCAACCTCACCCAGCTAATAAATGATGGAATCAACTTAAAACTAGGCCTTCTATTCCAAATTCTGTATATTTGCCATTATAACATATTGTCTGTCTTTTCCTCAGAGATGATACAGAACAGTCCCCTCTTTAGGTCCCACTGACCGAGTGGAAGAAATAAAGATATTATCTGCCCTCACTTACTGTTTTATTTGTAATTTGTATCCTTTGAATTGTTTGCACCCAGTTGGCAAGAGGGGATTTCAGAACTGTTTCCCAAAGAAACAGCTCAATGTACGCAGCCATCAAAAGAAATGAAATCTTGCCATTTGCGACGACGTGGATGGAACTAGAGGGTATCATGCTTAGCGAAATAAGTCAATCGGAGAAAGACAACTATCATATGATCTCCCTGATATGAGGGAGAGGAGATGCAACATGGGGGGTTAAGGGGGTAGGAGAAGAATAAATGAAACAAGATGGGATTGGGAGGGAGACAAACCATAAGTGACTCTTAATCTCACAAAACAAACTGAGGGTTAATGGGGGGAGGGGGGTTGGGGGGGTGGGATTATGGACATTGGGGAGGGTATGTGCTATGGTGAGTGCTGTGAAGTGTGTAAACCTGGCGATTCACAGACCTGTACCCCTGGGGATAAAAAGATATTATATGTTTAAAAAATAAATAAAAAAAAAAAAAAAAAAAAGAAACAGCTCAATGTCACATAGCTTTTTGTTTCTCCTTAGAAGTTACTTATACAACACAATATAAATACACACACACACCAGAATTACTTCTTTCCCTTGATGTTCGAGGTCTTACTGACGAGTCTGAATTGCCCTACCAGGTTCTTTGTTCCCTTATAAGACAGGAACTCCGCTGTCCTTCCTGAATTCTGTGACCCATCAATTTCCTGACTGTTAACCCAGTCTTCCATAAAATAGGTTTTAATCCAAACCTCAATTGTGATATTGTCCAAGTACTCTCCTCAGATTCTGCATAAACTGGAAACAAATAAATATAAACACTGAGAAAAGTTTTCACAGATCTCACCACATTGGACAAATCTGAGCCTCAGCTCCAACCCAGATAGGGTACTCTGTAGTATGCCAATCCATGGTTTCATTTAATCTATAGCTTGGGTACTTCCCATACTTGATAAAAAATAAATGTATCTTGTTGCAAAAATTAAGGAATCTTCGAAAACATGAGTTTCTGTAGTTGTCACTCTGACTCTGGAATAACTACTTCAAATATTGTTTCCTGAGCAGATCTTTGTATGTAAAGACTATGGGGCAGATGGTGTCCTCTTATGTGAAAAAAATTATATTCAAATTGTTCTTAGCAATGATGGCTTCCCCCAGTCTCCTGCTTTGGCCTTTCCTACCTGTGACCTTAGAGTCTGAACATCAAGATAATGAGCACGAGATATAGTGATGTTTATCATGGTTGACAGAGTTGTGGGAGAAATACTCAGAGCAAAAGCCATGTCTGCTATGCTTGAATGCACTTGCTTATGGAGACTAATTTCTATCTAAAAATTAAGTTTCTTGTACTTTTGGCAGATGACTCTGCTCTAGTTAATGAAAAGTATACTATCTTTTGAAGAGAAATTCACAGATTCTTTCTTCTCATTGTTATTATTTAGTGGTATTGGCTCAAACACTATGTTCCCAGAATACCTGAATCATTTTCACAAGACACAGGTATTCAAAATTATAGATATAGGATTCAAAAGATGAATATATTTAGTATCTTCAGTCAGGAAATAAAAGTTTCAGCTTGTCCAAATATACCTTCCACTGCTCTCCTTAATATACTCTGACCTGTTATTCTCTGATATATTTTCTTGCCTGTGAAACTATTCAAGTTTTTATACTGCTTCCTGCTCTGCCTTTTCTTTTCCATATGCAAATATCAAAATTCTTGGGGCGCCTGGGTGGCTCAGTTGGTTAAGCAACTGCCTTCGGCTCGGGTCATGATCCTGGGGTCCTGGGATTGCGTCCTGTATTGGGCTCCCTGCTCTGCAGGGAGCCTGCTTCTCCCTTTCCCTGCCACTCTGTCTACTTGTGTTCTCTATCTCTGTCAAATAAACAAGCAATATCTTAAAAAAAAAAAAAATCAAAATTCTATCCAAACTTTAAAATTAAATACAATGTCCTCTTCTCCATGAAGTGTGCCTTGGTAACTCCAAATCAGGAATATCTTCCTTAAATTTTCAGAGCTATTACCCATTATCAAGCAAATCTCCCTGTACCGTAGCTAATTGGGTAAATACCCCAAATGAGATTCTGATGTTTCTATAGCAATTGCTATCTTATTATTCCATTTACAGAGGATGTCATATTATAAGTGGAGATAAATATATGATGAACTAACATTCTATATTCTCAACTTATGAGACATAGGTAATTCCGAAGAACATTTAATTGTAGGTATGCATGCTTATAGTTGATCATAAAAATGGCCTTGGTTCTTTACTCTTCCCATGGAGTCAGGGTCTATGTCCAGGTCCCTTGAATATGGATTTATGACTTGCTTTGGACAAAAAAAAAAAAAAAATATAGCTAAAATGATGGTTGTCAGTTCCAGTCTTGGCTTCAAATGGCCTTGCAGGCTTCTACTTGTTTCCTTAGAATTCTGTCACTGCCAATACAAGCAAACTTGGTCTGACCAGCTAGACAACAAGTACCACATAGTCCAATCCCCTCTGTTGCCCAGACAATAGCCAGACACCCACAGACCATACTGACCATACATGTGTAAGGGAATGCAGACAAGATCCCTGGAGTCATTATTTTAAGCCACTGAGTTCTAGGGTGGTTAGTGTGATCATATTAGGATATAATATGTATATAAGATGTAACAGAATCTTCAGATGGGAAGAAGCTTTAAACACTCAAGCATCTGATACTTAAATTTCACTTTGCAACACTTCTAACAAGTCACACATAAGCTATTTAAATAACTCTAGAAATGGGGAACCTAGTTTTCACAAAGACAGCTCTCACTTTGGAAATTTCTCCTCATATTGAGCAGAAGCCTATAGACTGTATTTTGCCCTATGGGAAGCTCAGGACAATTTAACTCCTCTTCTTCCACACCTCCTCTTGTCAATATTTGAAGACCTCTAACCTCCTCTCTTTTCCAGATTCGGCTTGCCTGGTTCTCAGGTGGTTTTTCCTATGGTCTGATTTGAGATCCCTTTCCAGCTTGCGTGTTTATCTGCAAGCTGTCTCCTCTTTCTACATCTGTTTAACTGTTGTGCCCTGAACCAAGTGCAGATGTCCTGGGAAGCAGCAGGGCTCCACTGGCCGCAGAGCTACCCGCCCCCACTGTGGACCTGGTCCTTGGTGCACCCTAAAGCTGCTTGCCTTGCCAGTCCACCCGCTATCACCACAATCTTACTTGATCCATCACCAGATGTGATGACTATTTTAATTTTTTCATGTGTTGACATTAAACATCTTCCTCTCTTCTATAGAACCTAAGACCATTCCAGTGTTTTTCTCCTCTCAGACACATGATGGAATTGCACTTCAACCTTCCCTTTAACCTAGTCACTGCCCTGTTATCTGCTTTGCTCACCGCCATATCAGCGGAAGGGAGGTATGTCACACCTGTGTGTTAAGTTTTAAGGGTCTGAGCCCTGGTTGCCGCATTCTAATTGCTCTGCAGTGCAATCATGAAAGCATGGGTTGGAGAAAACCTCTGCCAGCCTGGTACCCCAAGCAATAATGAAGAGGAAAGTGCATCTTCTTCCCCTGTATTTATATGCACTAAAATTGTAGCATGAGTGACAAATAAACCTTTACTTAATACATAGAGATTTGGTAGATGTTACTGTATTATAACCTAGCTTATCCTGACTGGCACACTATTTATACATCTTGTTAGCTTCAGATTATTGTGGTATGCTAAGAGCTTCTGGATATTAATTGCAACATCTAATACACTAGTTATTTTGCCCAGCCTTATGTTTGTTTTTTTTTTAAAGATTTTATTTATTTGACAGAGATCACAAGTAGGCAAGGAGGCAAGCAGAGAGAGAGAGAGAGAGGAGGAAGCAGGCTCCCTGCCGAGCAGGGAGCCCGATATGGGACTCGGTCCCAGAACCCTGAGACCATGACCTGAGCTGAAGGCAGAGGCTTAACCCACTGAGCCACCCAGGCGCCCGCCCAGCCTTATGTTACCTCCAAAGCCTATACAATCAGATCCTTTATATTTCCATCTCGATCAATTAAAGGCAATCTTCCTATAGCAATTCTTAAAGCACTCCCTAAAAGCCTCCCCAGATACAGAATTATTTATGAATTATCATACTTTGGGTCTAATTATTCAATCCATTTTTTATTCCTTTAGGTTATTTTTTAGGAGTGATTCTGAAAATCCATAGCAAATACCTAGGTAGAAATATATCTACAATATTTAATTGATATATCCACTTAGAAATCTCATAAACACCAATGCATAATGAAACATTAAATTGAAAATAGAATATTGAATTCAAAAGAACCGAAACCAGAAATAAGCATGATTTATTTGCAAATTAATCAGTTTGGCCTAATAGTGAAGCAGCTAAGCTCTGCCCTTAGGTAGACCCAGTTCAAACTTCGGCTCTGACACTTAGCCACTGTTTGACTTTGACCATACTTAATGTCTCTAAGCCTCATTTATGTTACCTGAACAATGGAATGATTGTAACATTTACCTCAAAACACTGCAATGAGGATCAAAGGAGGTAATGCACAAATAATGCTTAGATGTGAGGTTGTTACAGTCTAACATTAAAAAAGGTATTAGTTATTATGTCTTTATAATAATTATGAATTTGAGGTAGTATCCCATTTTTAAGATGACATGGAAAATGTTTCTTTTTTCTCTACTTCATACTGTTTCTAAATGCTAAGGAAGACTAAAAGTAACAGAATTGAGGCAGAGTTCTAACAGCAAGACTTCGCATTTAATTAAGAATTGCATATTAAACAAACTCTTTTCTAAAAAAAAAATAAATAAAATAACAAAAGTGGGGGATTGGAGGGCAGGGAGGGGCAGAGGGACAAGGGGAGAGAGAATCTTAAGTAGGCTTCACACCCAGCAGGAGCCTGAGGCAGGGCTGGATCTCATGACTGAGTTGAAATCAAGAGTCAGATGCTTAAATGATGGAGCCACCCAGATGCCCTTAAAACCTGCATAAGGAATAACACGGAGGACATTGGGAAATGGAGAGGAGAAGTGAGTTGGGGGAAATTGGAGGGGGAGACAAACCGTGAGAGACTGTGGACTCTGAGAATCAAACTGAGGGTTTTAGAGGGAAGGGAGGTGGAGGGAGGGGTAAACCTGGTGGTGGGTGTTAAGGAGGGCACTATTGCATAGAGCACTGGGTGTGGTGCATAAACAATGAATCCTGGAGCACTGAAAAGAAATAAAATGAAAAAAAAAAAAAAAACCCTGTTACTTTCAGTAAAAGTAGTTACAGGGTTATGGAAAAATACTAATTTGCTGACAGTGATTATTTTATGGTTCTATTGTACTATAGTCTGCCTATGAGAGAAAACACTATTTTTATGGTATATGGTATTCATTTATCAAAAGATACTTAAAAACACATTTGATATATGCTGTATTAGGAAAAACAATAATCAAGTTCAGTGCTCCTCTTTTCCTAAGATGTTTTATGTATGTTAGGTGTACTCAACAGGCATATCAATTACATTTTGGAAAGAACCAGCAGGCTTAAGAACCATGATACTCATTAAAATTGCCAACTTATTTACTAGGGTTATTTTCAATATTTTCTGACTAAAACTGGTGATGACACAAGTCATCTAACTTTTCCAACATAAGTGATTATTCTGCTCAGTATAACAGGTATTTTCCATAGTTATACTGAACTGAAACGAATTTAAAAGACTGACTACTTGAATATTATCTTTATAAAGGATCTATCAATGATTTTAATTTGCCAGTCCTCAAACACATACTCTCTGGAAGGCCTTAGAGGATTAAACTTGATTCTATATGGTATATCTCAAAAGATTCATTGATTTCCTAATAAATTTAAGCCAAGTCAGACTTACATGTCATAATTAAAGAGGTTTTAAAAAACAGGAAATGAATAACATGCATATAGTCAATAAGCAAACTTAACACAGAGAAAGCTTTAATAAAGAAGGCTTTAATAAAACGTGCTTCTACAAAGCCCCCTCCCCCGCCCAACAGATTTGCTCTTAAGTTTCTTAA
This sequence comes from Enhydra lutris kenyoni, assembly GCF_002288905.1. NCBI lineage: Eukaryota > Metazoa > Chordata > Mammalia > Carnivora > Mustelidae > Enhydra > Enhydra lutris. Next base: position 7,787,437 of record NW_019154115.1, on the reverse strand, counting down.
CTAGCAAGCTTATTTTTATTAGACTAGATTGTCCCTAGTAGCTGCTGGATTAATTACATGGGTCCTTCCATTATGTTCAGAATCCAAAGAAATTATAACAAGTGGTAGCTTGAGAGATGTTTTTTATTATGTTGTTTTTTTCCTTTGAGATGGAACCAGAGCAGTGAAAGAAAACTTGAGTAAGAGTCGCAAAGTTGAGAAGGTAGAAGTAGCACCACACTTAAGCTTACATTGGTTTCCTTACTTTCCCAATTGAGAAAGGGTCTCAGGGTCTGGGTGTATGATACAACTTCTACCACCAAAACTGAGCTGACCTTAATAAATACTGATCTTTGGAAAATGTATGATTTGGGATTCCTTTAAATTATGCCTCAAGTACTATGAGGTGGAGATAGTGATTGGAGAAAGTAAGGAAGGCAGACACCTGGCTGGGTGTAGTTTCAGCTGGCAGTCACCTAAGGATGAAAGGAAACACAAGCCCTTTCTGGGGAGCCAACCAGCACTGTGCACAATTATGGAAGGCTCCAGTGCAAGGAACTAGCTAAAGGAAAGTTGCCAGAGTTGATGGTGGCTATGGTTTCCTTCCCTGAAATGAAGATATTATCTGTATCTTGGGCTGATACAGAAGAGGGGTTGTGTGCATTCTGTGAATCTAAAATACAAACCTATCTCTAAGAATAAAAGAGTGGCCTTTATACAATGAATAAAATTTGAGGTTGCCCTTGCCTGCAACCCAGGATGATCCTGAAGATTTTTTTTATCCTAAGTATTAAGAAATAAAAGTAAAAAGTGGATGGAAGAATTTTCTATGGTCAGCCATCTCAGCACAGAAAAAGGCTTCTATGATGGGAGAAATGAGATTTCTTGTGGATATGTAAACCTGGGAGAACCTGTTCAACAGTATCACTGGGGATTAGAGCTGGTGGGGGATACTTATACAGTATCCCTGGGTTGACTGTGGATAATATTCACGTCTCTTCTGTGTCTGTAGTCTATTACTAAGAAAGAACGTTAAGCTATAAACTCAGACCTGAACATGAGAGGATAAAAGGGTGTCAGTCTCTAATGTTGTCAACTATAAGCTATTAGTTGCCTGAGCTTAACAGCTTCATTTCCTTAGCCCTTTGACTGAGTACTTAACTGAGTAAGTTCTTTGCCATTGGCTGTGTAGGAAAACAATATGCCTAAACAAAATGGTTTATAATCCACTCCACAAACACTATGAAGCTTATAAGGCTGATTTAGATGGTAGTGACTTTGATTTTACTTCCATAGATTCCATGTCAAAATGTACTTTCCATGGTTCCCAAAAGGGTCATGGTTGTAGTCCTGGGGTCTTGTAGGTCCATACATCGAAGGTGTGGCTGGCTTCTGTGGCTAGTATCAAGATAAACTCTAATGACCCCATGATTTTCTAAATAAAGAAGGTATCAAGTGCTTCCTGAGTAGTTTCCAAGAGAGCCTTGGGAAGCATTCAGCTGATCTTGAATTAGAGAACTGATTGTCAGTAGTAAGCCAAAATTAGATAAGCAGGTTTTTTGGTGGGTAGTGAAGGGAGAGGAGGGCATAGAAAGCTAATGGCAGCTTAGCAACCAGTTCTTAATATATGGGTTTTAGAATGTTGGTGGCCTTATTGCTGTCAGCTTTCCAAATTAAGAGATTCTTTGTCTAGGCCAAACCTTGGTCTATAGGATATAATGTATCTGCCCAGTAGGGACTGTAGGCAGAGTGCTAAGGACTAAGAAGTATGGAGAGTTTATGGTAAGGTTGGGACTTCCCCTAGCTTTGCATGAGATTCTTTTCTGGCTGATCTAACTACCCTGTGGCACGACTATATCTGAAATTAGCCAAGAGATGCCAGGTCTTATTCAACCTTTAATGGATTAAGCAAGAAAACTTCCTTTATTACTTTTGCAAAGAGCAAGGTGACAAAAGTCATTCGATTATTAACTGTAAAAGCTCTCCTCCTTGGAGTAATAATGGAACTGATTAAAGAAAAGTTTTTAATATGGTATGAATTTATATCTAGGATGTTCTAAAGTGTGAAGGTTTTCAGATGGGAGAAGAAAAAGGCAAAATTTATATCTAGGCATAATTAGAGTAATATTTTTATGGATTTGTTCAACCCAAACTTCACAAGTTTCTCCCAAGTAGAGAAACAGGGATTCAAGCTCAAAAGCAAAGTAGCCTTCTGATCAACTGGGGTTAAATCTAGCGTGAGAAAAGTCCCTTGATTTCTTTTTTCCTTGTAGGGATTTAGTGACACTGAATTTAGGGGGAGAGGAGGAGCCAGATTTTTTTTTTTTTTAAAGATTTTATTTATGACAGAGAGAGAGAGAGAGAGATCACAAGTAGGCAGAGCAGCAGGCAGAGAGAGACGGGGAAACAGGCTCCCTGAGGAGCAGAGAGCCCGATGTGGGGCTCGATCCCAGGACCCTGAGATCATGACCTGAGCTGAAGGCAGAGGCTTAACCCAATTTTCATATGATCTCCCTGATATGAGGAAGTTGAGAGGCAATGTGGGGGGTTTGGGGGGTAGAGAAGGAAAAAATGAAGATAGGATTGGGAGGGAGACAAACCATAAGAGATTCTTAATCTTGCAGAAAAAACTGAGGGTTGCTGGGGGGAGGGGCAGATAGGGAGAGGGTGGTGGGGTTATGGACATTGGGGAAGGTATGTGCTATGGTGAGTGCTGTGAAGTGTGTAAACCTGGCGATTCACAGACTTGTACCCCTGGGGATAATAATACATTATATGTTAATTAAAAAAATTTAATAAATAAAAAGATTCATATTTGGAGTAGGTACTTGTGTGACTTCATTCACTATCATTTATTAAAGTAGTTTCATCAGATTGACTTATTTGAGGCTGGGTAGCTATGGGCATGTGTCATCCAAAATCCCTCAGAGTAAATCTTCTGAGAAAAGTGTAGTTGGATGACAGCCTTCAGCCACCACGCTTCCAGATTCCGCTGTAGCATTCATCCAAAGGCCATACTCATCAAGCTAATTCAAACCAATGACTGAACATGATGGATGGAGGTCATAGAGCTGGCCACATATGCACAATGTGGGACTCTCAACCATATACTTATCTAGGACTCCTCATTGGTCTGACACTTTTCTCTAGCCTCACTAGTCAAGTTTTTCTCCTTCCTTTCCCCTCTCCTCTCATAGATGTCAGACCCATATTATGGTCCAAAGGTTTCTCTCATCTATTCCAGCTGCCTCTCTACTTATCTCAGATGTTTCCCTCCCCAAAAGCTCTTGTACTTCCAATATCTTGCTGTGTGCTTCTGGTAGGACTCTTAGCTTATGAATATGAGAAAAGTTACCAAATTCCTATAAAACAACTGGGAGAAGTACGATGTTAAATACTAATGTTATCACTAAAACATGTATTTTTCCAGCTTTTTCTTTTCCTATCTTTTGATTTTTCTTTCTCCTGATTCCTCTTCCAGAGCCTACCTGATTTTTTTCTTTTTTCACAAATGGGAAAAAGAAAAGTTTGCTACGTCTTTTCTAGCAACACTTATAAGAGATGTACAGAGAGATGAGCAGAAATCAGAGCAGCACTATTAACTCTATTATCTGGTTCCAGCGTCTATAGATTATTCCTTCATTGATGCTTGAGAAGGGGGAGGGAAGGATCAATGTGGTCTGGTTCTAAATTGGTTAAGAATGTTGAAGGTAGAGGAGCGAGGGACAGAGAATTGTCATGAAGAAGTGGTGACTCCATTCTGAAAGTCGGCTACAGGTTCTTTTCCAGGACAACAGAAGTTATAATATTTGGAAGATGTATAGTAAATCTTCTCAATAGTGATTCATTCTACAAAAAATATATTTTAAAGTATTTATAGAAAAAGCAAAACAATTAAATCTTGCTGAAAGAAGTTGTGATCGAAGGTTATAGTTAAAGGAACTCTTCAGGTTCTTCAACAAGTAATAAGCATTCAGATAAGGGCAAACTCTCTTGATGACTGAAAATTATCACCCCTTTCCAATACCATCACAACACTAAAATCTCTTGGCACGTCTTTGAAAAGAAGTTTCTGGAAAAGTGGAAGGGATCTGTTCAATATGCAAAGATAATCATTTTAGCTAACCCCTTACACATCTTGCACTTAAAACATGGGTGTAGATTAACTCTGTTGCTTTAACACTGATAAACTTCATATTCAGACAACAGTTAGGAAAGCAAGATGTTATGAAGTACTGGATGCCAAAGGGAGGCGTTGCAGGAAACCTGAGGCCATAGACTCAGGTAAGTCTCCAAGATCAGGACAAACATGTTTTCATAATCAAATTGGAATTCAACCTAATTATTTTCTAAGAAACTTTCATTTTGTCAAGTTATCATTTTCTAGTAAACTTAAAGACACAGTCTGTAGGAGGTAGGAGAGTGAGTAATCTGCTGATTAAATTTTCTATGAATTACATAATGCTCTTTTATCACAGCTAGTTTCCTAATACATTTAAAGCACTGTAACTTTGTAATGGGAATGTGAGTAGTTCTTTACATATTTAAAAACATCGAAGAGTTTATAGATATAAAAGTAATGAAGATAATGACTTGTTATTTGACAAAAATCAAACTTCTATTTGATGTATATCAAGCTAACAATGGTCTATGTTATTTTCCAGGAGCTCCATATTTAAAATTTGAAATTCTACGTATTTCACTTAAAGCAAAGTAACATGTGGATGTATCTAACAGAAGATTTTCAAAGGGTGAGAGTATTATAAGCATAAATGTAAAACTAGGTCTTTGCCTAAAAAACATAATACACAAAATTAAGTGTTGCTTCTCTCTATATTAGACACACATGTATTCAAATGTCAACATGTATAAAACTAATCTTTCTATATGTCTATACTGTACATAAGGTTTGGTTGATAATTTCACTTTAAAAATTTATTACATTTTGCTATAGTATCATTTGCAATACTGGCACCTAGAAATATTCTTGAAAATCCATTGAGAAGAAATAAATGTCTTGAAATATTTGCATCACTTTGAAATAATGAAGTAGAAAGTTTTCCAAGGCATGTTGTTAAATGACAGAGAGAGGAAAAAACCCAAAGCTGGAGACGCAGGATAGCCTACCGAATAAGGTCACAGACCCTAGAATCAGACTAGATGGGTTTGAATACTGATTTGGCCACTTATTAGCTATATGGAGGAAAAAGTTTTTTTGTTTGTTTGTTTTGTTTTTTGTTTTGTTTTTAAACTGTTTCATACAAGAGTTCCCTAATTTGTAAAATGCAGGTCAAATGAATACTTACCTCACAGGGCCATTTTAAGGATCAGATCAGACATTATGTAAGAAACAAAACAGTACTTGCTACAGTGTCATTACTAAATCAGTGCTTATTTGTTTCTAGAATGGCCTAGTTTATGGCAGAACTACTTATCCTACAGGAACATAAACATGTAGTCAAGCGACAGAAAAAAGGCTACAAATTGATACCAATATGTAACTGTGGGCATTAAATGAGATTCTTTGCTTTTTGAGTATTATACATGCAAAATATACTTCATATGTCACTTTGTGATTAAATTTTAAACACTTTCATTCAACCATTAAATAACAGTGAAGTTTACATTTACTGACTTATTGACATAGAAAGACATTCTTGCACATTTCATTAATTGCTAATAAGCAGATCAAACGATAATATTAATTGTATCAATATGAACTCATTTACGTAAAATTATATGTATTTGTGTATACAATGATAACCTTAACAACTAATCCATTTAGGTGATTTTGACTTTCTTCTTTGTACTTTGTATAAGACACATGTAAGCGTAATTTTATACACACACACACACACACACACACACACACACATATACACACACACAAACTGTACATTATTTAAAAAAAAAACAAAACTCTAAAAGCCACTTTGTGAAAAAAGAAAGCAACCGTAAGTCTAGTTAGTTATACCATCATGCAGTATCCTGCATTCAAAATGCATATGGTGAGAGCACAGCCAGTTACCACTGTTGAACGCAATGAATTAAAAAGATTATGAATGTACTCACCCACCAATCACCTGGAGTCCAGAGAATTTGCAAGCATCCAAATCACTGCCACTTACTATTCGAGCCTTAAATCAAAAACAAGAAAAAAAAAAAAAAAACAAAAGAAAAACAAACAGGCTTTTAGCATACCAGAGCTGCAAATTCATGAATTTGGGACACGAGTCAACTGCACTAGACATGTAACACCTAGTATGACAGATGCTAAGCAGGGTCAGCTCCAAGTCAAAGCTACCATGTTTTTGTGAGTGGAGGTTTCACAATTAGCTGTCAGCATTTAAACAAAAGCACTGGCACAGTCCAGGAAAATATATCATGTTCCCAATAACACTTGCCCTTAAAACTTGCTAGGTGCAGTGAACATCATGAATCAGTCAAGGAGATCATGATAAGCCAGACTTAAGAACAGATGTTGAGTTTGACCGTAGCAGACCCCGAGGCTGGCAAGTTTAGTAAGCTAAAGTAAGCGCAGCTGGCGAGGTGTAACCTCTTCATAAATGCAACATATCGGGGGCACACTTAAAGGACAACCAAAGAATGGAAAGCTGGGATATCATGCACATCTCACAACTAAAACAGAGGAACCAAAACAGGTCTAATATGTCACAAACAAACATGTACAATAGACAAGGTCCCTCAGGAGAGAAGAAAAAGTATGATTTAAAACCTTTTCATCCACAGAACTGCTATCTGAAAGAGAATCAGGAAAAGAAGGAATAAATGTTAGATGGAGTATTTTAGAAGTCATTTAAACATATACATGAATAAAATGTTACTAGTTTACATTGCTTAAAATCATAAATAGAATTTCAAGGCTGAACCCTCAAGGGGAGAAAGATATTTGGTCTTCATCATTTAAAGAGCTGGAAAATGTGCCCAAATGCTTGTAAAATATCAAAAGGTGATTAAAGGGTTTAATGGAAGACAATGCGTCATGTAAAGGAAAAGAACACAGTTGAAGAATCAGAAGTCCTAAGCCCCATCTGGGGTTCTGCTACTTACTAAGCACATGGGGCAAACTACCAAATTCTCTGGAGTCTGGAATCTAGACCCAACTCTGCAAAAAGATCATGGATATTGTGCTTATTGGCGTCCAAACATTGTTCAGAGAATCAACAGAGATGAATATATGTCAAAGTAAACCCCAGGTGACTACATAAATCAAGCACGTTTTATTAAGGGATTATTTATTTATGGCTTGTCATAGAGACTCAAGCGCTAAAAAATTAATCCAATATATTCCACTCTGCAAAACAAACAAACAAACAAACAAGAAACAACTGATACCTGAAAGCACTTCAGTGACTTAAGATCACAAAGCTAGTGAATGGCAGAAATGGGACACAAACCCAGGGCTTCTGATGCCCTAGCTGCTGCCCTATAGATCCCATTTTTCAGGTAAGTTGAACAAAGCAGAGAGGGAGGGGTGCTGGTGCACAGTTTTCTAGCCCAGTTTAAGATCCATCACAGGGTAAACATTTCTCAGTTGCAACTTCTCTTGGGCCCAATGAACAATGGTAAATGATGGATTTTTTTTTTTTTTTTTTTTTTTTTTGTGGGCAGCGAAGCAAGGTTTATTGAGCAAGAACAAAGTGATAGTACGAAGCTCCCAAAGAGGGAGTAGAACCAAAGGAGTTGCCTGAAATAATTTTTTTTTTTAACTCAAATCTGAATCTACCAAGGTCCTCCTAGCATGGTCCATTTTTACTTTACATAGTAGCATTGCTCTTAAATTTATTAATCCAGTTTTGCTTATTAGTATAAAGCTGGAGGAATGTCTCTATGAATACAAGTTGGCAGAAAGCTAGAGCTGAAATGACCTTGGAGTTCATGGAGTCAAAACCTTTCATTTTTATGGATGAGCCCCAGCAATATAAAGATTTATCTAGGTCATGTAGCTCTCTGACAACTTTTATTGATAAAAAAAAAGTGAGATGTATTTGTTTTCTTGACTCATTAAGTATGGCTTCATTAATTACTTGGCAATATTTTTGGCTGTAGTTTAGATATTTCACAGTATCTCAGAATTACGTCTTTGAATATAAAATAGGATAAAAGCACAAGTAATAAAAACAGATCTTATTTCTGGCCATAAAAAAATTAAGATACTGCATTCAATATAGAAAGTTAAGCTTTAAATAACAATACCTCCATGAAAACTATCACAAACATAATATAAAATCATAAAATAATTTAATATGAGGTAACTGGTCAGGAAACATGCACCTACTTTTCAACAAGCACCAAAAAGCTATTTGATAAAATTTCAAAACAAAACCCTCTAAATAATTTTTAAACATTGAAAGTTGATTTGAATGAACCTTGAGCTTAATATGTTAAAAAAAAAAAAAAAGTTACTCCAGAGACATAAATCTAAGTGTAAAGTATTAGGGCATTCCCATAATTCCAAGCAAAACGAAAATGTCCACAACCATCATTTTAATGTATTTCTTGAAATTCTGATAATATATTAAAAGCAGACCAATTAAAGCAAAAACAAAACAATATAGATGTTAGAAGGCAGAACAAACACAAAATTGTTATTTTCATTTTAAACCCAGAAGACAAGTCACCTGGAAAACTGTTAGGGTTAATAAAATAGGTAGCAACGTGAACATAAATAAGAACAGTTATTTCCCACAAACCCACAATAACTAGCTTGAAAAACAATGACATGAGATCTGATTTCAAATATCCATTACTTTGACATGGTCTCCTATTAATAACTGGATTCTATATCAACCATTCCAATGAGTAAAGGTAATCCTAAAGTCAATTATCTTTCAACTGCTCCATCTAAAACATTAACTTTTTCATTCATTATTCATGTTTCCCTCATTCCTTCACTGAATACGTATTTTTATTAATTGCCAACAAATATATTTTGTTCGCTCCTACTCCTTTCTCATCTACCTGCTATCCTGTCTTCCTTGAAAGCTTTCTAAACACAGTTAAAATGACACCACTTCCCTTCCTGTTTAAAATCCACCAAGGCCACCCAGTACCTACAGTAGACAGAACAGATGTGTATCTATGGCAGGCTCACGAGCCCTCATTCACATCCCAAACTTTGGCCGCAATTAAGTTCTTGACATTTCATCTTCATGCCATGCTCTTTGAAATCTGCATGACTTTGCATTTCCAGTTTCCTTCTTTTGAAACAAGCACTCCCCTTCCTCATCTAGTTGTCAGCCTCCAAAACGCAATTAAAGCATAACCTTCTGTCCTGGAAACTAGTAACATATCAGGGATTCATACATAGCTTTTGTGCAGGAGCACTGCACATTGCCTTCCTTCTGGCTAAACCTCATCTTTTGTCAGTTTCTCCACCTGCAGTTCTCCTAGATAAAAGTGCCTTTTGCCTCCTCCTCCTAATTTCTAGTACATTTCTGAACTAGAATAGATGACCAACAAATGTTTACTGAACATTGAGTGAACAACCTTAAATAAGCTACCACACTTTATGGAAGTATCTAAAAAATCGAAATAAAACTTATTTCATCTTCCCGTGTAGGAAGATAAATTGTTTTATAACACATTTATAGATTTAGTCATTAAAATCATAATGGCAAGTTGTTGTAGGGTTAAGAATAGTTCAAGTGTAACTGGATTAGTAAGTCAAAAACATCGATGACCTTTTGAAAGGAGAATTATGAGGAAAGTCTGTAAGGGTTTTATCTGTAAGGATTTTAAAAATCTGTACTAACCAAATATTACTGTCCCGGCAAAACAGATTGAAAGATAAATTCAACAAAATTAGTCAAGTAACAAACCCTTGTACTTAAAAATTTGACAAATAAGGATGGGTGGATTGTTATCGAAGACAAATAACTGGCCAAAAAAGGCTGCTTGGGGCGCCTGGGTGGCTCAGTGGGTTAAGCTTCTGACTTCGGCTCAGGTCATGATCTCAGGGTCCTGGGATCGAGCCCCGCATCAGGCTCTCTGCTCAGCGGGGAGCCTGCTTCCCCTCTCTCTCTGCCTACCTCTCTACTTGTGATCTCTGTCAAATAAATAAATAAAATCTTTAAAGAAAAAAAAAAAAGGCTGCCTAACACATAGGTCAAGTATCTGTAATGTTATTTATATCGTCTTACACAGTGTCCATGAAGTTACGGATGCATTAATTAAATATCAAGTGAGAGAAAATCAGTAAAAATAGAAAGGAATACTTATTAACTCTTTGGAATAAGAAGATACATTTACAGTTAGAGGTAAAATTCATTAAGTCTGTTATGCCCATTTAGAACTTTTGCATATAAAAAAGAAAATGAAATACACTTGCTAAAAACACAAGTGTTTTTGGTATGCTTAGTATATAAAGAACTCTTACAGGTCTCTGAAAAAAAAAATGACACTACCCTCCAAAATTGGTCAAGAATGTGACCAGATAATTCACAAATTAGAATACAATGGTAAATAAGCATGAAAAATGATATAATTAAAAGTATGCCTCATCAGATTATAAAATCAGTAAAAATCAGAGTAATGATATGTTAATTGTATTAAAAGTAATATTTAAGGCTGTTAAAGATGCGATTAATCTGACACTCTGATGCATCGTTAATGACAGTGAAAACAGTAATAAAATTCTTAGAAAATTTTCAGTGTTGTCTAATAGACTGTTCAAATGAGAAAAATTTTTTGAAGTTGATGCTAAGGAAATTATTTTTGTTACAGACTGAATTATGTCCCCCAAAATTCACATGTTGAGGTCCTAACCCACAGCACCTCAGACTGTAGGCTTCTTTGGAAATAGAGCTGTTGCAGGTACAGTTAGTTAAGATAAGGTCATACCTGCATATGGTGGTTCCTGATCCAATATGACTGGTGTCTTTGGGGAGACAAGAAAAACACCATCTGAAGATTGCAGCTCTGCACCACAGGCCAAAGATATCTACCAGATAGTAGAAGAGAGGCCTGGACAGATCCTTCCCTAACATTTTCGGAGGGAGCACTACCCTTTCAGCATACCTTCATCTCAGACACCTGGCTTCCAGAACTGTGAGACAAGAAATTTCTGTTATCCTAAGTCACTCAGTTTATGGTACTTTGTTTTATCATCCATGGCAAACTAACATAATTTAAAGTCATGAGAAAAAAATTAATGTGTAAATATTTGCACTTTCATTATTTACAAAAAGAACCTGGAGAAGGATGCATAATCAACTATAGAAATATGGGTTGAAAGTTATGTTCTAAGGATGTCTGGGTGGCTCAGCTGGTTAAGTTCCTGCCTTCAGCTCAGGTCATAACCCCAGGGTCCTGGGATTGAGTCCCAAATCATGCTCCCTGTTGGAGCTGGTTTCTCCCTCTGCCTGCTGCTCCCCCAGCTCATGTTCTTTCTCTCTCTAACAGATAAATAAAATCTTAAAAAAAAAAAAGACAAGAAAATTATGTTCTATGATCTTGATTCAACAATTTGTGACCATTAACACTTTTTTTTTTTTAAAGATTTTATTTATTTACTTGACAGAGATCTCAAGTAGGCGGAGAGGCAGGCAGAGAGAGAGAGAGGAGGAAGCAGGCTGAGCAAAGAGCCCGATACGGGGCTCGATCCCAGGACCAGAGGACCATGACCTGAGCTGAAGGCAGAGGCATTAACCCATTGAGCCACCCAGGCACCCTATCTGTGACCATTAAAATAAACATTTAAAATACTATCTAAAAATGTAAAAAATGTTTATGTATATAGACATATTTACATATGTAATAAAGCTTTAATATACATTATCCATGTATCTATTACATTTTATACACACACACATATCTATAAAATCAACACACACACACATACACTCACTCACAATGGCTTTGTTCCCTGACAAACTGCCTTTTGTTCTACATGCAGTTGTTTTGCCTAGTCAAATACTGACTAAACCCCTGTAATTCCCAAAAAACAAACCAACCAACCAACCCTCGGTTAGTATGGATATATACTAGTTAGTATGGATGTTAGTATGGACGCTCCTTGTCTCAAAAGTCCTATCATCGCACAAGGTCGTCTCGCAGTTCAGTGACTTAATGTTGTTAATGTCAGACCACAATGCGTCCCTCTACTTTATAGCAAAACCTCCTCTAGAAATAGGATTAAAGTGAAGTTCCAGGGACCTTACATTTTTATAATGTCTCGAAATTCCATAAGCGGGGTATTTAATTTTTTTAAGCTTACAAAATATTTACTAAGTGAATATCATTATTTAATCACACTGTGTAAGAACTGAAACTATTAAACTTTTAAGAATATATGTGATCTAAGCGTGTCTCCTGAGTACTGAACTCATCAATGTTTCTCGTGTGAATATCCTTAAGAAAGAACTATGAATGTGATTTAAGGCAACATGTGATCTGCTGAGCACTCAATTTTCCCTCATATGGAAGTGAAATAAGAGGGTTTGGCCAGCATGTATCTAAAGCTTCTAGCTCTAGATTCTATGATTTTTGTTTCTCTAGATATAATTTTCAGTGTAACAACTATTTACTCACCAGTTACCCCTCAAAATATTAATATCTACTACCTAAATTTGAGATACAATTATTTCACAATTTAAGATAAAGGTAAAAATTGTGTTGTTGTGTTTCCTTTCTTGGTATTTTATCCTTGTTGGAACACTTTTTGAAGAAAATTAGGTGGAAGAGATCTGAAAGCTTATAAAGAATCTGAGTTCTGGATGCCTATCTAGCTTAGGAATTTCCTTAAACTTTTTTCCTCTAATGCCCTTTTTTGGTCTCCACTCCTTCAAGGATAATGCAAAGCTCTCACTAGTGATACTGTTCACTACCTACTTTGGAAACAGGTTTGCTTTATTTCCAAGCATATTAAAATACATAGGACTTTTAAGACATGTATATTATGCCTGAAAATCACAAGATGGAAGCTGAAAACCATCCAGAAAAGAGCCTATATTGTAATCAGAAAATTGTTCAATTTCCATTGACCTTTACAGAGTACCTCCTATGCGTTAGACATTTTGCACAGCACCTTATCTGCTCTTTTATTAAATCACATCAATTGTTTTGTGAGGCCATCAATATTCATTAGATCTTGCCAAGGCAGAGGAAATCCTTTGGCCTGGCTCACATTTCTGTTATAATTCTGGATATAATGAAATCATTCTTAGAGGGAAAGAATTTGCAAAGGCACTGAAGCTTGAAAGAGTATAGAGTATTAGGAACTGAAACATGGGAGTGTGATAGTAAAGAACTTTAAGAAATGAAAGGTAGATGAACAGGGTTTATTGCATAAAAATCTTGATAGATTCCATTAAGGAATTTAAATTATACTCTAATTGTAATGTAGAACCACAGACTGTTTTCAAGCAAGACCATGATGCATAACATGATCAGAGTTTTATTTTGTTTTTAAAAATCAAGGCCAGTCCTCTGGACAATGAGGCAGAATAAGATGACATACAAACATTCTGCTCTCTGCCCCACTTATATCACTACTCTACACCCATGCACACCTGCTAGGTTGGTTGGTTATTTATTTATTTATTTATTTATTTATTTATTTATTTGTAAGCTCAGACTCAGCATGGGCCATGAAATCATGAACCTGAGATAGAGTCCCATGTTCCATCAACTGAACCAGCCAGGTTCCCCAAGTAAGTAATAGCTTTTAATATGTTGTATACCTAAAAATAATCTAACATTTTGTGTCACCTATACTCAAATTATTATAAAACTTTAAAATCTATCCAAGCTTAGGGGTGCCTGGGTGGCTCAGTCAGTTAAGCGACTGACTCTTGACCTCACTCAGGTCATAATCCCAGCTCTATTTTGCTGAGATCAAGCTCTGAGATAGGATGGGCTCTGCACTTAACAGGAAGTCTGCTTAAGATTCTCTCTCCCCCTCTGGGCCCCAACTCCCCCACCCCCATGCTCACTCATGCACTTTAGCTTGCTCTAAAATAAGTAAATAAATCTTTATTATAAATATGCATATACACACATACACACACACATACATGCATGAGATAAAAACAATGAGTGTGGAGAAACAATATGGAAGCTTTCCATCTACCTGGAAACATTAATGGAAAAAAAATCTACCCAGGATAAAGAAAACCTCAAAACTATATGAAAATGTAGGTACAATTTCTCTCATATGTAGAATCCATAAAACAGAACAAATGAAAAGCAGAATCAAATCTATAAATACAGAGAACTGAGGATGACCAAAAGGTAGGAGGGTGAGGGCATGGGCAAAATGGCTGAGGGGGAGGAGATACAGGGTTCCAGTTATGGAATGAATAAGTTAAGGGAATAAAAGCTATGGCATAGCTAATATATTCTATCATATTGTAATAATGTTGTATGGTGACAGATGGCAGCTATCCTTATCCTTGTGGTGAGCATAGTGTAAGAGTTGTTCAATCACTATGTTGTATACTTGAAACCAATATAAACTTGTGAACCATACTCCAAAAGTTATGAAAGAAAAATTGCTTCTTTAAAGCATTAAATAAAATTACAAGTCTTTATCAAGACTGATTACAAAGAGACCATGTACATATGAATGGTATCATTATGTAAAAAGGATATAACTGAAGATGCAGTGGAAATTTTTTAAAAAATTCAAAGTGTGCTACAAACATCTTTATGTCAATACAAAGACTTAAGGTAATTTTCTAAACACTAACAAAAATATAAGAGGGCATGTATTGCATGGAGCACTGGGTATAATACATAAACAATGAATCTTGGAACACTGAAAAAGTAAAAAAAAAAAATAAAAGGAATTACTAACATTTATTCAAAAATATAGGAAACTAAAACCATTACTAAGGAATCCTTATTCGGTTGGAAATCCCCCCAAGACAGAACACCAGATGGTTTTTTAAAAGTTTTATGAAGTCTATATTAAACAGATAATACCACTGTAATACAAATTTGACTATAGAAGTAAAGTGAACACATAGAATGGAAACAGAAAGAAAAGTATATTTCGTGAGGCTAGTATAGCTTGCTATTAAAATCAGAAAAGAATGGTACAAACTAATATTATATAACAGTATCATATAGGAGAATTCATAAGCAAAATCCTAAATAAAACTTTTGTATTTGATCCAACATGGGTGTACACATTTACCCAAATTGGATTTATCCCCAAAATAAAATAATGCTTTAACAATATAAAAATCTATCAGACTTTTGCTTCCAGAAAAAAAAAAAAAAAGAAAGAAAGAAAGAAAATGGATAGACTCACCGTCCCTCTTACTTCCACTAAATAAAACTAAAAACTTTGGACATAATATATAAAATAAACACATACAAAGCTCTGAAAGTTGGAGAGATGGCACAGTGACTAGTGACTGTGACTTTTGACTCAAAGTATAATACACTGATGAGTTTTATGGGTTTTCTGTTTGCCTCCAATATCCCAAACTGAACATTACAACCCAGAGATATCAATGGCACAGACAAGAAAGGCTCCAGGGAAAACCTACTCTCTTTAGCAGAGGAACCAAGAAAGGAACAGTCCACTCAGACAGAAACATTCAGATGATAATTAACCTACTCCAGCCAAACATCACACACAAAAAATCCTGTGGCCCCCATTTCCACTCCTGTCAGTGAAGGTCAAAAGGAGTACCTAGACTTCTACCTTTGCTGGATTGTAATGAGTACTCCAACCTTCCATACTGACTTGAGTGCTGTCAGAGAAGACCAAGTAGGGAGTTGGAAATCACAGAGGGCCTGAACTTCTCCCATACAAAAGTAGTAATGAGAAATCCTTTCCCTCCTCACTGGAGTTTTATTTAAAGAGGCCTAGTGGAAAGTAAGAACTTTCATCACTGCTCAGCCATAACAAAAATCACCCCCTCAGTATCAGTGGTGTCTACACAGGAAGCAGCAATTAGGCACCTGTTCCCTTCTAAGCTACGGTAGTATAAACAGAGACTCAGTGGAACAGTGGGAAGGCTCAACTCCCAGTCATGCCCACCGCAGTAACAAAAAGTTCCTCCTGCTGGGTGTCTATGAACACCTAGAAAACACAAACAAACAAACAAACCTAAATTTCCATCTCCACCTAGAAGGAAGGAGTCAGAGTTCTCATTCAAGTACTGGAGCACTGTCAGACAAGATAAAATGCATGACTTAAGTAAGACCCGAAGTCTTATGACAGAATCCTCCAAATGTCCATATTAAAATCACTTGTCATACCAGGGACCTCAAACCGAATGAGAAAAGACAACAGTTACCAGGTGATAATCCAGATGTTAAAAGTATCTGAATTAGGCTTTTAACACAGCCGATTAAAAATGTTTCAATAATAGTTATAAATATGTCTGGAACCAATGAATAGAAAGTTTTACTGAAGGAGTAGACAGTCTCAAAGAAATTGAAGATATGAAAAACAAATGGAAATTTTAGAAATGAAAAATACAGCAACCGAAATATTACTAATTGGAAAGACTCAACAGCTACGTGAAAGAAAAATCAGTGAACTTGAATATAAAACAGTAGAAATTACACAGTCTGAACTACAGAGCCTGAAAACAAGTGTTAGGGACACTTGGGATTATGATAAAAAATGTTAAAATATTCATCTCACTGAAGTCCCAGAAAGACAGGAAAAAGAAGAATAGAATTCTGAGTCTACTAAACTTTTGCTTTAACAATATATCAGACTGAGTAGATTCAGCAACATTTACTTTGCATAGTCCTGGAGACTGGAAAGTCTAAGATCAAGGTGCTATCAGATTTAATTCTTGTAAGGTCTCTCTTCCTGGATTGCAGAGGTCCACCTTCTCACTGTATGCTCCTGTGACAGAGTGAGCTTTGTTCTCTCTATTCTGATAACACTGATCCCACCATTGAGCCCTACCCTCATAACCTCATCTAAACATCATTAACTCTGAAAGGCCCTATTTTCAAATACAATTAAGTAGGAATTAGGGCTTCATCATCTGAATTTTGGGAGGACACGTTCATAACAGAGCTGGAAATGTGTTCAATAAAAAATGCCTGAAAAATTCAAGTTTTGCAAATGCTAAACAAAACACAAGTCTGCAGAATAAGCTTATAAACCGCACACCTGAAAATTTCAGGTCAAGACAGACCACAAACTTCTGAAAACTAAAAGCAAAGAAAAAATGTTGACAGTAGTAAGAGAAATGGCACATTATCTATAGGGGAGAAAAAACTTGAATGAGAATGGATTTTCTATCAGAAACCATAGAGGCAGAAAGGAATGGCGCAACACTTTTCAAGTGCTTTAGAAAATGATCAACCTAAGATTACATATTCAGTGAAAACATATCCTCAGGAATGAAGAGGCAATCAAGACATTCTCAGATGAAAGAAAACTGAGACTTTATAACCAGCGAACTTACTTCAAATGAATGGCTGAAGAAATTTTTCTGAACAGAAAGGAAATTAAAAAAGGAGTCTTGAAACATCCAGAAGGGAGAGTGAATAATAAAAACAAAACTATAGGTATATACAGTATGCTTTCCTTTTCCCCTTGAGTTTTCTAGATTATGTTTAATGGTTGAAACAAAAAGTTTAACACTATCTAATGTGGTTCTTAATGTATACAGAGGAAATATTTAAGAAATTTTACTTTAAATGTGAAAGAATAAAGGAATATGGTGGTAGATAAGGTTTTTGCACTTCCCTACAACTGGTAAAATGTATTCACCAGCCAACTTTGACAAATTATGTATATGTAATGTGTAGTAGGCAAATTAATGGCCCCCAGAGACAGCTATGTTAATAATTCTTGGAACCTGAATAATTTATTTACATTTAAAAGGGAAATTAAAGTTGCAGGCAGAACTAAGTTTCCTAATCACCCAATCTTAATATTGGAATATTATCCAGGGTTATCTAGTGGGTCCAATGTAATCAGAAGGACACTAGAAGTGGAAGAGGAAGGCAGATTATTGAGGTCAGAGTGATAAAATATTAAAAAGCTCAACACACAGAGTTGGTTGATCGTCCAACTCTGGGTTTCAATTCAGGTCATGATTTCAGGGTCATGGGATTGAGCTCTGTGTCTGACTCTGTGCTCAGCAGGGAGTCTAGTGGGAATTCTTTCCATTTTCCTCTGTACCTCCCCTCCTCAAATAATAAATAAACCTTTCAAAAAATGCTCAACACACAGTTGCTGGTTTTGAAGATAGAGGAAAATGTTTATAAGCCAAAAAATATAAATACCATCTAAAAGCTGGAAAAATCATTGAAACATATTCTTCCCTAAGCCTCTAGCAATAAAAATCTTATTCATAACACAATACCAAGAATTGTCACTCAAAATGTTATGCAAAGAGATACAGTGAAAAACTCAAAGTGTACAAGCAATCTATAGAAATGTAGAAAAGATAGACAATGAAAACCAGAGAAAACAGAAGACCAAGACTGTGTGATACCAGTAGAAAGAATTAAACATTGATCAATGTAACAGAGTAGAGAACCTAGATAGAGACCCACACAAATCTTTTTATGATTTTTGACAGAGACAGAGAAAGAGGGAAGACAAGCAGGAGGAATGGCAGAGGGAGAAGCAGGCTTCCTGCTGAGCAGGGAGCCTGATGTAAGGCTCAATCCCAGGATCCTGGGATCATGATCTGAGCCAAAGAAAGATGCTTAATGACTAAACAACCCAGGCACTCCACAGATCATTTTTTATAAGGATGCAAAAGCAACTCAGTGAAGATAGACTTTTAAATAAGTCTCAAGCAACTGGATATTTATAAGCAAAAACACCGCCCTCAACCTAAACCTCATATCTTAATGTGAAAATTATCTCAAAATGAATCATATTTAAATTTAAAATAAAAATTTTTAAAAACCTTAACTCGGGAAAAAGTCTTCAAGACATAAAACTGGAAGAGTTCTTAATCATGACATCAAAAATACAATACAAAAATAGAGAAGTCAATAAGTTGGTCTTAAAAACTTTACTCTTGGAAGTCCCATGTAAAAAGGATTTAAAGAGAAGCTAAACATTGGAAGAAAACATTTGCAAGCCATATACTAAACAAGGAACTAGTACCTACAATACATAAAGAACTCTCAAAACTAAACAGCAAACACCAACCATACATGCACAATTAGAAAATGGACAAAAGATGTAGAGACATTTCACTGAAAAGGACATATGAATGACAAACAAGCATATGAAAAGATGATCAGTATCACTATATATTCAGGAACTGCAAATTGGAACCATGATGAAATCTTTCTATGTATTCGTACAGTTAAATAACAAAAACATTGACAATACCAAATGCTAGAAAGGATGCAGTGAAACTGGGTCTCTCATACATTGTCAATGTAAGATATAATAGCTCTCAAATAGTTTGACCATTTCTTATAAAATTAACTCTATGTCTACAGTACAGTCAGCAATTGAACTCCTTGGCCTTTATCCTGGAAAAATGAAATATTCACACAAATCTTACAAATGACCATTCATAACAGCTTTATTTTAATAGCTCCAAATGGAAACAACCAAAATATCTCTCAACAAGTGAATAGTTAAACTGTGATACATCCCAGGGATACATTAGTATTCCTTAAATACAACTCACCAATAAAAATAAACAGATACACATAGCAACTTAGATCTCAAGGGCATTATGTTAAAGAAAAATCCAGATGACAGATACTACATGAGTCCATTTATATATAATTCTACGGATGGAAACAGATTAGCTGTTGCCAGGGGTTATGCAAGGTTAAACATGGAGAGGGGTGGATGAGACAGACCACACAGGAATAGCACAAGCATGATGGAGTAGTTCTGTATTTGGATTGTTATAGTTTTATGATCTACATATATGATAAAATGACATAATTACATACATTATACTAGTGTCAAATTCCTGGTCTTTATATTGTACTCCAATTACACAACATGTAAATATTGAGGGAAACAGAGTAAAAGTTATATGTGATCTCTATACTATCTTTTCAATATTCCAT
The DNA here is from genome assembly GCF_002288905.1 of Enhydra lutris kenyoni. NCBI lineage: Eukaryota > Metazoa > Chordata > Mammalia > Carnivora > Mustelidae > Enhydra > Enhydra lutris. The sequence goes on along the minus strand of NW_019154115.1, from coordinate 7,767,454 downwards.
TAACCTATTATTTTTTAATTTAGCAGTTGGACAAAAAATTTGAACAGATACTTCACAAAAGAAAATGCATGAGTGGCCAAAAAGCACAAAAATTATGCCTGTCATCATTCGTCACTGGGGAAATAAAATTTAAAACCACAATTAGATACCTTGACATATCCTGTAGAATGGCTAAAATCAAAGAATAACAATAACAATGTTGGTAAGTATGTGAAGCAACTCAAACTTGTTTACCCTATAATCACACTGGAAAACAGGTAGTTATTTCTTAAAAATTTAAACATGGGGGCACCTGGGTGGCTCAGTGGGTTAAAGCCTCTGCCTTCAGCTCAGGTCATGATCTCAGGGTCCTGGGATTGAGCCCACATTGGGCTCTCTGCTCAGCGGGAAACCTGCTTCCTCTTCTCTTTTTGCCTGCCTCTCTGCCTACTTGTGATCTCTGTCTGTCAAATAAATAAATAAAATCTTTAAAAATTTAAACGTGGTACCAAAATATGGAAAGAGCCCAAATGTACATTGACAGATGAATGGATAAAGAAGATGTGATTTTATAAACACACACACACACACACACACACACACACACACAAACACATACACACAGAGGAATATTATTTAGCCATCAAAAACTGAAATCTTGCCATTTGCAACAATGTGGCGGGAACTAGAGGGTATTATGCCAAGCAAAATAAGTCAGAGAAAGATAAATATCATATGATTTCACTCATATGCAGAATTAAAAAACAAAACAGGTGAACATAGGAGAGAGGAAGGTAAAATAAGACAAAGGAGGCAAATCATAGGAGACTTGTAACCATAGGAAACAAACGGAGGCTTGAGGGGAGGTGGATGGGGAGAAGGGGTAATTGGGTAATGGGCATTAAGGGGGGCACTTGAAGTAATGAGCACTGGGTGTTGTATGCAACTGATGAATCACTAAATTCTACCTCTGAAAATAATATATGTTAATTAAATTGAATTTAAATTAAAAATTAATTTAAAAATTCACCCTGAAAAGAAATTTAAACATGGTACATTAAAACCTAAATGTGGACAAATTTTAAATAAATTAAATATATAAATTCTTAAATATATAAATTCTTTTTTCACGACTTATAATCATAGTAATAACATAATAAGTATTTATTTATTTATTTATTTATACGTGGTACATTAAAACCTAAACATGGACAAATTTTATATATAGAATATACATGTTATATCTATATGCATATATATAGGTATATGTTCTGTGTAAATTGCCATAAGACACAAAAAGCATAAATGATCACAAATAGGAATGAAAAATGTGTCACATCAGAAGAAACAACAACAGAGCAAGAAAATGTATTTGCAACACACAACAGAGGATTAGCTTTGCCTCTGTAAAAGAATTTGAAAAACAGGTAGAAAAATAAATTTCATGTTGAAATGCATTTCCCAAGAGGAAATTAACATAGGAAAAGGCACTCAAACTGTTCAGCTATTAGGATTGTGTAAGTTAACATTAAGCACTCATATCTTACTTCACTACCACAGGAACAGAAAAGAAAATCAAATATCTCAGACTGTCAAGTTGTTATGGATGGAAACTTCCATGAAGTACTATTAAAAATGTATATGAACACTTCTGAAATTGAAATCACAGTTCCTAGGAAGGTTGAAATTTGCTCACCCAATTGCCCAACAACTTTGTTAGGTATGTAACATGAAGATAATCTTATACTTATGTAGCAGATTACAAAGAAAAAGACCTTTACTACGACATTATTTGTCATTGGAATATGGAATACCATATTTTTCCTATTAACAAGGAATAATTTTGATGTACTTATATAGTAAAATACATTTGAATGAATTAATTAGACCAATAGGCATGAATGTAGTTTTTTTAAACATTTTAACATCTTAATTTTTTTTCATGTTCCAACATTCATTGTTTATGCACAACACCCAGTGTTCCATCCAATACATGCCCTCCTTAATACCCACCACCAGGCTCACCCATCCCCTCCCCATCCTCCACAACCCTCCGTTTGTTTCCCAGGATCCACAGAAAGTAGTTTCTAACATAACACTGAGTTTAAAAAGCGAGTTCCAGAATTACCTAGTCTGGAATGCTCATTTCGGCAGCACATATACTAAAATCGGAACAATATAAAGAAGATTACCATGGACCCTGTGCAAGGATGACAGAATTATCTAGCAAGGCATCTTTTCTATATTTATGGACAGTAAAATTATAATACATCCTGGAAGAATATACTTGTGATTTTTTGATGGTGATTGTCCCTAGGAAAGGAAGGAAAGACTAGAGAGTGAATAACCTTTAAAGTCAAGCCGCAGCTCCTTTCATATCTCCCTATTTACTACCAACAACCCATTCCATTCTTCCCGGCCTCCCATGACTGGCTCCTGGTGCCCTGAATTATTCTTTGGCTTCTCCATTTACCAAGATACCCGATCACTGACACATGGGGCAAAGCAGAGTACAGAGAAAATAACACGCAAACAAAAATTGCTTGCTGGAATCTTCGTTATCTCAGAACCAAAAGGGTTTTTTTGCTTTGTGGTTTTCTTTGTTTTTGTTTTGTTTGTTTTGCTTGTTTGTTTTAGAGGTCATGTTGCCTAGTGGGCTTCAAATTGTGTTCTGAGAAGCCCTGAGCTCCTGAAGAGCTTCACTGGGCGAGGAAGGGCTTGGCACCTAGGACTCGGCACCCACCACCCCGGACTGAAGCAAAGCAGTTCTGACTTTATCTGCTTTATAACTGGGTCAGTGCTCTTAAAAAGAACAACAAAAACCCCTGGAGCTTAGGCATCAACTTTACTTTCTTATAAGAACATAATAAAGTCATTTTCTTGCAAGATCACATAACTCTTCTATGTCTAACTGATTTGACGTTTACAGAACTTTTGGTGCAACGGGAAACTGTTAAGGAAGGTATGTAGGAGCCCTGGGTTCCTAACCTCTACCTCATCATATCATATAAACAGGAGGATGCTTTTCCAAGTGTCAAGTCAAAATGAAATGATAATTATGCTTCATTTATCAATGCAGCAATTCTGGTATAAACTCAGGGAGAAAGGAGAAGTTCGTGCTCGCTCCATCAAATTTTAGTGTGCATCACACCCTGCTCTCTCACCAGGAAGAGTAAGAGTCATCACCAACTTGTACAGGCAGAACTCTTTGATTCATTTATCCTAGCGATAACCCTGTAAATAAGCATTATGTGTTAAAAAAAAAGTGCAATGGGGTGTGAGCTTTTGGAAAGCAACTGTTTACTCCAATATGAAGTTGCCAGAAGAAGAACTAAGTCATCAAGCTTTCCATCCCTGCCTGTTAGCTATGTAATCTCTAATGGAAGTCATTCATGAAGCTAATAAGTTCTCTGCAAGGCAATCACTTTAAAGAAAAGGGGGGACAAGTAATTATATTAGGCACCAAAGTTCATGAGGAAGCAAATTCACAACAAAACAACTCTGATCTTTGCTCTAGGCTCTGCTTAATGGTCCAGAAAACTAATAATCATCAATTTTCACAAAAGATGTCATATGGCTAGAGCTATAATGTTCAAATAATATTCAATTACATTTTTCTTCTGATGAGTGAAAGCCTCTTTTAATCATTTTGAAACCAGTTACCACGAAACTCATTATTTTATTCTTGTAATATCTTCACTACAAGTCTTCAAAACACAGACTGGAATTTCACTTCCAAGGATATACACTGAAAACATAGAAGTTGATTTTGCATTCAGATCTCATTCGACCTAACAAACAGAATAATGACATTTTTTTCTACCCCTCCTGGTACAGATTTTTGTAAAGTACTATTTGTCTCTTGCAGAATTTTCCAGATTCAAAATTATCTATTAATAGTTCTACTTTTAACAGAAGGCCTGCAACCGTACTTAGGATGTTTAGAATAGACCTCTTCTTGACGGCTAATGCCTAAGGAAGATGGTGTCACCACAAAACAGAGGGACTTTGGTAGGGAATGTTTTTCACAATCCGTCTGAACAAATTTGGCAGGAAGCGAGGGATTATTCACCCATAGTATCTCTGGCCCCACCCCTGCAATTTATAATCCACACTATTTCAGGATTCTACCTCTTATCAAGGAGTGCCTGCACACACAGAGCTAACAGTATACGGATTATTCTGAAGATTAAAAGCAAAAGTATTTCTATCAGTCGGAAAATATAGTTTGTACAAATTTTGCCTCTGCTGGCAAAGAACCTCATATTTTTAGCTCTGGGTTTTGTAAACCTTTAGTTGGAGGCTAAGACAGCCACACATGGAAAAGATCCTAGGAAACATCTGTCAATGCAGGGGTGCAGAAGATAAAAAAAGGTAGTGGGTTATCCTCATAAAAGGTGGAGAGGACAGGAATCACACTCTAGGTAGATGAATTGGAAGTGTGCACCCACATTCCAGTTTCTGTCTCTCATCCCATAGACCAGATCTCCTCCCAGATGAATGTATAAAAGCAAACAACCCCAAGATCAAACAGCCACATGGAATGCTCCCTCTTTTGAATTTGCTGAGGAGTGCCTCTGTGTACAGAGTTGTTTGAATCTGTAGTATTCCCCATAGCAGACTCATTCTCCTGTAATCACGGAGTCGAACCATGAAGAAAAATCCAGCTGACTGTATATTTTTACCTCTTTAATCTACTGCCACTAGTTTTCCATCAAAATAATAGAAATGGAGGGAAAACATTAAGTTACAACTAAATGAAAGACAAACCCCTCTCCTTTGATCACTAACTCTTACCTAGGTTTGGAGGTAAATCTACATTCTATGGCAGGGTGGAGAGGAAATCTGGTATACCTTAAGACAGTATCAAATCTACTACATACTTGAGAATTTTTTCTTCACCTACATTGTTTGTGATTTTAATTTAAAGGGTTTGCTAAAATACATTTTTGTAGAAGTAACAGAAAAACTATTGTCAAACCATTATCTTCAAAAATCTACTACAGAATCAAAAACAAAAGAGGCTTGAAAAATTCTATCTGAAGCATGTTTTATTGTTTTGCAAGGTGTGGTATCACACAGTCACAGAAACCATCATTCTCTCTTTTGCTCGTACCAGTTTTCAGTAACTTAGTATAAAGGATTAAAATTTCAATTCCCTCAAGATTCAACTCAAATTCTCTAATGAGAACTTTCATTTCAAACGATGTTTTGCTCTTTTTATATAATCCTAGAATGAAAACAAAGAGGGCTTAAGAGATGGTCTAATCTAGTCTCACATTTCCTTAAAAGTAGACAGCAAAACCATCTGGAAGTAATGGGAATAATGCTATTTAATATAAAGGTTTGAGAGGAAACTACTTCCTGTACATGTTGTCTATCACTCTAATACCTTTCAAACTAATGGCTGAGTTTTCATTCTGTAGGAAAGCAGCGTCACTGAAAGCCAATTCTCCTCCAGTACTCAGCTGGGTTCCAAAGTTGGGTTAATACCATAAATTTTAAAGACTGCCTTATTTTACTGCCCCTCTGCAGATTGTGAGCTCCTTCAAAAAACGGGAGCCAGGTGATCATCTTTATAACATGTTCTACATTTTAATTCCATGCCTAGCACATGCTTGTATACATCAAGCAATACTAGTGTGTCAGACACTACATTAGACAGGCTTGGAAATGTTTATATTGATTTTTGAATGATTATCATTTACAATACAAGTTTTCTTTTGTTATTACCTTTCCCATACCCTTGTACCAGGTAGTCCTTATTTTCAGCCTTATTCTGTTCAATTATTGATATATTAAAAAAAAAAAAAGTCAGGGGCACCTGGGTGGCTCAGTAGGTTAAGCTTTCAACTCTTGATTTTGGCTCAGGTCATGATCTCAGGATTGTGGGGTGGTGACCTGTGTTAAGCTCCATGCTTAAGCCGGGTGTCTGCTTGAGATTCTGCCCCTATCCTGACTCAATCTCTCTCTCCCTCTCTCTCTCTCTCTAAAACAAATATTTGGGAAAAAAATCAGAAAGTCAGACCGTGACTTAGGTATTTAATTTTTACATGGGAAATATTTCAAAAAAGAAAACCATCAAAAATATTAGTCACAAGTTTCTTTTTGTATCAATGAAAACAAGTACTTGAGTGATATATTGGCTAACTTTCTGATATCGTTTTTCCAAAAATATATTTCATTTCAACATGGTCAGTTGATGTCTACTATTTATTGAACTGTGAGCTACTTTGGAGAATTTATTTTTCCAGGACTGCAACGTCATTCTAAAAGTATCTTTCATTATACAGTATAGGACCATATAGGAGAGGAAAAAAAAAAAAAAAAAGCAAGGAGAGTGCTTTTGCTGTCTTTTCCATCTTGCCTAACTGCTACTATCAGTACCACCCTTGATGCAACTTTCACTGCTATCTAATGGCCATTAAACACGTGTTGGGGAAGATCATCAAAAAGACAAAGGCTACTGGACTTGTGAGCTGGACCAGGGCATTTGGAGCCTCCTCACCTTCTTCCCTATCCTTAGAATGTGGGTTCCATTTACCCTTCCTTAGGCTGTTCCAAGATCATAGCCTTGAGATGGTGATGTGGTGTTGAAAACACCTGCACAGTATAGATGACTAAGCAAAGCTTTAAGGCCTCTTTATAAACTTTTAAGAATTGGAGGGTGGCATGGGGATCCATTTGCTTTGCTGCCACACAAGACAAGGCTCATGTGGAGCCTTATTCAAGCGCCCACCCACCAAACTGGAATGGTCTGACTCTTACTTTAGCGTCTCCCAGTCCTGAGTACAGGAGCAAATTTCAGATCTGGAAAGCATCCAAGAGGGTTGCAAACCAACAACACACCCGCTGATTTGACATTCTGGCCAGTCTAACCCTGAGTCATATGGTAGTTATCTATTAAATATCTTCTCAGAGGATGAATGGAAGAAAAGAATGACTGGAAAAAGAAACTTGTTGGTTAAAAAAAAATACGAAGACCTATGAAACAGAAAGGATTCACTTTATTTGAAAGGATGACTTTTCTGCTGCAACTAAAGAAAATAAGAGAAAAAGAATGTGTGTGACATGATGCTTCCAAGCTACTTTTATTCTAAGCAAGCCCATCACAAGCTGTTAAGTTTTCAAAACCTAAACACTTCAGCAGCAAACCTAAAAATAGTTTTACTTGATGTATTTTTTAAGGGTTAGAAGACTTTAGGTGGTCCTTGGGGTATTTTGGAGTTCTTGTTTTAATATTTATTCACTTCCAAATGAGTTCTTGTTTTAATATTTTTTCACTTCCAAATGACTGGAGGACAAATAATTCATTTTTATAAGAAAGGAAATTATCCACCCTGACAACCCAAATTCTAGGCTTCAGATCCTGCTCTCTATGCATCATCTCTTAATGCTATAAACGTGAATCTCAGAGGTCTTATAATTCTTTCTCATTTCAAATGAAGGCAAATGCTTCTGAAATAGATTCACTACATTACTTATATCTACTGAGTCAAGGGATCTGAAAATACTGCTATACCAACAAATAGAATTATTGTAGCTCATTACAACGACACCATGAAGGATGACTCTAGTACATGTTGCAGTCATTGGATTTAAGAACAAAATATCTAGCTGGTGACCATCCCTACTTGGGTGAACCCCAGGCATCTCAAATTCAATTAAGTTTAAAAACTGAACTCATCTACTGTTCTGCTAATCTTACTCCCATATTCTCTTTGTGTAAAGGATGGCAATGGCTTCCATCTAGTCATGAAGTCAAAGCCTTGAAATCACCCTCAATTTTCTATTCCATTCATTCCATTCACCCCCAAATTCAGCTAGTCATTAAATTTGGTTGAACCATCTCCTAAACCTCTCACACTCTTCCACCCAATCCTATCACTACCATAGTTCGGATTTTCTTGATTTCTGAAACAGTAGGATTTTCCTGCTTCTGTATTTTTGTCACAAACTAGAAATGTCTTTTGTCATTTGTAGTAGAGGGTGTTGTTTGATTTCAAGCATTCTATTCCTTTCCCATATGGCGGCTTTATGATACGACATTAAACTTTTGTTTAAAAATGAATTGGCCAAAAATGTGTATATCTTCTCCCTTTTGTCACTTAAATGATAATAAGATTAAACATATAAAAACTTTAGAATCAAAGAAGCAACATTAAAGAACCTGAAGTGTAAACTTACTCCAAAGAACACTTCACAGATTCCAGACTATAAAGTGTTGGGGTTGGGGGGACAGTAAAGAATATAGACCAAGAGAAAGGAGCTGAAAGCAAGAGAATGATTTACTATCTGAATACAGTATTTGGACCCCCAGGTCCTGTTCTCCACCAGGCACAGTCAAGCTGCCTGCCCCAGGAAGGAGACTCGAGGTTTATTCTCATAGAAAAACTGAGAAGTATGGACCCCAAAACTCCAGGTAAATGATGAGAATGAGATAAAAACAGCAAAGTTAAATAAAATCCTTTATATGAACTACTGAACTATCAGACCCCTTGCTCAATCCACTTCCAGAGCCACAAAAGCAGGGAAATGCTTTTTCAAAACCGTTCAATTAAAGTGTTGAGAAATATAGGTGAGAAAAAATTCTCAAAAGTCAGAACAAGAAGGGGCATCTGGGTGGCTCAGTGGGTTAAAACCTCTGCCTTCGGCTCAGGTCATAATCTCAGGGTCCTGGGATCAAGTCCCCCATCGGGCTCTCTGCTCAGTAGAGAGCCTGCTTCCTCCTCTCTCTCTGCCTGCCTCTCTGCCTGCTTGTGATCTCTGCCTGTCAAATAAATGAATAAAATCTTTTTAAAACAAAAAGTCAGAACAAGAAGAAATGGGCAATGAAAAAATGAATTTAGACACAAATCCTGGATATCCACTCTCAAGTTAAAACAATTCCACAGAGAAGAACAAAGAAATTTGTGGAAAATAAATCAACTCAAGGACTTAAGGGGAAAAAAAGTTACTATGGACAAAACCAACTCCAAATATAAGTATAATCCCTCCAACCCCCCAAAAAAATTTTTTTAAGTCCTATGCATTCCTTCTCAGAAAGTTATTGACCTCCACAATTACAAAGAGCTAATTACAAAAAGAAATAGAGTCAAGGAAGCATATGAGAACAATAAAAGCAATTCCCAGGATGGTTCCCAATGGACATCCCAGGAAGAGTGATGAAGGAGGGATCCAGATCAATGAGCCAATAATATTGATAGTTGTCTGATAGGGTATGATGGTCCACATATGGAAAAAATGATTGGGTCATGTAAAATTAAGCAAATGAATGAACAAGGAAATTGATAATTCTAGGTAAAATGAAAGATGTTCAAGTAAATTTAACAGAAGAATTCTCTTGAGTTTATAGTAAAAGCTATATTCGTATCATGGAAAACATAAATGAGAAATGTGAAATAGAGAGCAATGGGAGAGTGAGGAGAGGAGAAATATGTTGAGTTTAATGCATATCTACTATTAAATCTACTAGTTATTAATATTGAGAATCAAGGGCCAGCAATATAAGCCATTATTTTGATACATGGAAGCCAAGATACTTTTGAGAGGCTATTGTGAAATAAAGTTCTTTAAAAAAAAAAAAAAAAGAGAGAGAGAAAGAGATAGAAGAAAGGCCTGGTCTAATTCCATTAAATGTCTTTTAGATCAAGGATTAATACAATACATTCTTGAGCTCCTTATTGCTGGAAAAAGAAAAGTGAAGGATGAAGGAGGAAAATCCCCTGGATCCCTGTAGGATTAATTTATTAGAAAACAACAACAACAACATAAAACTCCTCAGCATGTAAAAGTCCTCTGAAGAAAAGTGAGGAAAACCACCAAATATGCTAACAGCCGAGGCAGACTACCCTTTGGAAAATGTACCACAGGAGGCAGAAAGAAATCCTCAACCTTCCAAAGAAGCCAGGAAACAAAGGAAATCTTAGAGGAGAGCGAACTTGACCTGACTGGGGATTTAATAAGGACATTCCCATGAGGCATTTGGACCTTAAAATAAGAGATACAGGTGTGTTGGGAAGGCTTAGGGGAGAGAGAAGAATAAACAAGTTTGTGATGATGCACTGGAAGCAAAGACATTCATCCTATCATCCTTATCTTCTGTCCTTTAGGCTTTTTTTTTTTTTTTTTTCTTTTTTTGACGGGGGAGTCTGATGTTAATATCTGGCTCTTGGTTTCTTTCTGTTAACATTTTCTGCTATATCTTTGACCTTCATTTGACTTTTACTCATCTGGTGAAATTTTGTTTTGCTAAATTTCCTTTAGTTTCCTTGGTACTAGAATCTCATCAGATTTTGTATTTTGACCCATTTTCCAGCTGTTTTTCAGTTGGAAAGTTTCATGCACATATGTATGCAAATATATTCATTCTATATTGTAAAGTAAAACGTAACAGGTTGCAAAGCAATATATTTGGTGTCAGTTCACATATGTAGGATTAAATCCCAAATGGTGTATGTATACATACATGCATATATCAGACACTTAGGTGCTTATTTCTGTGTGATGTGAGTTCTTTTTGCTTACATGTATTTTTTCATGAACATGTGTCACATACACATGGAGAATTTATTTTTCCAGGACTGCAACATCATTCTAAAAGTATCTTTCATTATACAGTATAGGACCATATACGAGAGGGGGAAAAAAAAAAAAAGCAAAGAGAGTGCTTTGCCTAACCGCTACTATAAAACTAAAATTTTATAAGTAAGAGCCAAATAATTTGCAGCCATTTTATAATGGCAAAGGCATTTATAATGGCATTATAAAAGTTCTTGATGGAAGAACTAAAAACAAAAAAAAAAAAAGTAAACCTCAAGTTACCTCTGGTTCTCTTAGCCAGAGGAACAAAACTGACACTGCAGAAAAAATAATAAAACAATAAGTTCTCTGAATATGTAAATTTTAATGATAAATTAGGCCAATTTTGTTGAATTATAAGTCCTTTAACCAAGATTTTTACTTCCCTAATAGGTTTAAACCCTTTATAAGTACAGACAACATCTTACATGTTTAGTTGTTAATTCCAGCATTCCTCAGTCATTTGTGTGGATTTCTATTTCTCTCTGATATGATTTTGCTGCTTCCTCAAAGACTTCTTTTAACATTTCTTGGATTGAGATCAGCTAATGTCTTTTATGCTCTAGATGCTTTTAAGTTTGTTTGTTTTTTATATTTTGGCAAAAAAAAAACAATCAAATTTATATATAACCATAAAAGATCCCAAATAATCAGCAGAATCCTGGGGAAGATGACTTCAAGCTATTATTATAAATCTCCAGTAATCAAAATTGTATGGTACTAGCATAAAAACAGACAAATAGATTAACAGAACAGAATGAAAAGCCCAGAAATAAACCCATGCATATATGGTTAATATTAGTTTTCCATATATGAGAAGAAAGCCAAGAATATTTAATGCAGAAAAGACAGTCTCTTCATAAATAGTGCTGGGAAAATGGGATATTCACATCTAAAATAATGAAACTAGACCCTTATACCACCCACAAAAATTAAGTCAAAATGGGTTAAAGACTTAAATGCAAGACCCGAAACCATAAAACTTCTAGAAGAAAACTGAAGAAAAACACTCCTTGACATGGGTCTTGGAAAGGCTTTTTTTTGGATATAACACCCAAAGCACAAGTAACAAAATGTAACAAACAAAGGCAAGTATATCAAACTAAAAAACTTGTGCACAGCAAAAGAAACTATCAAAAAAATGAAAAGACAACCGAAGGGATGTGAAAAATATTTGCAAACAATTTATCTGATAAGGGATTAATATCCAAAACACATAAAGAACTGCAACTCAACAGCAAAATCCAATCCAATTTAAAACTGGCCAAATGGAATCAAGATGGTAGAGTGGGAGGATCCTGAGCTCACAGGGGCATAAGAAAACCTACAGTTACATATAGAACTATCTCTGAGAACAAACTACAGAGGAACAGATTAAAACCAATTAATGGTATAAAGAAAAAGCACATTGATTAGTAGAAGGGGCAGAGACAGTTTTGTCAATACCCTCACCTCTGGTGTGACAACACACATGCAGGAGGGTTAAGAAAGAGGAGTCCCAAGCTCAAAACTGGTCTTCAAGGCCCTGGGGACAGGCATTGGGAAGACACCTATAAGGTTTGGTCCTGAGAGCTAGAGAGCAGTAGGAAACGGAGATTCCACTCTTACAAAGTGTGCCTACCATCCCACTTGCTCTGAGTCCCAGTGCACAGGCACCATTTTGAAAAGTACTCAGGCTCTATCTGAAGGAGATCCATTGACTAATTTTAGGGTATGCGCCAGACAAAGAGGTATCTTCTGGAAGAGTCTTCGAGGACAAAAGCACTGGCATGTACCTTCCCCCATCCCACTTGTCTTTTACCTAGCTGGCCCAGCACCCTTGAGCACCATTTCTGACACTCTCAATCTACTGTGCTAGCACTGCTTACCCAGCACCAGAGCCCTTCCCAAACAGCTCCCCACCCCAGGGCTCTTGGCAGGCACCCACCCTAGTGCTCCTGGTAGATAGCCTTGGCTGCCACCAGAACCCATCCCAAGCATGATCGTCGTGGTGGGCCAGCACCACACTCTAGAACACCTGTAACTAGTCACAGCCAGACCTCATGGCAAGCCATGACAATGCCTAAAACAGCTGCAGTCAGGCCTCTCAGCTAGACGGGCCAGGGATCAGTTCTATTCACCAGCCTGGCCATAGCAGTTGTGGCCAGACCTTACAGAGAGCCATGCCAGGGAACAACTCTGCACACCAGATTCCACACCAGTTGTGAACCAGCCACAACAGAATAGTGTACACAAGCCACACACAGGATAATCCCGGGGTACCTGGCTCAGGTATCCAGGTGGATTTGTGCTATTGGGCCCCAGAGAACACCTTCTGCACAAAGCCAATCCTTTAAGACTGGCAGATCTAACTGATCTACCTAAATCACAGAAACAGACTTAGCAAAATGAGGAATATGCCCAAATAAAAGAATAAGACAAAAATCTCAGGAAAAGGACTAAATGAAATGCTGATGAGCAATACCAGACAAACCATTCAAAGTAATGGTCATAAAGAAGTTCAATGAACTCAAGAATGTATGAACATAATAAGAACTTCAACAAAGATGGAAAAAATTTAAAAAGAACCAATAAGAGCTGTGAAATACAGTAACTGTTAAATACCCTAAAGGGAAATAATAGCAGATTTGATTAGCTATCTACAAGACAACATAGTAGAAATTAACCACGAAGAACAGCTAAAAATTTTATGAGGATACTTTAAGGGAACTCTGGATAACATCAAATACAGAAGCATTAACATTATAGAGCTTTCAAAAAGGGATGATAAAGAGAAAGGGATCAAAAACCTATCTGAAAAAAGAGCTGACAAATTCCCTAACTTGATGAAGGAAGGAGATACCCAAGCCTAGGGAGCACCGAGTCCAGAATAAGATGAATCCAAAGGGACCTGCAGCAAGACACATTATAATCAATGTGCCAAGAGTTAAAGAAAAAATATTAAAAGCAACCAGAAAAAACAAAAAACAAAAAACCAAACTACTTATACAAGGCATCTCCCACAAGATTATCAGGTGATATTTTAGTAGAAACTTCATAGGCCAGAAGGGAGTGGCAAGATATATTAAAAGTACAAAGTTCTGGGGCACCTGGGTGGCTCAGTCAGTTAAGTATCTGACTGCAGCCCAGGTTATGACCTCAGGGTCCTGGGATTGAGCCCAGCAGCAGGCTCATTACTCAGTGGGGAGCCTGCTTATCCCTCTGTCACACCTACTGCTCACTCTAATTATAAAATATATTTTTTAAGTAAAAAATGCTAGAGAGCATTAGCACAAGCACAACAAGATTATCACTCAGAATTAAAGGAGGGATGAAAGCTTTTCAAACAAAAGCTACAGGTTCATCAACATCAAATCAGCCTTAATAAATGTTAAATGGGGGGGTGGGAGGTTGCGGAAACCAGGTGGTGGGATATAGAGAGGGCACAGATTACATGGAGCACTGGGTGTGGTACAAAAACAATGAATACTGTTATGCTGAAAATAAATTTAAAAAATGATTAAAAAATAAATGTTAAATGTACTCCTTTAAATGGGAATGAAAATGCCATAATTAGATATTTAAAAGTTATTAAAAAAAGAATTCTCACTAGAAAATATAAACATATAGTAAATGTAGTAGACCAATCTGCTACATAGCAACTATTAAGGTTAGAAGACAGAAGTAGCAAAAATTATCTAGACACATAATAATTAGTTAAGGAATACATCAAATAACATCTAAAATATGACATCAAAAATATAAAGATGGTGGGGGAGTAAAACCTTGGTGCTTTTAGAATGCACTTGGACTCAAGCAACCACCAATTTAAAATATGCTGCTATATGTAAGGTACTATTTATAAACCTTATGATGACCACAAACCAAATACTGGAAATGGATACACAAAAAATAAACAGAAAGGAATAACACTAAGACACCAAATCATCAGGGAAGAGAGCAAGAAAGAAACAGAACTACAAAAACAATCAGAACATGACAAAATGGCGGGAAGTATGTATCTGTTAATAACTACTTAAAATGGAAATGGACTAAATGCTCCCATCAAGAAACACAGGGTGGCTGAATTTTTAAAAGACCCACTTATATGCTGTTAACAAGAGACTCACTTCAGATCTAAAGACATATATAGAAAGAAAATAAAGGAATAGAAAAAACATAGAAACCGAAAGAAAGCTGAGGGTTATACACACGACAGAACAGACTTTAAAATAAAGACTAGCAAGAAAAAAAGAAGGGCATTACCTAATGATAAATCTATCCAAGAAGATTTAACACTTATAATTATCTATGTACACAACATAGGGGCATCTAAATACATAAAGAAAATATTGACATAAAGATAAATGGACAGTATAAAGTACCAGGGGATGTTAACACCCCACTTCCATCAATGGATAATTCATCCAGGCAGAAAATCAGTAAGAAAACAGGGAACTTAAATGACACAGCCTAGATGGACTTAATATATACATAACATTCCATCTGAAAACAGAACCCATTCTTTCAAGTGCGCATGGGGAATTCTCCAGGACAAATCACATGTTAGGCCACATAGCAGTTCTCAATAAATTGGAGAAGGCTGAAATCACATCAAGCATCTTTTCTGACTACAATGGTATGAAACTAGGAGTCTATTACAAGAGGAAAAAAAGAAACTAGGAAACGAAACTACAACAACAAAACCATGAAGGATAAACATACTATTACACAACTAGTAAGTTAAAGAAATCAAACATGAGATCAAAAATACTTTGGGACAAATGAAAACAAAAACAGTTCAAAATCTGTGGGACACAGCAAAAGTAGCTCTAATGGTTACAGGGTTATACAAGACTACCTAAAGAAATAAGAAAAATCTCCATTTATCAGTACACCTAAAGGAACAAAAAGAACAAACAAGTTCCAAAGTTAGAAGAAAATAAAGATTAGAGCAAAAATTAAGGACTTAAAAATGATCAGTGAAACTAAAAGCAGCTTTTTTTCTGAAAACAAACAAAACTGACAAACTTTCAGCCAGACTCATCAAAGTAAGACAGGGCCCACATAAACAGAATCAAAAAAAGAAAAATAAATAATACCAGAGAAATACAAGGGGTAGTAAGATACTACTACAATTATGTCAACCAATGACACGACTTAGAAATGAATAAATTCCTAGAAACATACAATCTTCCAAGACTTAATCAAGAATAGAAAATCTGAACAGAATGATTAGTAATGGAATTGAATCAGTAATCCAAAAACTCCCCAAAGTCCCAAGACCAGATGGCTTCATAGATAAATTTTAAACATTGAAAAAGTTAATACATGTACTTCTTAAACTATTTCAAAAAACTCAAGCGGAAGTAACACTTCTAAACTCATTCTGTGAGATCGGCATTACCCTGATACCAAAACCAGACAAAGACACCAGGAAGGAAGGAAGGAAGGGAGGAAAAAGAAAAAGAAAATTACAGGCCAATATCCCTGATGAATACAGAGGTAAAAATCCTCACCAAGATATTAGCAAACCAGATTGAAAGATACATTAAAAAGATCATATACTGCAATCAAGTGAGATTTATCCCAGGGATGCAAGGATAGTTCACTACTGCAAGTTAATCAACATAATATACTACATTAACAAAGAGTAAAATTATCAACCATGTCAACAGATGCAAAAAAATGAACTTGATAAAATTTAACATCCATTTATGATAAAACCTTTCAACAAAATTGCAAAGAGGGAACACACTTCAACACAATAGAGGCTATAGATGACAATGCTATTGCTAATATTATAACCAACAGCAAAAAGCTGAAAGCTTTTTCTCTAAGACCAAGAACAAGACAAGGATGTCCACTCTTACACTGTTGTCCAACATAGTAATAGAAGTCCTAGTCACAGCAATCAGACAACAAAAAGAAAAGGCATCCAAATTGGGAGAAAAAAGTAAAACTGTCACAGTTTTATCACATCATGCAGATGGCATGATACTAGATATAGAAAACCATAAATATTCCATTAAAAAAAATTAGAATAAATGAACCCAGTGAAATTTCAGGATACAAAATTAATACATAGAGATTATGTATGTAATAATACATAGAGATTTGTTACATTTCCATCAATAATGAAGTGGAAGAGAAATTAAGAGAAAAATCTTATTTACATTGCATCAAAATACCCAGAAATAAATTTAAGGAGACAAAAGACCTGTGGTCTGAAAATTATGAAACATTGATGAAAGACATTGAAAATAACACCAACAAACAACAGGATATATCAGGTTCATGAATTAGAATATCATTAAGATGAACGTACTATCCAAAGCAATTTACAGATTCATACATTCCCTATCAAAATACCAATGGCATTTTTCTCAGAACTAGAATAATCCTAAGATTTGTATAAAACTGCAACAAGCCCTGAAGGGCAAAGCATTCTTGACAAAGAACAAAGCTGAAAATGTCACGCTCCCTGATTTCAAACAATAAAATACAGTAATCAATACAGTATGGTAGTGGCACAAAAATAGATGTGTAGACCAACAGAACAAAACAGAAAGCCCAGAAAGAAACCCATGCTTATATGGTCAATTAATCTTTGACAAAGGGAGAACATACAGTGATATGAAGAACTCACACACCATAATAGCAACCCACCCCCACAAACTACCTAGTTAAAATTGGGCAGAAGACTTGAATAATCATTTCTTTAAAAAGCAACAGATAGCCAAAGACACATGAAAAGATCCTCACCATCACTAATCACCAGGGAAATGCAAGTCAAAACCACAGTGAGGTATGACCTCACACCTGTCGCAATGGCTATTATCAAAATGACGGTAAATTACTACATTGGTGAGAGAAAAGGAAATGCTGTGGAGGAAAGGGAACCCTCAAGCACTGTTGGTAGGACTGAAAAATGGTGCAGCCACTGTGGAAAACAGTATGGCCGTTCCTCAAAAAATTAAAAAGTTCAACTACTGGGGCACCTGGGTGGCTCAAGTCATGATCTCAGGGTCCTAGGATCGAGCCCTGCAACCGGCTTCCTGCTCAGCAGGAAACCTGCTTCTCCCTTTCCCACTCCTTCTGCTTGTGTTCCCTCTCTTGCTGTGTCTCTGTCAAATAATAAATAAAATCTAAAAAAAAAAAAAAGTACAACTACTATATGATCCAGGAAAACGATATTGTATACACACACAAGTGGAATATACTCAGCCATTAAAAATGAATAAACTCTTGCCATTAACAACATGGTATTACGCTTAGTAAAATAAGTCAGATCCAGACAAAGGTCTTATGATTTGACTTGTATGTGGAATCTACAAAATAAAACAAAACAGAAATATACTTATAAATACAAAAAGTAATCTCATGGTTGTCAAGGGGGATGGTGGTGGAGGTATGGGCAAATAGGATAAAGGAATTACAAACTTCCAGTTGTAAAATAAATAAGACATGGGGATACAAGATGCAACATAAGGAATTTAGTTAATTGTAACAACTTTGTATGTTGACAGATGGGTGTTATGTTTACACTGGTGATCACTTCATAATGTATATAAATGTTGAATCTCTATGTTGCACACCTGAAATAAAGTATTGTATGTCAACTACACTTCAAAAAAATATAAATAAAGAGTAAAGGATCTGAACAGATATTTTTCCAAACAAGATATACAAATGTCTAACAAGTACATGAAGAGGTGTTCAACATCGCTAACCATCACAGAAATGCAAATCCAAATCATAATGAAATACACCTCAAATCTGTTAGAATGGTTATCAAAGAAGATAGCTAATCCTGGTGAGGACAGGGAGGAAAAAGAGACCTTATGCACTGTGGGTAAGAACGTAAATTGTTGCAGGCACTATGGAAGACATATCTAGGTTGCTCAAAAAATAAAAATAGAACTACCATATGACCCAGCAATTCCACTGCTGGGAATATATCCAAAGGAAATAGAAAGACAGTGTTGAAAGGTATCTGCACTCCCACGTTCACAGCAGCATTACTACCAATAGTCAAGATATGGAAACAACCCAAGTGCCCACTGAAAGATTAACAGATGAGTTGTGGTGCTTATATACACACAATAGAGTACCATTTAGCCATAAAAAAGGAAATCCTGTCACTTGTGACAACACAGATGGACCCTGTACTAAGTCATATAAGTCAGAAGAAAACAAATACTCTGTGATGTCACTTATATGTAGAACCTAAAAAAATAAACTCACACTCACAGAAAAAGAGATCAGATTTGTGGTTACCAGAAAGGACATGGGATGAAGGTGGTCAAAAGGTACAAACTCAGTTTTAACACGCATAAGGGATGTAACGTATAATATGAGGACTATAATTAACACCACTGTATGGTATATATGAAAGTCTTCAAGAGGAAATCCTGAGTTCTTTTTTTGTACATATATGAAATACTGGATGTTAACTAATTATGGTAATCATTTCACACTATATAAAAGCCAAGTTATTATGCTATGCCACTTATATAGTGCTGTATATCAATTAGATCTCAAATTTTTTGAAAATAAAAATTCAAATGTATTAACAAGGAAAATGAAATCTTTATAATTTTGAGTCACCCTATGCAAGAATGGGAGGTGTCTTTTTATTCAAAATGCTTTTTTGTTGAAAAATGCTTCTGTGTCTGTCAGGAGTATCAAACTACATTTTAAAATTTATTTTCAATCATCTTAGGGACTATAGGAGTTTTTAGTAACAGAACATGCAAAACAGAGATAACATACACCACATTCTACGTGGAAGAAAAGACCAATATCTTAAATGCTAATATAACTTCTATACTTTTAAAAAACCATGTAGCCTAATTAACCAAGGCCTCTGATGAAATTTTATCAATGTCATCTGTAGAGTAATGCTTTGGGCAGTGAGAAAATGCCAGAAACGCAGAATCATTTCTTTCTTGGACCGTCCTCTCAGGGCTCTGTAGAGAGCCAGATCTTTCCCACATAAACCATAAAATTTCTTGAAAGAGAAATAGCTTCTCTCTTCTTGAAGAGGGGAGTGGGAAGCTGATACAAGTAGTGAAGTCAATGGTCTGAAATAAAAACCCTTCAGGACAGAGTGGAGGAGAAAAAAAGTAAGTTTTGTAGCCATTGTATTGGAATAACAAGACACATAGATGTATTGAAAAAAATTTACACATATACGCCCACTCTTTGCTCTCACACACATACAGAGAGTACAGAGGATGACAGAAGAAAAATTGATCAAGACACAGAACAAGGTCGGTCTGAGAGACAGAAGGAAGACAGTACAGCCACCCTTGCTGCAAGATCTTCAGCAAGCTCCCGGGGTAAGTGAAGCCAAAGCATCTGGATACATTAGATTTCCAATTAATTGTAATATTTAAAAATTTTTCTCCATTGCTGATACTTGTTATTTTGAAAATATTGTGTACTACAAGTACCAGATTGAGAACCTAAAATGGTTATATGAAAAAAAATGCAAATCTGGTTGGTTCCTACTGTCCATTAGCCCCTCGTTCTGGGACAGACAGACCAGCATGTCCATCTACCTCCATTCTACTGGCTCTGCCTGATACCCCTGATGAGCCGAGGAGAGCCTCCAAATCTCACCTGTAGGTCAGGCATAGTGAGATTCAGACAAAGTTCTGAAATTGTATGTATTTTGGGTAAGGGGACCACCCGAAGAGGCTGACCTCCCTTCTGGATCCAAGTCTGTGCCTAACTTAGGCTGTGACCAAAGACAAACCTTTGATGTGCCTTGGTTTATCTTTTGTCAAATGAAAAGGACACCTGTGCTACCTACTCTACCAGCATTGCATAAAGAGAGACTATTAACATGAAAATACATTAAAGAGAATAAAAAGCACTGAAAAGATAAGGGAACCCAGAGTGGGTTGGTGCACTATTTCCCAGCACTTGCCAATGTCCTAATTAGGACGAGAGGGAACAATTAGATAGCTTTCAACCACATTTGTCACACATCAGAAATATTTTCAATGGCTGAGTCACTGTTCTGACCACAGTTGTATGTATGTTAGATCATTTTAAAAGGGCTGGGAAAAACATCTGTGTTCCACTAGCTGAAGAGACTTCCAAGCCCCCATAACCCGGCAAACAGACTTTGGAATGAGGTCATCCCCACGGTGCTGGCAGGGGAGGCCGAGAAGATGAAGAGGGTATGTCAAAAGGGAAAAGCGTCATTCTGGAGAAGATTTTGTAGACACAGAAAAACAGTGTCTTAAATTTAACTACAGAACCAATAGAATGAAAGACTTCATGTTTATGTCTGTCAATTTTTGGACCTATTTGAGTTCATGCCCATGAACACTATCTTCTGAGGAACTCAATACTTGGAAGCATTTTGCAGCACAGAGATCTGTGAAATACGTCTACACCACAGTCTCAAGTGAAATCTCAGGCAGGTGAAAGAATTGAGCGGCCCACACTGCGGCTAACACCACCACGGCCTAGGCTCACATCAGGAGCTCTGCCCCCGCCCGTTTCTCTGGGTCTGAGATTGATTTCAGGTAAACTGCCCCGGAGAAATGGATGAGACTGGGGATAAGGATCTTTTAGGACCACAAGGTCTCATTTCAGGGCGCTTTTCCAAATAGGGGAGGTGTCCCTTTCCCCCACCTTTATCGGCGTTGGGACAGGTCTTTTTTCAGTCACTTATGCGCTACTACTACGAACTCATTTGGGGTCAGGAATCTTCCGTCCTTTGTGTTGTCGTTTCAGTCTTCTAAGTAGGGAAGTGGAAGGTCTTACTTGGTATTAAGATCATTTCAGACATCAGCAAATGGGTGTGGTGGCCCCGCAGGTCTGATTGCCCTCGAGCCTCACCACTCCTGCCGGGGATGTTGGCCCCCAGAGGAAACTCGATTTAGCCGTACTTGAGGGTCATCTGGGGTACATGGGTAGAGGGGCTTTCATGCCTCCCTCCAGAGCTTGCCGGCTTACCTGCTCCCCCTCCCA
The DNA here is from genome assembly GCF_002288905.1 of Enhydra lutris kenyoni. Classification (NCBI taxonomy): domain Eukaryota; kingdom Metazoa; phylum Chordata; class Mammalia; order Carnivora; family Mustelidae; genus Enhydra; species Enhydra lutris. Next base: position 7,745,923 of record NW_019154115.1, on the reverse strand, counting down.
GAGTAGGCAAGGCTTCGTCCAAGTAGCTCTTGCGACAACGCGGGCTCCGTGCTCTGCTCCTGTCCCTGCTGGGCAGCCTGCCGCCTCCCCTACCCACCCTGTGCTCTGCGAGGCTCCTTAGCTCAGCCTCCACTTCCTCTCCCCCAAGACTTCCCCAAGTTCTCGGAACCTGTTCTCACCTCCCTCCTCAGGGCCCTACCTACTGTTTAAGTTTCTCCACCCACTCACGCTTCCTCGTGCATTTCTAGGGTTTTCCCCATTGGCGCAGTTATCCGCGGGGGCCGGGCTGGAGGGCCGCCGCTCTAGCCCTACAGCACCTGGATGCTACCGTACTGCAGACCCGGCAGGGTGAGGCACTGGCAGGGTCTCAGGTGGGAGCCAGCTAACTGAGATCTGGCCTGGCCCAGGGAAAACTGGGAGTGGGAGCCCCAGTCATCGACAAACAACAGGCTGCAGGTGTGCAAGCTTGTGCGTGGGGAAGGGGGGCGGGCACGCATCAGCCCCCAGGGGAGAAAGCTGTTGGCAATATTTACGGGTCCTGCAATACCTAACAAAGAAGGAAGAAAGATCTAAAATCTGGGTTTGGGCTAGAAAAACACTACCGATTATACTGTTTATAGTCTTCCCCAATCACCAAGTACTCTATTAAATAAAAAACATAATAAAACTAACTTACAAAACTTTCTCATTTGTGTGGAGCAAATTGGTGCTTCTTTGTAGAAGAGATTATGAAAATGTGCCCATCTCCTTCCTTGAATTTCTTTTGATGGCGCTTTGTTCATCAGAATTTTCCTCCAGCTTAACCCTGAGGAGGCCCAGGATCCCTTTTCCTTTGTTCTGTGCCTTTAGAATCCCAGAGTTGAAAATGTTTTATTAATGATTTATTTGCAAATCTTTTGAGGTGTCCTGATAAGATTGTAGTTTGTAAACCATACCTCTGACAGCAGTAATTAAAATTAACAAATATCAATTTTCCATTATCCCATTTATTCAAATGTACTTCTTGAATGATGACTGTGAAAGGTACCATGAAAAATTTCTGGTGTTAGGGCTCAATTTATTACAGAGCAAAAAATGAGTAATTATTTACTGGCACATATATCAATGAAATTGTTCTCAAGCAGGTAAGACGATTTAGAAGTTTCTCCTCTATGCCAATGCATTTGAAAGCTTGGTCTTATAAAATAGTAAAAATAGCAGCTACTAATTATTAAGCACGTACTCTCTAGAAGTGCAGTGCAAAGTTGAATCTACTTTTTTAAATGTCTTTAATTTTTATAAAGACCTTAAAGGAATTATCTCAATATCTTTAATAAGAAACCTGACTTCTCCTGAGATCACATAAGCAGTAAAGAGTGATGTCTGGATTCTAAGAAAGAAATGTCTTATTCCAAAGCCTTTCTTATTTCACTTAACATTTTTACAAACTGTAAAAGAAATCATCCTTTTAGCCACTGAAAATTAATTGAACCACTTCTGTCACTAGCTCAAGTAGTCAAATCACCTGCAAATAATGTTTCTTGTTGCTTCTCAGCAAAAATTTGGGTACAATATCCTGAATTTAGTTCTTCTAAAGAAGAAGGAAATTAATGTTTTATTATACACCTACGACATAGAAGACAGCATTTCACATTTACTATCTCATTTATTTTTACCCAGACCTTGTAAGCTGCGTATCATTACCTTCATTTACAGATGGGAAACACAAACTCAAGTAAGTGATTCCGCATCAACCCCATAAGCTGTAAATTCTGTGTCTGAGAAGGTGCAAGTAATTATAAAGTCAGTGTTCTTTCAAGAGCATCCTGCTGTGTGCTACAGCAGCAAAGAGTCTGAACGATGCTAAAAGGATAATCAGTTTTAGGATGTAACTTAACCTTCTGACATTTACCCACTGAAGAGTAATTATGTCTTTGGCTTTTTAGTTAATTCTAAAATGCTGATGGGAATAGTCATTTTTAGTTACCTAAATTCTGATACTCACACCCTGCTCCAAAGCAAATACCAGTACTTATCACATATTGGGTACATTACCACCCTCCCCCCCGAACAAACACACACACATATACACACACAAATACAAATCTGGATCCAAAATAGACCTCCCCAAAGAGATCAAAATCGTATTGTCACAAATCGTAGAAAAAAAAAAAGAGAATGAAGAGTTTTATTGTCCAAAAGGGCAATATGGAGCGATGGAAATAATATGACAATCAAAATATCCATGGTGCTTTTCACTGAATTTGAGCAGATTCTTACATTTCTACAAAAGAGCAAAGGGCTAAAAATATCCAACAAAAAAACAGAGCTATAATAAATATTATTTCATGTGATAGTTAAAGTAATTAAGATTGTGAATTTGGTTTAGAGACAAATACCCCAATAGAACAGAAGAGCATCCAATAGACCCTGCATAAACATACATGGTACAAGACAGAGATAGCACCATGAATCAGTGGAGAAAGAAGGGAAGACTGAATAAATTATGTTGAGATAACTCTAAACATATGAAAAAAAGAAAATTGTGTTTCCATTTCATGTTATCCCTTTATAAGTTTAGAAAAATAGAGAATTATCCCTAGAAGGACCTTCCCAATCTGCTCCACCTGGCTCCATCCAGAGCACTGAATTTGTCGTGACTCATTACTGACCTCTGTACTGGTAAAAACACACTCGACTGTATTGTTCTATAACAGTTAGTACAAATTTAAACCTACATCTGAAATATGGCAGAAAAACCTTCTTAGCCATTTAGCATATATGAAATGAGGCTCTATAGGAGAGAGACTTATTTTTCCTTAAAATTCCTGTGTCTCAACATACAAATAAATGTTGGTCTTACCTTACCACTCATTTTGCAAGCAAGTTCTTCCAACAATGATCTCAATGTTATTTTGATGAATTCTTCTTAGAGCTGGTTTATCAGGAATCTACAACTACCAGTCTCATTGCTAGACACAACTATTTCAAATCCTTTGTAGACCAAGAAGGATGGACAAGTAGATCAACCATTGGATGAGCTGTAGATAGACTTGAGGCCACAGCACCGACTGGGCCTAGACCCCTAGAATTTTCTATGAGAATAAGTGGGCTATTTAAATTCCTGGGCCTCCAAGATTTTCTGCCTAGAAAGGAATGCATTACTTTGGGCCCAAGATTCCCTTACAAGTTATAGAAGGAATAAATGAAAAGTGTCTGAAAGTCAACAAACTAAACAAAACATCAGGCATAGTACTTTGTCAGCATCTCAAAATCTCTTAAAAAGATTTTCCCAAGTTCCCCATTAGAACAAAAAAAATTTTTTTTCTTACATTTTGGTAAAAATAAGATAAATCTATATCCCCTATAACTTTGAACTATATTGTTAAAATGAAAAAAAAAGCAAACTAACAAATAGTATACATGGTAAAATAGATCATTTTAAAAGAGAAATGGACACCAGGAGCAATTATGCAAAGTGATCTTCTTCAGGGAAGGGGCAGTGACTATCTTAGCAATCTACATGTTCATTGGGTCTTTCATAAATATTTGTAGAATAAATGCAACATTAGACTAGAGCCAAAACCAAACTAGTATGAGGACACAGAAGAAGAAGGTCTAATTATCTCTGCTTGGGACATCAGAGTGTTCATCCATATTCTTTATTATATCCTTTATAATAAACCAGTAAACACGTTTCCCTAATTCTGTGAGCCATTTTAGCAAGTTATGGAACCCAAGGAAGGGTTGTGGATGCCTCAATTTATAGCTGACCTATCCGAAGTGTAGGTGACGGCTTGTGAATGGTATCTGAAGTGGGATCGATCTTGTAGGACTGAGCCCTTAGCCTGTGGGATCTGGTGTGTCAGAACTTAATTGAATTACAGGATGCTCAGACGGTGTTGCACAGGATTGCTTGATGTGTGGAACTGAATTAAAGCTGTAAGCTATTCCTCCAAATCACTAGTAGCTGTTAAAGAGAGTAGCAGCTAAGGAAAATAATTTCATAGACCACAAGAGTAACCCTTCACTTCATTTCTAAATGAAGTATAAACTCCAACTCAGCATTCAAGGCTCCCGTATATCTTCCTTAGTGTGGTCCCAATATTGCTTTCCTACACCCTCTCTTCCAGTCAAATGTGGCTACTCTCCAAGCATTTGCCTAGGATTTGCCCCTCTGTGCCTTTATTTACTCTAATTCCTCCACATAAAAAGACCAATGTCTCAAATCCATATGGCCAAGTGCCATGTATCTTTCAAGGCTCAATTCAACTGATTTCATTTCAGAATCTTTAACCAAAATGTAATCCGTCCTCTTGTCCTCTCTTAGCATCTTAATTTTATTCTTTCCATTGTATGTATAAGTATGTTCCATCTTCCTTCCAGGACTCTAATTAAGCCTTTTTAATATGTCCTGTACCTAACAGAGGTCAATAAATATTTGTTGAATACATAATAACTGCAGTTGTAACAGAATGGTAAAACTGTTTCAGCTGAGTAGTCTAGTCTAGTGCCTCTCAAAAGTTCCTGGAAATATAAATCTCCTGGGGACCAGTTTTATATGCAGATTCTGATTCAGTAGGCTGGAGTTGGGATTCAAGATTCAGCATTCATACAAGCCCACATGTGAGGATGCTAATGATATTTGCACCACCCTTTGAACTTCAGTCTACTGAATCGGTGCCAACTATTTGCACATTCCATGGTGGGACCCCAAAATCAGAGAAGGTTGTTTGACACTAGTTTAGTAGCATGGAGCAAAAAATGTCCCTCTGGGGTGCCAGAAAGTTTAGCGTGGTCACAGGTGGGATTTGGAGGACATACTTACATAGCTACCTCAAAGCTTGATACAAAATGCAAGCTTATGAGTTCTGTTGGCCTTAAAATTAAGCCAGTGATACTACCTTCACTTGAAAGGTGATGGTGTTAAGCAGGTCCCCCAAGAAACAGATGTCATGATGAGATTGATTAGCTACATAAAGATTTATTAGGAGCAACATTTGTTGAGGAAAATAAAGAGGGAAATAGGAGAAGTTGAGAGCTGTCAGATGGAGATGCAAACTGACCCTGGCCATAGGTGAAAGAGAGAGAAAGGAAGTTTCGCTGGCAGTGTCTTACACAGCACTGTGGTTCTGAGAACTTGGCAGAGACTTTAGAGAGTTCTTATGTCAAAGTCACCTGTCAGAGGAGTCCAACGTCACCAAAGGTCTGCCTTTGCTTCCCTGCTCTGCCCTGGATTGGCTGGCATAGCCAACAGGAAGCATGGCCTCAGCAGAAATGCAGTAATGAATTCCAGAGCACAGAATCTGGGACTATAGGTCAGTTATGCTCTTCACAGAGGTCCTGGAGGTGTATTCTCATAATTTCTAGAGTAGTTATGCAGATTTTTAATTTATTTATTTGTTTTTACCATGAGAACTTGAAATGAGAAAACAGCAATCTGAAAATGAACCATGGCTCATAATGTCATATTTTCAGAAGGTGTTATTGAACTACTCTTGGACAATGTATTTATAAAGCTGAATGTGACCACTTTTCTTCATCAGAATTGAAAAGGTTCTATTAATATGGGCATATACTCAACAGCAGCAAGAAGAAGTCACATTGAGTACAGAATATATCTAAATTATATCGGGAATAATCTGAATATGGATTTCCAAGGACTCTCAGATCATGGTGAGTCGCATCATTGCAGTAACTGCTGTAGCATTTGGTAATTATTTACTGATATGAGCAATATCTCAATATAAAAACTCATTTAAAAACAAATAATGTTCTCATTAAACTGTTTACTTTGAGTGAGCATCATTAATATCCAGCGTGACAAAGGTTACTACCCATGCTTTTTATTGGTTGCTAATCATCAAATTACACCTTCACATAAAAGCAAAAAACAACGCAAGAAAACCAATTCAAAGTAAAGTATAACCCTTTAGCCATATCTGTTGAATGGATATAAAACTAAAGGGCTCTGGGGAAAGTGAAAAATTAATTCCTTTTATCCATGCAATAAGAAATAAATAATTTAAACACATTTTACTGACTCAACTATTTGTTTGGAAACTGCCTTTGATTGTATTGTCAAAATAGCCAAGATTGACATCTTTTTAAAAAACATTTTACTCACAATTTTTAGCATCCTGTAAACATAGCTTTAGGGATGAGTAATAGCAGCATAAATATAAGTAGGAATACAACTGGTAATCAAGATTAGATGCCAAATAAGAACAGAATCCTAAGGAACCTAGTGTCACGCGGCATGAATGAGTAGAAGGGAAAAGGAACCGAGGCACTTCAATCGTAGAAGATCATTTCCTCTTTCTCAGAGAGGAAGACATTGTCAGACCCTTATTCTCTAAGCATAGAAAATCTTTTCCTGTGTTTCTCATAGAATAACTGGAAATTTAAAAACTGCTGTCATTGAGGTTTCCAGCAAAGTAATATCAAAATCTGTATTAATACACAAATCTGTGATGATATTATAGGCAAATACCCCCCTATAATCCCATTATATCTTTCTTTTTCATTTAAATTCAATTAGCTAACATGTAGTCCACCGTTAGTTTCTGATGTAGTGTTCAATGATCATTAGTTGCGTATAACACCCAGTGTTCATTGGATCACATTATATCTTATATATACTTCTGTTGCAGTATATTTATATTTTAAATGTTATGTATTATTTAAATATATATCTCCAATAGCCTTCTTTTTTTCAAAAGATTTATTTATTTTAGAGAGCAAGAGCACAAGGGGGAGGGGCAGAAGGAAATAGAGAGAGAGACTCTTAAGCAGACTCCCCACTGAGCGTGGAGCCTGACCCAGGGCTCAATCCCACAACCCTGAGATCATGACCTGATCCAAAATCAAGAGGATGCTTAACTCTCTGAGCCATCCAATCGCCCCTTCCCAATAGACTTCTAAGTATATTGAAGGAGTTCAGCACTTCTTGTCAACTTCTTCACATCATCAGCAACTAGCAGTGCTCTTGGTAAATAAGAGGAAGGATTTTTCTAGGTTCAGATGTTAGTCTCAACACTAAATGTGTTTCCTCGAACAAGTTCGTAAACCTCTTCAAGATGCAGCTTAAAAAAGGGATTATAACACTACCTCACTGTGTTGGTGTGAGCATAAATGGAATAATGTATGTAAGGATTTAGGTAGTACCAGATACAGCTATTTTATTTTACTTTTTTTTAAGATTTTATTTATTTATCACAGAGCGTGGGTGCACACAAGCAGGCAGAGTGGCAGGCAGAGGTGGAGAGAGAAGCAGGCTCCCTGCTGACAAGAAGCCCGATGCAGGACTCGGTCCCAGGACCCTGGATCACAACCTGAGCCTAAGGCAGCAGCTTAACAGACTGAGCCACCCAGGCATCCCAGATACAGCTATTTTAAAATGTTAACAGTTTATCACTATGATTATCACATTTTTTTTAACTACAGGAAGCACTCTATAAATATTTTTTGAATGAATGTTTTGTGACCCCCATCAGCCCAGTAACAGTTCCTAATTTTAAAAATTATAGAGGTTTACAATCAGCATAAATGACGTTATATACTTGAATCCACGTTACCAGACCCTGTCGTCCCTCAATCATTTGTTCAGGAAGCATCTTAAACCAGAAAGCCTCAGGGAAGGGTTTTCTGGGATCTAAGGTTCTGCCAGTGAGGCAAGCAAATCACAGCCAAGGCTTCAAAGGGTGGCAACGTGGAAAGAAGAAATTTAAAAGACACAGCAACCTTCCCCCTTCCCCAGCTTCTAAGAGAGAGACTCCATATCCAAATTCCTGAATCTCAAAGGTACAGTAAGTTTGCATCCAAGACACGCCAATATTTTTGACACCAAATCTCTGATGGCTAAGGAAAGAAACATGGCAAGGCTTGCCAATGATGAGAACACTAGAAATTAAGGAATAATCTCAATAGGAAAATGCTAGTAGGTGAAACCAAGGCAAATGGAACATCTTAAGTGCTTTGCATGAAAAAACAATAAAATTGTGCCTCCTGAAAAGTCCATCCACTGAAAAAGTTTAAGATAAATAAGGGTTTCAGAAAGGGGACAAGTTACAAATATTCAAACATTGATGGTTTCCCTACATACTAGCAATATCCAGAAAAAAATACTGAAGGTACTAGAAAAGATACTGGAAAAAAAAAAATTCCCCATTTAAAAAGCGAAAAAATATAAAACTTACAGAAATAAACATAGCAATAGAGAACTATGTTTAAAATCTACAAAGATTTAGGGCGCCTGGGTGGCTCAGTGGGTTAAGCCTCTGCCTTCGGCTCAGGTCATGATCTCAGGGTCCTGGGATCGGAGGCCCACATCGGGCTCTCTGCTCAGCGGGGAGCCTGCTTTCTCCTCTCTCTCTATGCCTGCCTCTCTGCATACTTGTGATCTCTCTCTCTCTGTTTCAGATAAATAAATAAAATCTTTAAAAAAAAATAAAATAAAATCTACAAAGATTTATATAGAGATAGAAAATAAACCTCAAATAAATGTAAAAATACAGAATGGTAGAGATGAGAGGATTAACCATTATAAATACATCAACTCTTCCCAAATTAATCCGTAAGTTTAAAGCAGCTCCAATATAAATTGCAATGGATTATTTAGAACCTATAAAAAGATTCTAAAATTCATCTGGAAGAACACATGGGAAAAAACAGTCAAGAAAAAAAAATGGTATCAAGGCTGCACAAGGACAGAAGTAGGGAGAGATTTTATCTGAGACAGTTAAAAAGAGCTGGAAAACACATCATGGGAGGGTCAATTAGGGGAAAAGGGCAATTCTAAGTGCAGGAGGGACAAGTGCACATTCTAAACTGAAATACAGAGGTGGGCTCAAACCAGAAGCACAAAGCAGGAGTTGAGAGTGAGTCAGAGGAAGTCAGAAGAGATCCAGTGAGAAGGGCTATGGGAGGCTTCTGGGGCAAGGCCTCCTGGCCTTCGTGGAAGCTGCATGATTCCCGGGCATCTGGGGATAACTGTTAGAGCTGACAGAACTGAGGCTAAGCGGGCATCAGCAGCATTCTCACAGCCCTATACGTAGGCTCCGAATTCTGAGTACCTACCAGTCTACCCACCAATATGCACCAGGCCCCTCCCCACATGTGTCAGTTACATCACACACTCTCCATCATGGAGGGTCAGAACCATCCTGATGCCTCCCAGAGCTAGTGCACCCCCCTAAGTCCCAGGCAGCTCGGCCCCATGATGGGGGCTTCCAGTCTGAAACCCTCTCCACAAGGAGCCACCAAAAGCTGTGTGACCTACCATCTCTATGGACTATCAATATCCAGATGGAAAAAAAGGAGGCTGTAACTCTGACCCTTCTGATTTTTTTCAAGCATTTCGATATTTGGAAGTGTGCAGAATAAGCTTCTTGATGACTGGCCACATATAGACTAACTTGTTAAGAGCATGAACATGAGCCAGGGGGCTATGGGTTTGAATCCCAACTCAACAATTTTCTAAACATGGAAGGTCACCATTTCTTTAAGCCTATCTTGGGTAAACTGGGGTTAATATCTTGTAAGAATGTTATAAGGATCATAAGCAAACACAAAAAAGCATTTAGAAGCATGCATATTGTATGAAGTCCTGTAAAAGCACTTGCTCATTTTAAATAGGGCACTTAGTATTGGGTAGATGGAACTTCTAGTCCCTTCATCCATAAGCCTTTTAGACAACAGTTCTTTTTCTACAGAAACAGCAGCATCCTAACTGAAAAATGACAAATGACAAATCATTTTTTTCAAAACAGTATCTAAAGAAATCTTTCAGAATGGCCTACAAGGCCCCAAGGGAAGGCCCATCTAGAATGTATTCTTGTCCTGCAATCTTGAATTGGTTCTATTTTCAGGGAGCTGATTCGCTTTGGCTAGCACAGAATTATCACTTGACATTTGCAGGTGATACATATCCTCAGAGAAAGAACTTTACCCAATGTCAGACTTCTCCTGTACATCCGCAAAGGAAACACATGTGAGCCCCAGGCTGTTTGCGTCTGGGCCAAAGCCCTTCCCAGTAATACGGGTCAGGGCTCTGCTGTGCTCCACGGCACTCTCTCCTGCGTCTACCGGACTAAAGCACTGCATTTAGGAGTCTTACTGCCTATGATAGCCTCACTCCCACAGGAATGAAAAGATGTGGGAATGGCAGGCATTCTAATGCAGTATAGCAGAAGGGTAGAGCAATGAGGCTGAGAATGTTCGAGGACACTGAGGTGTGGTACACGATCCAACCATACTGCCACGCCCAGCATCAGCTTTCGGGAACTTCCATGATGCTTCTCTCCCTAGCTATGTGCCAAAGACAGGTGGGGTCGATCTTGAATTTTCGCTTTTTCATTAGTATGAAATTAGTTCCTTCTTCCCTTCTCCCCAGCACTGGAGGAAGGATAAGTACGTTACTCGTGAAAAAAGCAGAAAATGTTTAAATCCTCATTTATTACCTTCAGTAGGAGTGTTGTCAAACTGTACATGACATTGTCTCCACTCTATATGTTCAGAAATTAAAGAGTAAAAGAGAAGGGTGCCTGGGTGGCTCAGTTGGTTAAGCCTCTGGTTCTTGGTTCTGGTTCAGGTCATGGTTTCATGGGTCCTGGAATCAAGCACCACAACAGGCTCTGCACTCAGCACAGAGTCTGTTTGTGGGTTCTCTCTCTCCCTCTCCCTCTGCTTCCCCATCTGTGCATGCGTGCATGCTCTCTCTCTCTCTCCAAAATAAATCTTTTCTAAAAAAGAGTAGAAGAGAAATTGAGGGAATGTATTCACTCTCAACCTGTGATTCTAACACTTCTGTCAAATTTAAACTTAAAAGAATATTTTGGAGAAAGGAAGTAGCATGCACTGGTATGAGATAAAGTCCAGGGGTAGTTAAACCTCTTGTAGTTGAGATCTAACTTAAACAACCACAAGATCAAAAACAGCACAAAACAATAAAAATAGGGTTTTTTGAGAAAAAAATCAAATTCCAATGAATCAGCTCAACATCCTATCCATTTAAAAGCATTTCTTATTTGGAATCACACCCACAGTCACAGTCACATTTTCACCAGCGCCATCTAAGAATGCTACCCTCCCTCCACAATCAGGACCACATGTCCCACTTTTTCTCTGCCCAACTTTTCCAACAAGTGAAAGACTGAGTTCCCTCAAACTGAAGGTATAGGAAACAGGTAATGATAATGGTAGGAGGTGATCCCTGGGCCCAGATCCTAAGAATCTGGGATGGGGGAGTAGAGGGTTTTAGCGACTGAATAAAGAAAACAAGAAAAAAACTTGCATCTAGTTCTACAGTAATGCCATGTGTGTGTGTGCACACGCATTAAGGACAATTCAGTAGAAACTCATTTAAGGCCATTTATTTATTTTTTAAAGATTTTATTTATTTATTTGACAGACAGATTACAAGTAGGCAGAGAGGCAGGCAGAAAGAGGAGGAAGCAGGCTCCCTGTCGAGCAGAGAGCCCGATGTGGGTCTCGGTCTCAGGACCCTGGGATCATGACCTGAGCTGAAAGCAGAGGCTTTAACCCACTGAACCACCCAGGTGCCCCTAAGGCCATTTTAAAATCAAGAGATGTAATATTCTGGATTCCTAAGCTACATGGGGTTCATCTGTATACATTTTGGTAGTGTCTTTAGAACAATAGATGTATTCTTAAATATTGGATGCAATTTTAAGTCAACGAAATTACATTCTTTCCATTTTATCTACGTTTTGACTAGTTTTGTGATAAATACCATTGGAAATTATCTCTAAGCTCCTTCCTTCTCAATATCCAAGTTCCAGAATTAATTTAGTCAGAAGTTATTTAATAACTTCCCCAGTCAGGGAAGACCCTGGTACAGATGAAGGATTTGGGTCCTTGAGAAAATGAACTTGAAGAATATGATACAGAAAGTTCTTTTTAATTCAGCTTCTTGGGTGCTGGCACTAATCTATAATAATACTCCCTTGTGCCTAGACAGGGCTCTGCCTACAGCAACTGCTCCGTAGGCATCTCTCAGTGGTAAGTGAAATACATAGGCACAGGAAATTCACTTGTGGTGTTAAGAGTCATCAAATGAATTTAAGTCTGTGGTCTGCACAGCTATAGACTTGAGGGACCCTTCTGACAATCTGCAAACACCAGTTTAGCATATGCTTATGACAAAGAAGTATGGAAATAAAAATTATCACAAATATTACAAGGATAGAACAAAGGGGATAAGAATGGCATGGAAAATTCATGGTTGCATATTTCAACTTAATACAGAAGATAACTATCTCATAAATAGAGCTTTGCAAAATTGCAGAGAGTTTCATAAGATAATGAGCTCCTTGACACCAGTAGTGTTCAACTACAGGCTAAAAATCCATCTGTCATATCTGATGAACTAGAGGATTTCCACGGGCTCTCTAAACTGTAAGATTCTTTGATTCTATTAAAAAAATATGATTTCTTCCTCTTTCCCCAAAGCAGAACACATGTTAAGACAAATGATCCACCTCCAGAAGTTAGAATTAACATTACAATATTTAGCACAGAGACAACCAGACTTTAAGCCTGTTCTACTGTCTGGAGCAGAATTTATAAAAATAGTGCTTGAAATGGGAGCGACAAGAAAAATATATCAGAGGTGAATGACACTTGTCTGAATCAGGTAAGTTCAATTTACGTTGCTAGGAGAAAAGGAAATAGTGCTTCTAGCAACTGACAAGCGCTGAGACAGAAAATCAGAGCTCCTATGTTACATGTGAAGTCAATGGTAATGTTTCAAATCTACAACAAAGAAGACAATGGCCACGGCAGCATACTGCTGCATTAAACAGATTTGATTCCTTTTTGCGCCTTTTTAACCTCATTTTCTCTCCTTTTAACTCTCATTTTAGGGAGGTTACAAAACAAACACAACAGCTGAAAAGAGATTTATATTCTTTTGATAGAGGCGTAACAAACCCATCTCATCTCCAGGCCCTTTGATTAATATTTTGAGTGTTCTAGCAACCTTGATTTTATCATTTATCATTTATAAATTTTTGGTTATGCTATGTGACCCTTAAGGAGATAAGTGTTATTTCTGAGAATCTTAGACATGAATCTCTTCAAAAATGTGGGGGTTTGATGTTCCATTCTATCTATAAAACTTCCTTCACGCAGATCTCAAATATTTTTTAAAAGATTTTATTTATTTGGCAGATAGAGATCACAAATAGGCAGAGAGGCAGGCAGAGAGAGGGGGGAGGGGAAGCAGACTCCCCGCTGAGCAGAGAGCCTGATGTGGGGCTAGATCCCAGGTCCTGGGATCATGACTTGAGCCCAAGGCAGAGGCTTTAACCCACTGAGCCACCCAGGTGCCCCAGATCTCAAATATTATTTGAAAGAACAGTGCACAAAGGTTCCCTTTTCTCCACATCTTCACCAACACTTATTTCTTTTCTTTTTGTTTCTAGCCATTGTGACAAGTGTAAGGTGACATCCCATTGTGGTTGTGATTTGCATTTCCCTGATGATTAATGGTGGTGAGCATCTTCTCACACATCTTTTAGCCACCTGTATGTCTTTTATGGAAAAATGTTTATTCAGATCCTCTGCCCATTTTTTCAATTTGATTATTTGTTCTTCCTGATGCTGAGTTATATAAGTTCTTCATATATTTTGGATATTAACTTCTTATCAAGTTTATTATTTGCAAATATTTTCTCCCATTCAGTAGGTTGCCTTCTTGTTTTGTTAATGGTTCCCTTTGCTGTGCAAAAACTTTTTGTTTGGGATGCAAAAACACAAACAAGAAAGAGAGAGAGAGAAAACACTAAACTACCCTTCAGAGCTCTCCAACAATAGTTTCATAATATTTTTTTAAGCATTTTTAATTATGCATACAGAAAAGTGAACTGCATGAAATAAAATATGGAACTGACAAATTGTCATAGCGTGAATACCCTCGTATCCTTCACACTGGTTGGGAAATAGAATATTGTCAGCACTCTTGAAACTCATCTTATGCCTCCTTTAAATCACTAGCTCAAAGGTAATTAGCATCCAGACTTCTATGTTAATCACTTTCTTTTCTTTTTAGTTTTACTACAAGAGCTGTTAATCCTAAATCCTATAAATTAGACAATTTTTTGAACTCCTATAAATGAGATCAAACAGTTATGTATTCTTTTGAAATTGGGATTTTTTTCCTCTCAAAACCATGTTTATGAACTTCATCCTAGTTTGTATAGTTGTTTTTCATTCATTTTCATTACTATTGAGCAAGATTTCTTTCTTTCTTTTTTTTTAAAGATTTTATTTATTTATTTGACAGACAGAGATCACAAGTTGGCAGAGAGGCAGGCAGAGAGAGGGGGGAAGCAGTCTCCCTGCGGAGTAGAGAGCCCGATGTGGGGCTCGATCCCAGGACCCTGAGATCATGACCTGAGCTGAAGGCAGAGGATTTAACCCACTGAGCCACCCAGGCGCCCCTTGAGCAAGATTTCTTAACCTTGGCATGACTAACATCTTGGGCCAGATGTTTCATTTTATGAGGGACTATTCTGTGTATTGTGGGATAATTGGCAGCAACCTTGGCCTCTATTCACTGAGTACCAATGGCATTCCCCCCATACTTGGTTGTGACAACCAAAAACATCTCTGGACATTGCTAAATATCCTCTGGGGGTCCAAACCACACCCTGTTGAGAACCACTGCCATACAATATTTCACTGTATGACTGACCATAATTCTACTATTGGTGAGCATTGGGTTGTTTCCAGTTTGAAGCTATTACAAATAATATTGTTCTGAATATTCTTATTCATGTCTATGCCTTTAAGTGTACTTAGGCATATCTAACAGCAGAATGATGAGGTCACAGGGTATAAGTATTTTAACTTTGACAGATTAAGCCTAATTTCATCTTTTATACTTCATATATTATATATTATATAATAATTTCATATATTATATTTTTTTAATTCTAGATTTTCCATTTGGTCCCTTTTCTAATATTATGTTACTTTGTTATAGTCTCCAGTTCTCAATCTTGCCTTTTATTTTCTTGAACATAAAAACATATCTAAATCTAATCTATTCTAATAACTCTGACATCTAAAATTACAATGAATAGGTTTTATTTTGCTGATTTTTTTTTCACCTATTGGTTCTTATTGTCTTGTCTCCTCATGTGTCTGGTTATTTTTTATTGTGTGCTAAACACTGCATTTTTTAAAAAAATGTAAAAATAATTTGAGGTCAGGGTGCCTGGGTGGCTCAGATGATTAAGTGCCTGTCTTCATCTCAGATCATGATCTCAGGGTTCTGGAATTGAGCCCCACATCAGGGTCTCTACTCAGCAGGGAGCTTGCTTCTCCCTCTCTCTGCCTGCCTCTCTGCCTACTTGTGATCTCTCTCTCTGTCAAATAAATAAATAAAATCTTAAAAAAAAAAGAAAGAAAGAAAGAATTTGAGGCCAAGGATGGCGTATCTTCTTTTAGAGAATATTTTTGTTTTTTCTAGGCATCTGGGCACTGGCAATCCAGAATCTTCTCAATCCAAATTCAGTTATTGAGGTGATTGAAAGCATAGATACAGTCCCTTAGAAGTCTGTCCTGAGCCAAATTCTGAGGGATCCCTACCTAGAAGTCTGAGGACCTACATGGGTATTGCTCCTTATAAAACATTAAACTCCAATTTATGTATCCCTAGCTTTGGAGGCCTGGCAAAAGTGCAGTTAAACTTTACCTTGGGCTTATTCTTCTGAAATAAGCAAATGTACCATGAGAAAATGGCTCCAAATTTTGGGCACATTTCTGTGGATTTTCATCTCCTTTGGGATCTTAGCCCTGTAAATCTCCACTACCTGCTTAGTTCTCTAATGTCTTTAAACAATTTTTTCCCAGATTTCCTATTTGTGCTCAGAAGGAGAAGTAATCCAAATTACTAATCCACCAATAAGTGTAGCAGAAATCTCCATAACTGATACCCAAATGTCTACTTGTAACAATAATTTAGGCAAACTGAACTGTTTAGCTTCATAAGAAATAAATCAATTTTTAATAAATTTATCTATAAAAGGAATATGCCTCCCACATATCAAAATTACCCCTAAATAATAATCATGTCCTGCTGTTATTCAAAAATACCACTATTTCTAGATATAAAATAAAGCATCATCTTTTCTTAATTCTTGAAAATATGATATTGAAACCCAAAGACCTGATGTCTCATGTTTATAAGGGGAGAGGATTTCTTCCAAAAGAGAAGATAATGGATTCCTTAGTATATGACCTGAATGTGCTACATATTGTTATGAGTACTATCTTATTAAATATACATTGCATACATTGAAGTAGATGTTTTCAAAGATGTATTTATTTATTTTAGAGAGAGGGCAAGTGAGTGGGGGGGGAAGAGGGAGAAGAAGAGGGAAAGGGAGAAGGAGAGAAGCAGACTCCCCACTGAGCAGTAAGCCAGAGGCAGGGCTCTGTCTCATGACCCTGACATAATGACCTGAGCTGGATGCTCAACTGACTGAGCCATCCAGGTGCCCCTGAAGTAGGCAAATAGTACCACTCTTTTACTAATGAGAAAACTAAAGTTCAGAGAAGTCAAATAACCCATCCAAGGTCACATGCCTAAAAGATGACAATGGCAGTAGAGAGGACAGATTCAGACCCAGGTGGAAAATAATCTAGACATGAGACTGGGAATCTATGAAGCCAGAAATCAAGAGTTAAAATGAAATATTTAATTTAAGAAAAAAAGGAAAATGCGAGCGTCTCCATCCACATTCATCACTTCTGAGTTAGAAAGATGATCCAGGAACCCATTAAATGTGATGGCAAAAGGGATCTTTGAGAGATGGAAAGCCCAATCATTCTGCTACATATGAGGAACTCAGATCCATCTGACTAAATGGAATAGAATAATGGAATACACAGAGTATATAAACAAAGAAAAAAAGGTGATGAGGGAAAAAAATTACAAGGCTAATTTAGGTAATGATTTCTTATTTGGTAAGTTGACTTGTAATTATTGCTATTAAATTTAATAAGATACTCTAGAACCAATAAAGCAGTAACATTTGTGCTAATTACTGAATGGGTGTTTTAAGATTAAGTCTTACTGAAGAAATATATTTTCCAAGTAAGAATATACATTAAAAACACACCATAAGAAAGAAAACATTTAATAATGTATCTTAAGAATGCATATTTCACATCTCCTAAGCAAGATATTCAGTAAGAAATAGCCTCTGCATGCTGGGCAATCTTTCCTCTTCTTTCTTTCCCTTTACCACCAAGGTTAAGATGCGTGAATATAGGAAGAAAAAGACTCGTGGTCTTTGCAGAATGACCCTGGACTTATTGGCTAAAGACAAAAATCTGAGACCAAGCTTAACCTCAACTAGGCTCATGACCTTGAAAAGTCATCTCTCAGATGTTGTTTTATGCATACATATATGGATAAAATGTCCATTCTACACATTAGAAACATGTATTAAAATAATTTGTAAAGATCATGATGCAAAGTAAATGTGTATAATCACCCATCTAAATAACTCTGATCACAAGTTCAGTGTTTATAGAAAGAAAGCAAGTAGAAACATTTGTTCAGCAGCAACCATCTTTTTCCCCTCCATCCCTACTTCACAGCAAAAAATATCCTCACACAGATTTGACCTAAAACAGAACACGGTAGTGAAGTTATAGTTATGTAGGCATTTGTGTATGTGTTCGAGTGGGAGGTAGTGACAACAATTTCAATTCCTAGCTTCCTAATATTGAAGCAAACTCATTATGAATTAAAAATAGATACTTTCCCTTCACTGCTGGCAGCCTTCTGGGCACCTGGTAGAAAACTGAACTACTTCTATTTCTATGACTCAGTAAATGTGGTATTTTCCAGGGAAGTGTAAACATTGAAAAAAAATATTTTTTATTTTCTAATAAAAATATTAGAAAAATATTTTCTACATCTAAATATTTTCTACATTCATAAATGAAATAAGAGGAAGCATTTAAAAGGAAATGAAATTAAGTGCAAGAATCTGAGTGAGAAAGTGGAAAGAGGTGCCTTAGAACTTGAAAAGACCATACTCCCAACCGGGCTCTGCCATGAACTAGCCATGTGACTTTGAGAAAATTACTGAGCATCCTTATCTATAATATGCAGACTTAACTAGATGGTTTCTAAGTGCCTCTCCACTTGTTATTTTTTTTTTAAGATTTCATTATATTTTTGACAGAGAGAGAGATCACAAGCAGGCAGAGAGGCAGGCAGAGAGAGAGGGGGAAGCAGGCTCCCTGCTGAGCAGAGAGCCCAATGCAGGGCTCAACCCCAGGACCCTGAAATCATGACCTGAGCCGAAGGCAGAGGCTTACCCCACTGAGCCACCTAGATGCCCCGCCTCTTCAGTTTTCAGATTAAAAGTAATTATGATTTGCATGTTCTTGTATCTAATATTTGGAAATTGTTTGACAATATTATATCTGGAGACAACAGTTATACAGAGAATGGTTTTAGATATGGGCATACATGAAACCGTGAATGAAAATACAGTGATGCTTCTTTTAAATGATTACATTATGCATGAGTTATTTGAAATAATAAATTAAGGTACAGTTGGCCAAGTCTGGCTGTTCAGCACTCCCAATAGTATTATCCATCATTTATGGAAAGCTGAGTAAATCTGAGATGCTGGGCAGTTTATGCATACTTACAACCCTTTCATTATTCTGTGAGTAGCATTAAGACACTGACATAGAGCTGCCCTATGACCTAGCAATTGCACTACTAGGTATTTACCCCCAAAGATACAGATGTAGTGAAAAGAAGGGCCACATGCACTCCAATGTTCATAGTAGCAATGTCCAAATAGCCAAACTGTGGAAGGAGCTGAGATGCCCTTCAACAGATGAATGGATAAAGAAGATGTGGTTCACATATACCATGGAATATTCCTCAGCCATCAGAAAGGATGAATACCCAACTTTTGTGTTGACATGGATGGAACTACAGGGGCTTATACTAAGTGAAGCAAGTCAAGCAGAGAAAGACAATTATATGGTTTCACACATATGTGCAACATAAGTAATAGCACAGAGGACCATAGGGGAAGGGAGCGAAATCTGAATGGGGACAAGTCAGAGAGGGAAATGAACCATGAGAAACTATGGACCCTAGGAAACAGACTGGGGGTTCAGAAGGGGAGGAAGGTGGGGGAAGGGGGCAACAGGGTGATGGGTACTAAGGAGGGCACGTGTTGTGATGAGCACTAGGTGTTAAACACAACTACTGAATCACTAACACTACATCAAAACTAATGATGTGGGGCGCCTGGGTGGCTCAGTGGGTTAAAGCCTCTGCTTTCGGCTCGGGTCATGATTCCAGGGTCCTGGGATCGAGCCCCGCGTTGGGCTCTTTGCTCAGCGGGGAGCCTGCTTCCTCCTCTCTCTCTGCCTGCCTCTCTGCCTACTTGTAATCTCTGTCTGTCAAATAAATAAATAAAATCTTTAAAAAAAAAAACTAATGATGTACTTACTATACAGTGACTAACTGAACATAATAAAAATAAAAAAAATTTAAAAAGACACTGACAGATGAGGAAACTGAGTCTCCAGCCACTAATAAATGTTGGAGCAGAGGTCTGCTCGACTCCAACCACACCATACTGGTGACACTAAAAACTTACATCCACCGGGACAGACCTTTCAGGTGATCGATTCTTAAAGGACTGTGAATAGGAAGAGGCTGTGGACCGACCACAGTTTACATTGTTGGCCAAACTCTTAAGGTTTGGTTAGTCAATTCGTTATGCAGTTATATAATTACACCTACAAGTAGTAGAATGTCCTTTTATACAGATCAGCCTGAAAGACTTGAAAGCACACATTACCCAAGAGAAATGAGGACAAAACTCTCTTGTTAAGAGTTCCTAGATAATTCAAATCCCTTCTCAGTTTACCTCGGCCTACCCCAAGCTGAACTTTCCATGAAAATCACTGCGGTATGAAAAAAGAAAATGTATCAGCTCGAAAGACAGGGCGAATAAAAAGATCTTGTGTTGTCTATGCACATCAAGACCCATGTAACAGTGACATGGCAAACAACCAAACTGGGTGACAGTCACAATTTTCCCCTTCTCATGCTCTACTGACTCCATTGAAGAGATGGGTGTGAGGTGCCGCCTCAAGTGTTATCAAGGATTTTTTCTAGACATTCTGATGGAGACTTCAGGTTGCCCTGGATTTGGGTTTACCATCAACTTTTTTTTCTACAGATGGACTAGGGGGCAAAATACCTGAAGTGTGGGGAGTACAGATCTTCAAAAAGGGACCCACCAGGCATTTTCTGGGCTTGGATTTTGACATGCTTGAAATAACAACTGAAATTGCAGACCACATTATCCCAGAACAAATGTACCTCACCCTCTACTTCCACAGATCAGTCAGAAATCAGCCAGACTCCTGGTCAGGTCAGGCTCCTGGTTTCCATTCCTAGAACAGGGAAAGCAGGGGAGTATACAGTCCATGATAGAAGGGATAATGGAAGAAAGGTGAGGGTCAAATTCTGCAAAAGGGAAGAAAGATATGCCAAATCATAAAAAAAGCAAGACCCCGGTCATCTTATGTAAGCAGGTACAAGGAAATGGGTTTGCTTGGCAAGGCAAGATGTGGGAGGAGAAGGGCAACTGAGTCAGGAGCCAGAGAAACTATAAGCAGCAGAGAATGTGTGACCAGGAATAGGTCAGAGCAAAGGTTGGTAAACTTTTTCTATAATCTGTAATATTATAAATATTTTAGGCTTTGCAGGACATATGGTCTCTGATGTAACTACTCAACTCTGCCATTAAAACAGCTATTAAAAAAACATGAAAATAAATGAGTTTGGCTGTGTTTCTATTAAATTTTATGCAAGTACACTGAAATTTGAGTTTTATATAATTTTCACGTTATAAAATATTGCTCCTTTCTTGATTTTTATTTTTATCCATTTTATTTTTTTAAGATTTTATTTATTTATTTGACAGCGAGAGGGAAAGCAAGAGAGGGAACACAAGCAGGGGGAGTGGAAGAGGGAGAAGCAGGCTCCCTGCTGAGACCCTGAGACCCTGAGATCATGACTTGAGCTGAAGACAGATGATTAACCAACTGAACCACCCAGGTGCCCCTTATTTTAATTTTTTAAGATTCATTTTTTTATTTTAGAGAAAGCACACAAGTGGGGGCGGGGAGAGGGATAGAGAGAATCTCAAGCAGATTCTGCGCTGAGTGTCGAGCCTGATGCAGGGCTGGATCTCGTGACTCTGAGATCATGACCTGAGCTGAAACCAAGAGTAAGATGCTTAACTGACTGAGCCACCCAGGAGCCCCTGTTTTTAACATTTTTTTAAAAAGATTTATTCATTTTAGAAAGAGAGAGAGAGCACATGCAGTGCGGAGAGGCAAAGGAAGAGGAAGAGAGAAACACAAGTGGACTCCATGCTCAGTACGGAGCCCAACGTGTGGTTCAATCCCATGACCTTGAGATCAGACCTGAGCCCAAACCAGGAGCTGGATGCTCAACCAACTGAGCCACCAAGGTGCCCCTGTTTTCATCCATTTTAAAATGTAAAAAAACATTTTTCAGTCATGGGCCCTACAAAGAGGCCCATGGGTCACTGCTTCCTATTCAGGGTAAACTATTCAGAATTGACAGCACAGAGTGTTTTCGTACACTTAAAAGTGCACAGTTACGAGGTGGTTGTAGAAAACAAATCAAGAGTCTGATTTATGAAAAAAAAATTTTTAAGCAAAAATACTGATAAAAAATTGTAGTAATAACCATTACTTACATATATCTTACTACATTCCAGACACTGCTCCTTACATACATTAAATCCATCATAAAGTAGGAATTATTATTATCCCCATTTTATAAATAGGAAAGTTGATACAGTAAACACAAGAGTATTAAGAAAACTACTGCTATCCATAGGCCTTTTTCTATAATTCTAAAACCCTAAGTGTTTAGAAATAGACAACAATTAAAAAAAAAAAAGGTATTGTAAAACATGACCTGAACTGATCTGATAGCAAAGCCTGACCTGAACTGACACGTAGTTCTGCAAAGTCATTATTTCTCCCACTGGAGGTTAACATTTACACATTTCACAGCAGAAATACGACTTTAATTTAGGCCATGGCCTCAGACCCAGCTAAAGTTGTTCCTGGAGGTTCAAACGATCCTGATTTTCCAAATATATGTGGCCCACCAATGTCCGATGCTGAATGGTCCTCCTGTTCTAAGCCCATATTGTCCATGAAAGTATGAATGGATTCTCTTCAAGGGTAGTGTGGTCTAGTAAACAGAAAACTAGATTCATGGTTCGGAGTCTTTGAGACTCATCAGTCCTGTTACTACTATATACTAGGAAGCTTAGGAAATTTATATCACCCTTCCTGGGCCTCATTTTCCTCATCCTGACCAGCAGTTACTAACTCAGGTGCTCATCAGGCCAGGCAAGACAAGCTGCGGGCAAAGCAGGGTGACAATTGTTCCTGGGAGGGCAAAGCTCCAGAAAACTGGGAAATACAGACTCTGACCTTTGCTATGAGAATATGTGTGACTCAGGTCTTAACTTTTCTTTCGAGAAGACACCCAAACCAGATTTCTAAGTGAACTGACTTCAAATGAGAAAAATTTATGCAGGCCAACAAAACGGATCTGTCAGTTAAATGTGATGTCCATGCTGCAAGCCTCAAGGGACTGAGGAGCTGTAATAATGCCTTTTCCTCCACTGATGCTCCTAGTCCTTTCCCTTGTGCTTTCATGTGCAGCTGGAAGGGACCGCCCGTTTCTAACCCTGCAGCAACTTACACATTCCACTCAGTCAGCGGTTGGCATGGGTTGCCTTCCATTTTCAGTCATAGTTTCCTATTGTCATGTCTTTTATCCTTGACTAGATTATAAGATCCTTGAGGGTCCTTGAGGGGGGAAATGTATCTTGAATTTCTGTAACAACTGGCACAGTGCCTTGAACACAGCAAGGGCTTAATGAAAACATTTGAATTGATGTTATAACAGGCTATAAATAGCTAAGGCTAAATCAGAACGGCCCCAAGTCTGAGTTACTTGGATTCCCCACGGCTGGTGGGAGACACCGGTAAAATCACCTGACAGGGGCTTTGGAACCGAGCCACCCTAAGCCAGAATGCCAGCATCTTTGCTTCAAGCTATCTGACCTTGAGTTTATCACACTATTTCTCTGAGAATCAATTTCCTCATTTGTAAGTTGGAAGGTTAATGACACTTCTGTGGGTTCAATGAAATAATGTATAAAGTACGCAGCGTGGAACAGATGTCAGTAACTATTAATTCTCACACTTGCTTATGTGGCCAAGGAAAGAAAAGACTCTTCCAGAAGATTGAAGACTACTCCTCATAGGACTCTTCATCATCTATAGAGAATCAAGACCAAGAATTGCTGTGGAATCCCCAAGAGTTAGGTACACCTCACGGTAGCTTAAGGTGTAATCTAGCTTCACAGTGTTATCTGTGATTTCAAATCAGCAATGCTTTTCTACGTTGCCTTGAGAAATCATTATTTTCTATCAAAACAATAAAAATACCTCTGCAAGTGCAAGGCCTGTGACAAGAAGATACTCACAGTTTCTTTTCTTTTTAAAGATTTTTTATTTTATTTATTTAACAGAGAGAGAGAGAGAGAGAGAGACCGCAAGAGAGGGAGCATAAGCAGCGGGAGTGGGAAAGGGAGAAGCAGGCTTCTGGCTGAGCAGGAAACCCGAGGCAGGGCTCGATCCCAGGACCCTGGGATCATGACCTGAGCCAAAGGCAGCCACTTAATGACTGAGCCACCCAGGAGCCCCAATATTCACAGTTTCAAAAAAAGTTTTGAGGCAAAATTGGCAAAGCACAAAGCTGCATGTGATTTTCAATAAATGATCAGATACTTCAATCAAGGATGTGGTCCCCGGCATTATTTTTGCAGTAAGCAATAAATCTGTAAAATAAACAGTCCATGAGGAAAATATGTGCTGTGGTTCAGTATTCATAGACACACTTGTGATATTATTAATTTCTACCCATGTGGGCTGCATGAACAGATTACCAGTAACTGATAAAAAGGAGACTGTAAACAGGACTTCTAAAATGTCATAGGCTGTTAACGACAGACTCTCAACATAGAAAAGGACTTTACTAGCCACCTGTCCCAGCTTTTATATCTACAACTTCTTGAGAGTCATCCTGGAGCTGCTTACATGCTTGTAACCTGACAGGGAACTTGCTCTTCCCATGATAACCCTTGTCATATCGAGTGGAATACAGCTGAGACAAGGAGAGCTTCCTTAGAGCTTCTTCCTGTTGTCGCCTCATCTGGTCTTACAGATATACAGGATAATTTAATGTGTAAGCACCCACCTTTGCTTGCATATACACTGTATCTCTCAGTGTGTTCCAGGAATTATTTACGATGTGATGGATAGTACGGAGAAAGTCTAGTACCATTTTTTACATGCTGCCATCTTGATGGCAAAACCCATGTGGTATGCCTTACTTTAGAAGGCCTAAAACAGACCTAATGCCTTGTGCATAATGACCTCTCCATGTTATCATTCACTAACCATTTGTCCATAAATTATGGGATCGAAAGTATAGGGGGAAAAAAATTCAGTTCTGGTCATTCTAGAGCACCTTACTGAGATTCAGTGACTATTCTGGAATATAGGAATTCAGGTATTCATTCATGGCTATGTACAGCTTATGCTTTATCATTTCTGAAAAGAAAATTATACATTGGGTATGGTCATCCTGTGGTAATTAGAAGAGCAAACCCAGTTATGTCCTTACAACCATGAGATGAAGACAACACTTTCTCCAGCGGCTTTCAACAGACTTCTTGTCAAGAGCCAGGCTTTGTGGGCCATACGGTCTCTGTCACAGTGACTCAATTCTGCCATCATAGAGCAAAAGAAGCCACAAACAATATGGAAACAACCGGTTGTGTCTGTGTTCCAAATAAAGCTTTATTCACAAAAACAGATAGGTGTCTGCATTTAGCCCCTAGCTACAGCATGTCAGAGTGGGAAGAACACTGGCCCAGGAATCAGGAGAAGAGAGTTTTAGCTGTGGTCCTTCCTCTGGCTACCAGACGAAGGTGAGCAATCACTTCACCACTTCGGGCTTGAGACTTTATCTCTAAATGGAGCACATTTGATGATTTTTAGTTGAGCTTCAATTTCAAAATATCTATGAGACATTTATCAAAATCTCTCAAATAGTTGTGGCTACTGAATTATTCAGGTTGCATAGCAACTACATTCAAAATGGTTTATCAAGGCTTCCTTAAGATTGACTAAATGAGGGGCCCCTGCGTGGCTCAGTCAGTGAATTGTCTGCCTTCAGCTCGGGTCATGATTCCAGGGTCCTTGGATCAAGTCCTGTGTCGGGCTCCTTGCTCAGCAGGGAGGCTGCTTCTCCCTCTGTCTGCTGGTCCCCCTACTTGTGCTCTTTCTCTCTGACAAATAAATAAAATTAAAAAAAAAAAAAAAGACTGCCTAAATGAGCTCCTGAAGGCCTTTCCCCAGAATATCAGTCACCAATGTAGGTAACAGGATGTGGTAGGAAATTTCTCTTCCCCTTGGAAAGAAACAGACACTGCCTCTTGCAGCTTCACAAGAATATCAATCTACGGAGAGCAGATTTAGCAAGCATTGATTATGTGTTCTTTACGTGCAATTTAACTGAACATCCTGCATTTCACGTGACAACCTTACTTCAATCCCTTAATTTGAGAAAGGAGTCAGACTATAGTAGTTGGATGGATGTATTCTTACATGTATTGATTTTATTATGTCTCACAGCACTCCGCATGTTGAGCGCAGGGAGCACTGTCATCATTCTTATCAAGAAAAAGCAGAGGTAAAAGGACTTATGGGGCGCCTGGGTGGCTCAGTGGGTTAAAACTTCTGCCTTTGGCTCAGGTCATGATCCCAGGGTCCTGGGATCAAGTCCCAAATGGGGCTCTCTGCTCAGCAGGGAGCCTGCTTCTCCATCTCTCTCTGCCTGCTTGTGATCTCCATCTGTCAAATAAATAAATGAAATCTTTAAAAAAAAAAATAAAAAGGACTTATGAATTACCCAAGCTCAGAGGGTTAGCAACAGATCAGTCTGACTTTCCCCTAGTAACTACACACACACACAAACATTGAATTAATTGCGAAATTACTATCCAATTTCATAAAGACATACCTGTCAAAAGTAAAAAACTTCAGTTTCTCCTTTGTCTCATTTTGTGTACATGGTTTATGGGTATTTCCTAATACAATATTCAAATGAGTCCTCATTGGGCCAAACTTCATTTGTCACAGCATGACTTATTGACTGAAATAATGAATTATCCTTCTCCGGGAGAAAGGACAATTTTTTAATCAATTGAAGAAAGTCAAATAGTTAACAATTTTTATAACACACGAATTAAATCTGAGAATAGAAAATCCAAAATTAGGTGTGGAGTGTGTTTCCCTAAAAGACAACTTAACATATACTTGTTCTTTCAGAAGATAAATAAGTGATGGAAAGGCATTTTAAATATGGCATTGATATAAATATTCAATAATGTTTATATGAAGACAATCCAATATTCCTTGAGGTAAAAGTAATTACTTGAGTCAATATCACTTTTAGGAATACTAAGCCACGATTAAGAGAACAGTCATCAAATTGAATTAAATAGGGATATGGGGAAGAATTACTGTCTTAATAATCTTAGAAACTCATTTACCTTGAGAAATATCAGCATCAGCCTAGGTTAGAAACTTAAAAAGACTGTCAAAAGAGGGTTGCCTGGGTGGCTCAGTCAATGAAGTGCCTGACTCATGATTTCAGCTCAGGCATGATCTCACGTGTTGTGCAATCAAGCCCTGTGTGGGGCTCCACACTCAGCGGGGAGTCTGCTTGAGATTTTCTCCCTCTCCCTCTCCCTCTTCCCCTCCCCAATCTCTCTTCCTCTCTCTCAAATAAGTAAATAAATCTCAAAAAAATAAAAGATGGAGGTGTAGGGGCCCTAAGTTCACCTGGTCCCTGGAATTCAGTTAATTATCAAATCATTTTGAACACCTGCAAAATCAATCAGAGATCTGAGAAAAAAAATGCTTCAATTCTATAAGTAGAAAAGTGACTACTTCTTGGTAGGAAGGATGTGTAGAAACTTAAATCTGGGGCAATATATCAGAGGCTTGGGCAGCAGGGAGGGAGTTGGCTTAAGGAGACTACCTCGAAGTATAAGCAGCAGAGGGCAAAATCAGAATTTTTAGAACTCTGCCACAGTGGGGGGCATCCTTGGCTTAAAGGTGCTCAGGTGGCAAAGCAAGGTGGAATCCCAGGTGAGACAATGTGGTCTCAGGATCCCCAGAGTCATAAGAAGAGGGGTGCCTAAGTGCAGCAGAGTTCCCAGGCATTGAAGCAGGGAAGCCAGCTGAAAACAGTGAGTCTAGGGCTCAGCTTTGTGCTTGATGTTGCTATAAACCACACACTGCTGCCCTGTGTGGCAACCATTCTCTGAGCAGGAGTCCGGCAAAAGGCAGAAACACTGGGAGACCTCCTTCCCACCCAGGAGGAACAGCTTGGGTCCACACTGCAGGAGTCCGTAAAATATGCAGACTTGAAACTCAGTCACAAGTCTGAGATAAAAATACTTGGTCAAAGGCTGGGTGAACATAAAGTTCATTCTGAATGAAAGGAGACAAGGGTGATCAACTGCTTTTTTGAGGGCTCACTGACGAGTAGGGGGTGCAAAATTTCAGCTCTGAGGCTAAAGTGCAGGGCAGCACAATTTTCATCCCACCATTCCTTGCTTAAAGACTTCAGGGAGCTTACCCTGAACTGGGACCCCTGGGAGAGGAGGCACATTTCCACAAGTTCAAAGACACCCGAGAATCAGGACCCTCCCCCAGAAGACAAGCAGGAACAACTGTCTAGCACCAAGTTTACCAATGACAGAAAACAGCAAAACTTTATATAGCATTTGTGAGGTTTGTTTTTTTTTTAATTATTCTTTAGTCTTTCAGGGTTTTTTTTCCAGCTACTTTCTTATTTTTTTCAATTCTTTTTTATTGTAGATTACTTTTTATATATGTATTTGGTTTCCTTTCATAGAGTATTATTTTATTTTTGTTTTGTATATATGTGAATTTTTCTTTCTTTTCTATTTTTGGGATTTAGTTTCTTTTAACAAGCAGACCAAAATACACTCAGGATCTAGTTTTCTGTTTTGTTCTATTTTGTTTCTTGTTTGACTTTTTCTTATTTTGTTTTGTTTTTGTTTTCTTCTGCTTTTCTTTTTCCCCTGTTGTTGTTGTTGTTACTATTGTCTTTTCTCTCTCTTCTATTCTTTTCTGGACATAATGATGAGACAGAGAATTTCACCCCATAAGAAAGAACAAGAGGTAGTACTCACTGCCAGGGATTTAATCACTACAGATATAGTAAGATGTCTGAACTAGACTTTAAAACAAAGTATATAAAGATACTAACTGGGTTTGAAAAAAACATAGGGGATGCCTGAGTGGCTCAGTTGGTTAGGCGGCTGCCTTCGGCTCAGGTCATGATCCGAGCATCCTGGGATCGAGTCCCACATTGGGCTCCTTGCTCAACAGGGAGCCTGCTTCTCCCTCTGCTTCTGCCTGCCCCTCTGTCTGCCTGTGCTCGCTCGCTCTCTCTCCCTCTGTCTTTGACAAATAAATAAATAAAATCTTAAAAAAAAAAAGAAAAATCCATAGAACACACTAGAGAATCCCTTAGTGTAGAAATAAAAAAATAAAATCTAATCAGGCCAAATTGAAAAATGCTGTTAACTGAGATGCACAAATGGAGGCTCTAACAGCGAGGATAAATGAGGCAGAAGATAGAGTCAGTGATAGAGAAGACAAAATGAGGGAAAATATGGAAGCTGAAAAGAAGAGAGGAAAAACAACTACTGGATCAGAAAGGAACACTTTGAGAGCTCAGCAATTCCATAAAGCTAAATAACATCCCAATAATAGGGGTCCAAGAAGATGGGGGGTAGGCAGAAGGTTTATTTGAACAAATTATAGCTGAGAACTTCCCTAATCTGGGAAGGAAACAGGCATTCAAGTCCAGGAGGCACAGAAAACTCCCCACAAAATCGATAAAAATAGGTCAACACTTGGACATATAATAACAAAGCCTGCAGATTTCAGAAATAAAGAGAAAACCCTGAGAGAAGCTCAGGACAAGAGGCCCTTAATCTACAAGTGTGGAAACATAAGGCTGGCAGCAGACCTGCCCACAGAGACCTGGCAGGCCAGAAAGGACTGGCATGATATATTCAGGGCACTAAATGGGAAAAATATATAGCCAGAATACTTTATCGAGCAAGGATGTCATTCAAATAGAAGGAGAGATAGAGTTTCCAAGACAAACAAAAAATAAAAGAATTTGTAAACATTATGCCAGTCCTGAGAGAAATATTAAAGGGGATCTTTGGAGCCCAAAAGTAACAAAGACTAGAAAGGAACAGAGACAATTTACAAAAACAGTGACTTTACAGGTGATACAATGGCACTAAATTCATATTTTTCAATAATTACTCTAATGTAAATGGACTAAATGCTCCAATCAAAATACACAGTGTATCAAATTGGATTTAAAAAAAAGACCCATCGATAGGTTGTCTCCAAGAGACACATTTTAGACCCAAAGATACCTCCAGATTGAAAGTGAGTAGGTGGAAAATCATTTATCATTCCAAAGGATATCAAAAGAAAGCTGGAGTAGAAATCCTTATACCAGACAAACTGGATTTTAAACCAAAGACTGTAATAAGAGGTAAAGAAGGACACTATATCATAATAAAATGGTCTATCCAACAAGATCTAACAACTGCAAATAATTATGTCCCTACCTGGGGAGCAGCCAAATATATAGACCAATTAATAATAAAATTAAAGAAACACATTGGTAATAATACAATAATTGTAGGGGACTTTAGCACCCTTCTCACAGAAAAGGACTGATCATCTAAGCAGAAGATCAATAAGAAAACAAGGGCTTTGAAGGACACACTGGACCAGATAGACTTAACAGATATATTCAGAGCATTTATAGTAACAGAATATACATTCTTCTCAAGAGCATATGGAACGTTCTCCGGAATAGATCAAATACTGGGTCACCAATCAGGTCTCAACCAGTACAAAAAGACTGAGATTATACCATGCATATTTTCAAACCACAATGTTTTAAAACTTGAACTCAATCACAAGAGAAAAATTGGAAGGAACATAAATTCATGGAGGTTAAAGAGTATCCTATTAAAGAATGAATGGGTCAACCAGGAAATTACAGAAGAATTTAAAAAATACATGGAAGCAAATTAAATGAAAACACAACAGTTCAGAACCTTTGGGACACAGCAGAGGTGGGAACTAAGAGGGAAGTAGCAATTTCTCAAAAAATAAGAAAAGCCTCAAATACACAAGCTAACCTTACACCTAAAGAAGCTGGAAAAAAGAAAAGCAAACAAAGCCTAAATCCATCAGGAGAAGAGAAATGTTAACTATTAGAGCAGAAATCAATGATATAGAAATAAAAAAATGGAAAAGATCAACAAAACTAGGAGCTGGCTCTTTGAAAGAATCAGTAAGATTGATAAAACATTAATCAGAATTTTAAAAAAGGAAAAGAGAAAGAACCCATATAAATAAAATAAAAAAAATTAATTAAAATCACAAATGAAAGAGGAGAGATCACAACACCACCAAAGAAATAGAAATAATTATAAGAGAATATTATAAGCTAACAAATATATGCCAGCAAATTAGACTATCTGGAAGAAATGGATAAATTCCCAGAACATATAAACTGCCAAAAGTGAAACAGGAAGAAGTAGAAAACCTGAACAGACACAAAACCAAAATGAAATTGAATTAGTAATCAAAATAAGTCAAGCAGAGAGAGTCAGTTATCATATGGTTTCACTTATTTGTGGAGCATAACAAATAGCACGTAGGACAAGGGGAGATGGAGAGGAGAAGGGAGTTGAGGGAAATTGGAAGGGGAGGTGAACCATGAGAGACTATGGACTCTGAAAAACAATCTGAGGGTTTTGAAGGGGCGGGGGGTGGGAGGTTGGGGGAACCAGGTGGTGGGTATTTGAGAGGGCACGGATTGCACGGAGCACTGGGTGTGGTGCAAAAACAATGTATACTGTTATGCTGAAAAGAAATGAAAAATAAAAAAAAAATTGCCCAAAAAACAAGAGTCCTAGTCTGAATGGTCATCCAGTAGAATTCTACCAAACATTTAAAGAATAACTAATACCTGTTCCTCCAAAACTGTTTCAAAAAATAGAAATGGAAGGAAACTTCCAAATTCATTCTATGAGGCCCACATTACTTTGATCCCAAAATGAAAGACCCCACCAAAAAGGAAAATTATAAACCAATATCCCTGATGAACATGGATGCAAAAATTCTCACCAAGATATTAGCTAATAGGATCAAATGGTACATTAAAAGGATTATTCACCATGACCAAGTGGAATTTATTCCTGGGCTGCAAGTCTAGTTCAACATCCACAAATCAATCAATGTGATACATTAATAAAATAAAGGACAAGAACCATAAGACACTCTCAATAGGTGTAGAAAAAGCCTTTGACAAAATACAGCATCCTTTCTTGATAAAAACTCTACACACTGCAGGGATAGAAGGAACATTCCTCAGTATCATAAAACCCATATATGACAAACCCATAGCAAATATCAGCCTCAGCTGGGAAAAACTGAGAGCTATTCCACTAAGGTCAGGAACACAATAAGGATGTCCACTCTCACCACTGTTGTTTGACATAGTAGTATAAGTCCTAGCCTCAGAAATCAGACAACATAAAGAAACAAAAGGAATCCAAATTAGTAAAGAAGTCAAACTTTCATCTTTACAGATGACATGATACTCTATGTAGAAAACCCAAAAGACTCCAACAAAAAATTACTAGAAATGATACAGGAATTCAGCAAAGTGGCAGGATATAAAATCGATCCACAGAAATCAGTTGCATTTCTATAGACTAACAATGAGGCAGAAGAAAGAAGAAAGAAATCAAGGAATCAGTCCTATTTATTATTGCACCAAAAACCATAAATACCTAGGAAAAAAATTAATCAAAGAGGAATAATCTATACTCAGAAAACTATAAAGTACTCATGTAAGAAATTGAGGAAGACACAAAGAAATGGAAAAAGTCCCATGCTCATGGATTGAAAGAAGAAATATTGTGAAAATGTCTATACTACTCGAAACAATCTACACATTCAATGCAATCCCTATCAAAATACCTTCAACTTTTTTTTTCATAGAGCTGGAATAAAAAAAATCTTAAAATTTGTATGGCAACAGAAAAGACCTCAAGTAGGCAAATCAATGCTGAAAAAGAAAACCAAAGCTATAAAATCAAAGCATCACAATTTCAGACTTAAAGCCACATTACAAAGCTTTAATCATCAAGATCATACGGTACCAGCAGAATAACAGACACACAGATCAGTGGAACAGAATAGAGAATGCAGAAATGGACCTTCAACTCTATGGTCAACTTATCTTCGACAAAGTAGGAAAGAATGTCCAAATGGGAAAAAGACAGTCCCTTCAACAAATGGTTTTGGGCAAATTGGACAGTCACATGCAGAAGAATGAGACTGGACCACTTTCTTATATCATACATAGAAATAAACTCAAAATGGATGAAAAACCTAAATGTGAGATAACATTCCATCCTAGAGGAGAATGCAGACAGCAACCTCTTTGACCTCAGCTGCAGCAACTTCTTGCAAGATATGTCTCCAAAGGCAAGAGAAACAGAAGTAAAAATGAACTATTAGGACTTCATCAAGCTTAAAAGCTCTTTCACAGCAAAGGAAACAATCAATAAAACTAAAAGCCAAAAGAATGGGAGAAGATATTTACAAATGTCTTACCAGATACAGTGCTAGTATCCAAGATCTATAAAGAACTTATCAAACTCAAACCACCCCCCCAAAAAAAATCCAGTCAAGAAATGAGTAGAAGACATGAACAGACATTTCTCCAAAGAATACCTACAAACGGCCAACTGTCACATGAAAAAATGCTCAGTATCACTCAACATCAGATATAAATCAAAACCACAGTAAGATACACCTCACAGTGGTCAGAATGGCTATAATGAACAAGTTGGGAAACAACAGATGTTGCTGAGGATGTGGAAAAAGGGGAACCCTTTTATACTGTTGGTGGGAATGCAAGCTGGTATAGCTGCTCTGAAAAACAGCATGGAGGTTCCTCAAAAAATTAAAAATAGAGCTGCCCTCCAATCTAGCAATTGTACAACAAGGTATTTTTATTCAATGGATACAAACATAGTGATTTGAAATCTCACATGTACCCCAGCATTTATTGCAGCAACATCTACAATAGCCAAACTATGGAAAGAGCCCAGATGTCCACTGACAAATGAATGGATAAAGAAGGTGTGGTGTGTGTGTGTGTGTGTGTGTGTGTGTGTGTGGAAATATTACTCAGTCACCAAAAGAATGAAATCTTGCCATTCAAAATGACATGGATAGAACTAGAGGGTATTATGTCAAGCAAAATAAGTCAGGGAGAGAAAGACAAATACCAATTATTTCACTCATACGTGGAATTACAGAAACAAAACAGATGAACATAAGGGAAGGGAAGGCAAAATAAAATAAGATGAAAACTGGGAGGGAGGTAAACCTAAGAGATGCTGAATTCTAGGAAACAAAACAAGGGTTGCTGGACTAAGGGATAACTGGGTAAAGGGCATTAAGGGGGGCACTCAAAGTAATGAGCACTGGGTGTTATATGCAACTGATAAATCACTAAATTCTATATCTGAAAGTAATAATAAAAAAAGACTGCCAAAAGGAGCAAGCATTAAATGGAGTGAGTACAGTAACACTTTGAATTAGCATAGCAAAATCTATTCTTCTGGATTTAAAACAACTGAATGCAAAGTTCTATATTCCTCTTCAACATTAATGCATAGCTTTCAGAGGTTAAATTTAGATATTTCTATGGGAGAGGCTCTGCCTTCTGGACTACTGTGCTGGACAGTATTGGATGTCCTGACCCTACCAGGTCTAGAGCTTCTTTTTCCATTCCTTAATTTTGAGTGTTCGAATAACCCCCATTGGCCTCATTTCTGGTTTCCACTTCTTAGAGGAAAGAAATGACCTGTCAATTTGGTCATTAACTTCCTGAAAATGAAGGTATAGACAGCGACATACCCTCCATATCTCAAATCTAGTGCAGTGGGCCTCTGTTTCTGCTGAGGCTTCTGGGGTGGGTCTGAAGTCAGGAGGCTGAATGAGGTCCTTGGCTCACAGCTCCTCTCTCTGTGGCTACTGAACCTAATAAGTGTGCAGATAACTTTGCCTTTGAACAGGAACTTCCAAGCCCAGAAAAAATATTTGAAGACTTAGTACAAGATGAGCTGGTTCTAAACAAACATTAAGTCCCAATGCTACTAGGAAAATATTACAAAAGTCTAACTCAGGGGGCGCCTGGGTGGCTCAGTGGGTTGGGCTGCTGCCTTCGGCTCAGGTCATGATCTCAGGGTCCTGGGATCGAGCCCCGCATCGGGCTCTCTGCTCAGCAGGGAGCCTGCTTCCTCCTCTCTCTCTACCTGCCTCTCTGCCTGCTTGTGATCTCTCTCTGTCAAATAAATAAGTAAAATCTTTAAAAAAAAAAAAAAAAAGTCTAACTCAGATTCATTAAGTTGTCAGAGGAAGGGACAGAAATCAGCTTTTATCTAGTATCTGCTATGTACTAGGCTGTTGTCCATGGTGACAGGAGATAGGAAATCCTTACACAGAATCTTCATAAATCCACAACTACTTTCTTATTAAATTAGATGACCTGTGAGTATCTTTTATTGACACTAACTAAAAAAAAAAGAAGAAGAAGAAGAAGAAGAAGTAAAAAACTATTCCCAAAGCTATTTTGCTGACTGGGTTAAGGGGGTTTTTTAAGTCTTTTTTTCTTTGTGCTTCAGACTGATTTAAGTAGCATTAAAATTATAATTAGAGATAAGTAAATTCAGATCTTCAGAATTTTACCATGGGTGTTCATACAAATAGAGAGTAAAATTTGTGGGTATGGATAATTACTCATTCAAGAGAAAATAATTAATTTCAAACCATGTTTGCTTTTCCTCCCTTGTATTATAATCGCTTAATATGACTTCTCTTATAAGTCAATAAATCATTCAGTGACAGGTGTGGAAGAGAATCGTTGATGTTGATTGACTTTTTTTTTCCCTAGACCCAGAGGAAGAGCACATTTCCTAATCTCATTTGCAATTAGATTGGAGCCCTTGGGATTAGCTCTGACCAATGAACGGACTGGGTCCTAAAAGTTCCTCCTAAAAGCCCTTGACTTTCTCTCAGTAATTGGAAGCAAAGGAATCCAAGATGGTAAACGCTAAAGAAAATGCCCAGATGCCTGTGTTCAACTTGGAAGATAGCCTCCTGATCTGTACTGGGCTGTCATGTGAACAAGAAAAAAACTTCTAGGGGCGCCTGGGTGGCTCAGCGGGTTAAGCCTCTGCCTTCGGCTCGGGTCATGATCTCAGGGTCCTGGGATCGAGCCCCACATCGGGCTCTCTGCTCAGCGGGGCGTCTGCTTCCCCTTTCTCTCTCTGCCTGCCTCTATGCCTACTTGTGATCTCTCTCTCCCTGTCAAATAAATAAATAAAATCTTAAAAAAAGAAAAGAAAAGAAAAAAACCTTTACATAAAGGCACTGAAATGCTGGCACCATTTGTTATAGCAGCTTACCAGTATGACCTGGGCATAGAGGAAGGGGATCCCTCAAACCCAATATTCTGAGTCAGCCTAGCATGGCTCCTCCTTACAGAAGAACAGTCTTAGAAAAAGGGAGCAGTGGAGAAATGGTGAACAGTGAGGGCTGGTGCCATAAATCATGTAATGCAGAAAAAACAAAACAGAGAGTGGTGTTGGGAACCTAGGGAAGCCAAGACTGTTGAAAAATCAAAGGCAGAAACAGCAGAGGACTTGGGAGAGCTGGAGAACATATCTTGGAGCTGGTTTCCTTGTTAGGTAGGCCACCCACGGGGAGGAGAGCCCCCTATGGATTTCCTGCCTGTACCTGGTGTTGAGCTCTCTGATCCAGGCTAGAAGGTGAGCTCCTGTACAGACAGGCCAATTGACATGCATACTGCAGTCAGTCCAGAGCTTAGAGAAAGGCACTGTGGCTTGCACATCTAACTTGGAAACCTAAATATTAGCTCAGAATTCCAAAAGTACTATGAAATTGGAGTGAATGAGTCACAAACCCCGGCTGTTTTCTATAATAAAAGTGGTATTAGGTAGCTAGACATCCCTGCAGAATGAATTTATTTGTATATTTCACTTCTCAAACATTGTCACCCTTTTCCAAATTTGAGAACTAAATACAAGACTGTCTTCAATGAAAGCTTTTTAGCCCAGTGACGGTCTACAATGGCAAATTAAAACCCGTTAGGGTTCTGGCGAGCACATCCAGAGATGGGGACTCTTCAGTGATAGCCTGTTTCCTGAAGGCAAACTAAACGGTACCTCTGGTTGTTCCTATTTAACTACTCCTAACAAGACTTTTAGGCTGTTGTCCTGCTGATGGACTGAGTGCAGAGGAGCGAGAAGCCCAGAAAATAAAAGAGGGAAGTGAAAGATGTAAGTAAATATATATTTGGAAGATTTCCATTTAATGCCTCTGAATGAGCTTCTGGCTCATGTTAGCATCATCTCGTGGGAAATCAGCCACACTGAATTTGTTTCACTGTTCCTACCTGCACATTGAATGATACTGTGCAGTGTCAATACTAATCCATTCTCTGTTGGTCCTAACCAGGCAGAGCACAATGGAAATTTCAGGTGTAGACTTGCCAGCTCCCTACACTAAGCTCTACAGAGAGGAGAAGACTCACCACGGTCTCCTTAAATGAGCTATAGACATTTTATTGAAGCTTCAAGGTTGTGACCATTTCTTTAAAATCTTGTTAGCAACAAATTGGCCACATTTATGTAGAGCCAGTAGGTCTACTTATAGATGGAAATAACAGAAATGAAATTATGGTGACACTGTGGACCCATGGATCTCTGTGTCACCACAAAAGAGCCCTGTGACCTTGAGAGAGCATCTCTAAATAATTCTCTAAATAACATCTCTAAATAATTCCCGCACCTTTGTAGACTACTGTGAGAACAATTTCACCAAACATTAGACACAAAAAGTCATTTATCTTAAGAATCTAAAGGAAGGAGGGAAACTGAGGCAGGGAGATGGCGAGAAGCTAGACATAAGAGCCATCAGGTCCTCTCCATCCAGGTCCTTTTGGACCTGGCTCTGGACTGGATCTCAGAAATTTATGGAAGACAACAATGATTATACTTTCTATTAAACTCCTACTGCCCTTTGCTCCCCATAAAATCCCTTATTTTCAGATTGTAGTACAGTTATTTTTCTGCCACTCCTTTCCCCTTCTCCTCGGTGACACAGAAAAGAGAGGCTGCCCTGTGTCTTGGTATTCATGTTATCTGTGGTGGATTCCATTAGCATTTTTCTGTGCGCACATGCACACACACACACATACACACACACACACACACACACAATCTGTGTGGAACTCAACAGAAGCATGGACTTTCTTCCAAATACTTAATATGAAGAGTGGTCATTTTGTAAAGGTCAAGTGATTCTTATAGCATTTACTAGATACCTAAAATTCATTCGTGAGAGATTCCTCTTAGATGTTTTTCATCTATGCTCCTGCCAGAAAAAATATGAGTTTGCTTCTATACACTCCAATATCCTGAATCCAGGAAAATGAAAACGAGTGATGGCAAAGTAAGTAGGGATGTTTGAAAAAAGCAAAACAAAGAACAGACAATAAAGCACCTAGCCTTGACTGAGAGCAGATGGCCTCTAGGAGGAATCTAAAATAAAAGTGAGCATCAGACAGTATTTGCTCTGCCATTTACCTTCAGTACCTCCCTCCTCCCCCTGGTTGCCCTGTGCAAAATCATCAAGGCCTACAACTGCTTAAATCCTTTCCCCATCACCTCTCCTCTCCCTTATGAAGGCCCACACTTCCTACTAATCCTTTTGTATGTCTTGTTTTGAAATTACCTTCCCTGAAATCAAAACTCTCATTTTCTTTAGGCCTCCCAGCCAGGTTAGAATGAAAGCTAATTAAGCTAATTCACATTAAGTTTATGACTAATCATTTCCCCATATACTCTTTAACCTACTCAGAAACGTCTTCTTATTAACTCTAATTGGTGAAATTTCAGTCACTATGGAGGAGATATTTTGAGATAGGAAGCCATCTTCTCTTTTCCAGGAAGGGAAAACCAAAAACTTCAGATTTTCTCTTAAACCATCCCCACCACAATTCCCCATGCCTCTCCATCATAGGAATAAATGTGTGTGTGTGTCTGTGTGTGTCTGAGTGTATTCCTTCTCTCCTTCTCACCAACTTCCTGAATCAATACCAGTGAGCTTTCCTAATTATAATTTTGTCTTTTTTAAAGAAGGTTGGGGTAAAACAACTGGGATGTCTAACCTTATAACAAACTACAGCAGGACCTCCCTCAGTTCCCAATATTTGTAGTTGCCAATAATCATAAAAGTAGTTCTCAAATTTTATGGTAGATCAGAATCACCTGAAGAGCTTGTTAAAACACAGATTTGAAAACAAACAAACAAAAAACAGAAAACACAGATTGCCAGCATCTCTAATTCAGTATGTTCGGGTAGGGCCACAATTTTGCACTTCTAACAGGCTCCCTGGTGATGCTGATTGTCCCAGGACAACATGTTAAGAACCACCACCTTAAACTAAACTTTCCTTCCACATGGGAGGGAAAGAATAGTCCAAAAGGAGGAAGGACATATTCAACAACATAGAGGTGTGAAAAAGCATGAATCATTTGAAATAGTGGCATTTCGCTTTCTCTGGAGATTGAGCTTCAGGGAAAGTAGAAAGAAAAGGGAGTTGAGGGCTAGGAGTGAAAAACCATATTGTTTCAGAATCATGGGACCTCTAAGTTGTTAAGAGAGTAGCACAAGAATGGAGACTGCTAAAAAGGTGTATAGAGTCATTGTGAGTCATTCCCCATCTTGACATAAACTAAAAATCAAGTTACTATAAAATAAATGTCCTCCAAATTCTGAAATATACGTGTGTGTGTGTGTGTGTGTGTGTGTGTGTGTTTTAGTTTATATTCATGACCCTGATTTCACTGACACCTGTGGTAGAAGGGAAGGATGAGAAGGTCTCTGCCTCATTCACTTCTCACACCCTTCTTTCTTCTTGATACCTCCTACCTCCAACACATTCTAGAATCATACTTGGGCTGTATTTATACAGAGCAAGGCCATTGTGCATGAAAAGTTTTGTGGAATGAAATGCTTCTACATTTTCTTGTCCCATGATGGGGGACTCATACACTCTTTTCTTCACTATCTTGCCCCCCTTGTTCTTTCCACATTTATGCATGCCTAAGGGGCTTTCTGTATCATTCTGCTAATAAGGGAGGTAAGATTGCAAGATCTGGACTTAGACATAGAAGACTCTATACTTCCCTTGAGGCCTTAGGCTGGTCTTTCCACTTCAACCCAACTTTGTAGACAGAGATATACCATTAAGGGAAATTCGGCAGTAATCCAATTTGTGGAAAAAAAAAAAAATCTCTTGTCTAGGGTAAATGTAAGCAAGGTTCTTAAATGAGCAAAAAAAAGTGTTTTCTCTATTTATACAACCAAAGTGTACTTGGTAGAGCATTATTTTTCTTCCAGGAACCTGCATTCGGGGGAACACAGTCATCAGTCACCAACTTGGATTGAGTTCTCTCAAAATCAGACTGTGAAGTAGGCTGTAAGTGCCAGCAGTTTATCTGGGAGGCAGTCCTAGAAAGCAGTGGCAGAGGGTTAGGACAGTGAGAAAGGGAAAGGAAAAAAGCCAACACAGAAGATCTTGCCCCAGAGGGAACTGGGCTTCATTCCTGCTGGGAGCTCCAGGCCCTGGTATGGAGCACACCACAGAGTTGTCCTACTATGGTGCACAGAAGTAGGGGGATATATTTGCCAGCTCCCTCTAGTCATTAGTTAAGGGCTACTCCCAAGATGTGAACTTCCTGACATTTCTAGCTTGTCGTCAGAGGGACCATGTGTGCTCCTTCAACCAAAGAATTCACAGAGAGGCTCAGAGAGCTGATGAAAGGCATCCAGTGCGAGGTGGGGGGAGGAGAGCACCCACAGCTCTCCTACAGTTATCCCACACATTTCACCTCTTCTGTCATTAGTTGTCTGAAAATTCCTTGGTGTCCGTTATACATTGTACTTACTGGAAGCAAAGAAAATATTTCAGTTTCATATCCTTTCAGTTTCTATTAGTGTCACCTTAATTCTGTTCCATCCTGTTATTAGATTGACTTTATCAATGTTTCCTTATACAATGTTTGTAGGAATAAGTTCATCCTGAAAAAATCAACCACCGCCTAATACAAAGATGTCTTAACAGCCTTGAAAATTAATTCTATAAAACAATTAACTCAGAGAAGTATGCTTAACACTTTCCAAATGTTTACTGACAGTAAGAAAAAGAAAATCAAATACCCACATTTGCATTTTGTCTAGACATGGTTACAGACTAAAATACCTCAGTTGATCAGCTTGAAGCACCAAATAAATCCATCATCAATACAATAGTACTTACTTGTTTGTTTTGTAGAGTACATATCAAAAGAAGCATACACAAAAAAGAAAATCTTAAGAAATATAATATATTTCCCCAAAGTAAACACTTACCAAAGTATAACTGAATGGTTAGTTTGGTATAACTTTACTAGAGAAATGACAGGGAAAAAAGGACAACATATAATAATCAAGTTGGTAAGGACCAACTCCTAAGAAGCTAATTTAGGTTCGAGGAAACCCAAATATACAGAAATGTGACTTTTTGTCTTTTGTTCACATACTGCCAATGATGTGTTCTAAGCAACTTAGAGGCAAGGGATGAATATTTTGTTATAACAGATTAATGAGATGATATCCTATTTTAATGAATTCAACCAAGTCAATTTGCCTTTGTAGGTAGAGTGATTCTTGTAATGTAGCATATAGCAAAACCAAGTTCTACTACTAAAATAGTTCCTGTTTATCTATAGACTGTAATTATAAAACAAGAAAATAAATAAAACAACCCAGTGATTTTGATCAAACCATATAGGCCAGTTGGTTCAGATGTGGCAATAGTTGATCCAAATCACTGAGCAGCAGATATCATGAGCATTAAAGGAAAATAAAAGTCAAACGTGCAAAAGTAAATTGAGTTTATGGCTAGCATTCATCAAGATCCATCAAGATAAAATAAAAACCAAAAACTAAATGTCTTCATGAAAATCTCATTTGGACTCTCATCTAGTTGGCAGCATATAAAAGGAAAATACATATTTGAAGTAAATAATTGATATTGTGATGTGCCTTTTTGACTGAAGATAGTTTACTTAGAACACTGTAGAACTGGCAGAGTAAATGGAATATTAATAAGGAGCAAAGAAAAGCGGTCAAATTGGGATCATGCATCCATATTTAAACTATAAAGAGTGAGTAGTTGCTGAATATCCAGTTTAATGACTTAGCTTCTTGATTCTGCAAGAGTATAATTACTTTTAAATACAAAGTCTT
This sequence comes from Enhydra lutris kenyoni, assembly GCF_002288905.1. NCBI lineage: Eukaryota > Metazoa > Chordata > Mammalia > Carnivora > Mustelidae > Enhydra > Enhydra lutris. The sequence continues at coordinate 7,704,190 of NW_019154115.1, read as the reverse complement.
AGATTCATAATGTTTAAAGCTATTCACAAAACTTTACACCAAATCACACAATTAAGTACATAAGAGGTCCAGTCCTAAGACGAGCATTGGGATGGGCAAATACAGAGACAAATCTGTCATGGTCATTGGCATCCATGAGCTTCAGTTTAAGAGGAAGTGACTGACAAGAGTAAAAGAGTGGGTGGGTACTCTGAGGGAAGTATCTATTAGGTAAGTGGAGGTGCAGAGAAGGGAGCCATCAAATCATAGGTGGACAGGAATGTACATGTTTCTGAAAGCTTAATAAAGTATGTGACACTCAAGTCCAAGGTTCCTATGGGGTTCATATTTGCATGTTTGTACCAATCAGTCAGAAATTTCTTTCTTTTTTTTTTTTTAATTTATTTTGACAGAGAGAGAGAAATGTGATCTCACAACTAAGCAGAAAGGCAGGCAGAGGGAGAGGGGGGAAGCAGGCTCCCTACTAAGCAGGGAGCCGGATGTGGGGCTCAATCCCAGGACCCTGAGATCATGACCTGAGCTGAAGATGAAGGCTTAACCCACTGAGCCACCCAGGCACCCCAGTCAGAAATTTCTAAAGCAAAGTCCAGCCTAAGCATGAGAACAGTTTTAAGAATCAAATGGATTCCAAATTTTCATTTTCTGTATCCTTTTCTTTAGGCAGTAACCACTTCACTGAGCATCCTGTTTCTATCACTGGATAACTACAACATTGAATAAGCAATTATATTGAAGACATTATCCTGGATGGTAAGTGAAAGCAAATAGAAAGGAAAAAGGGAGGGAAGGAAGGAAGGAAGGAAGGAAGGAAGGAAGGAAGGGATGGAGGGAGGAAGGAAGAGAAGGAGGGAGGGAGGGAGGGAGGTTGAAGATAACCTTTACAATCCAAGAAAGGAAATGACCCATAAAGTGAACTTTAGCATGTAAACAGTTAAATATCAAAATTTAAGATAGACTTTAACAAACAGAAAAGCATACCTTCTTTTTGGATAGTACCTCACATCACCATTAACATATCGTTTATCATCTCTTAATGTCTGTTGTCAATCAGTCAACAAGCTGGCTTTAAAGTTCTTATGAAAAACATTACAAAACATGTAGAAATAGAATAGAAAGCCAGCAAAAATTTGACCATGGAGTACACAGCTACCTGGTCAGCAACAAAACTTTCCAAATACTGAAACATAAACCAAAGCCTCTATGATTAACGGACTGTGAAACAGCACGTAGACTAAACAGTGGGGGTGGGGAGTCCCAATACATATAAAAATTTCATATAGTATACTATAAAGATGTCAACTCAAGCCACTAAGTAGAAAATATATATACACTCTTAAATAATTAGTATTGGGACACTGACTAGTGATTTGGAAAATGATGACATTGGACCATGTGCTTATACCACACACCAAAATAAACACTAAATGGATCCAAAATATAAATGAAATGCATGAAATCTTAAAACTACAAGAAGAAAACATGAATCTATTTCTTTAGAACCTGGGTTTTTTCTAACCATGGTTGGAATCTGCAGGCAGTAAAAGACTGATAAATATAAATAAGTATGAAATCCTGACATAAAAAAGCACAATAAGCAAAATAAAGAAAAGTAAAAAACTGAGAGAAAATATTTGCAACATATATCACAGCTAAAGAATGAGACGTCAACCTAAGGCATACTCTTAAAAATTGAAGGAAAAAGCCAATAGGAAAAAAAAGGACAAAAATTATGAATAGGCAGTTTACAAAAACAGACATACCAATAACTCTTACATATGTTTATTCACAATAAGAGAAATGAAAATTTAAATGACATTGAAATGCAAATAAATGAAAATAAAATAAGCCATCCATGGGGATGGGCAAAAACTCTGCTTGACAGCATACCCTGATGGCGAGGCTCCAACAAAATGAGCATCCTTATATGTCACCAGTGAAAAATCACGGTTAAGGCTTCACCTACAGACCTGCATTTTCAATGATAAGGTCATCATTTATTAATAAATTCCAATATGTTTTTTAATTCAACTTTTCTATTAAGAGTGAAAGTTTTAGAAAGTGAGAAACATTTTTCTAGCAATTATTTAGATCTAGGGTTTAAAAGCCTGAGTCTGTAGTACAGTGATTTCTTGTGATGACAAGCCCCAACTCTGTCATGCTAAATGGGAAAGTACAGAACCAAGTTTTGAAACATTAAAGTCTCCATAAATCTTATGAAATAATCCCTTTCACCAGTGACAGCATTACACTCCCTGGACAGACAAGCTTCACTAGGGATGAAGTGCTAGAAACATTCCAAAACCCAGAATTGTGCCCAGCAACAGCCTCCTTTGACTGATGGCATCAAATTATTCATAGGAAGCCAGACATTTTGTGTGCATTGGAGAACACTTGCTCCATAGACTCTTGTAGAATGTGGCCTCAAGTTAAAACTTTCAACTATGGGAAAGTCAAAGTTAATCCCCTCTGCTAGTTAGCAATGTTATGGGAGATTGTGCACAGCAACTCCGGAAAGCATGGAGGGACTCATGAAAATGTTGGAAAAGAGCCTTCCTATGAAAGTTCAAGTCACCACAGCTTCTTGTGCCAGCATTAGAAAATCAGCTGATTTCTTCCCCATTTTTACTCAAAAGAAGTAGTAGACTAATTTGGAAATAAAAGTCAAGTTAGAATTTAGTCCCTAAAAAAGACTGAAATGCATTTTAGGATAATAATCAGAAAGTAAACCAATAACGGTACCAATAAAATCTAAAATGTAGGCAATCATCTCTCTGATTTCTGAATAAGGAAAATCTTCTACACTTAAAAATGAAGATATGATAAAGGAAAATATTAACATATTACTGTATAACATATACAATTTATAGATATCAAACATAAACAACTGAACAGCAAACAGTTAGGAAAATATTTACCCCAATATAGCAGAATAATATCTTTCCTATGCAAACCAGTAAGAAAACAGTAGAACATAAAATTCTCAAAAGAGAAAATATAAATGCCCAGTATAAAGAGAAATTTTCACCTTCTTCAGGATGCAAGTTCAAAACACAAATAAGAGAAAAGCAAGGTACCTTTCATTCACTTGCCCAATTGACAAAGGGGTTGATGCAATGCTAGCTAGCAGCTACATAGTGATTATCCTGTACCAGCTACTCATCGAAGTATGTTAGCTTTACTAAGTCCTTTCATCCTCACAGCAGTCCTATTTGGTAAGTAATATTGTTTTCATCATTCCCACTTTACAAACGAAGAAAGTGAAGCACAGATAAGTAACTCGTCCAAAGTCACACAACTTGTAAGTCAGAGAACTGGCTTATGACTGACATTCAAGCCAAGCCAGTTTATCTCCAGAAACAAGCTCCTAACCACTATGCTAGGCTGCCTCAGGTTGATGGAAATGGCATGGCGATTCATGTGTATATGTTCCTTGCTGGTTACAGGTTAAGAAATTTTGTATGTATTTATCAAAAGTCTTGACAATTATTTTTGTCTTTGTCTCAATATTCTGACCTCTAAGAATCTGTTCTAAAGAAATACTATTTTTTTTAAGATTTTATTAATTTATTTGACAGAGAGACACAGCTATAAAGGGAGCACAAGCAGGGGGAGTGGGTGAGGTAGAAGCAGGCTCCCCACTGAGCAGGGACTCCATCCCAGAACCCTAGGATCATCACCTGAGCCAAAGGTAGATGCTTAATGACTGAGCCACCCAGATGCCCCAAGAAGTAAGATTTCTAATTAAACAGATTTATGCACAGAGAAGCTCATGACAGCATTATTTATAATCACCCTCCAAAAAATAGGAAACAACCTGAATGCCAAACATTATAAGACTGTTTAAATAAAAGCATAATTAAAAAACACAAATAACAACAAAAAAAACCAGAAAAGAATGTTTAATTATCATTTCTAGAAGCAATGTAGTATTTGACAGCCAATAAAAATGATATTTACTAAGGGTTTTCATGATGTGAGAAATATTTATAATGCCCAACAAAATGCAAAACATAAAATTTTATATCTACTACTCTCTTCTTTATACTTAAAAATACAGAAACTTATTTACTCAGGGGTGCCTGGGTGGCTCAGTGGGTTAAAGCCTCTGCTTTCGGCTCAGGTCATGATCCCAGGGTCCTGGGATCGAGCCCCGCGTCAGGCTCTCTGCTCAGCAAGGAGCCTGCTTCCTCCTCTCTCTCTGCCTGACTCTCTGCCTACTTGTGATCTCTGTCAAATAAACAAATAAAATCCTAAAAAAAAAAAAAAAAAAGAAACTTATTTACTCAAATAATCAAGCAAAAGAGACAAAATTTCCCGCTGTGATGATGCTAACTTTCTCGTAGAGCAGACAAACATTGAACATAGCAAGGAAATGTATGATACAGTGAATTAGAAGGATAAGTACAATTGAATTTTTTGGAATTTTTTTTTAAAGGGAAGAAGAGAACAATGGAAGAATGAGAATTCCAGGTTGGTGCCTGCAGGTCACAAAATTAATAGAGGAAATCCTCATTGAAGAGTAAGCTTTGAGCAAAGACTTAGAGGAAGTGGAAGAGTTAGCCACATGAATCCCTGAAGAAAGCCTTTCAGGCTACAATACGGCTAGCACAAAGCCTCCGTAGCATGCTCCATCAGTACATGAGACAATTTGGAAATGAATGACAATGTCTCAACCACTGACAATCAAGGAGCCGAGGAACATACACCCCAGACTCCTTGCCCTTCAGTGGGATAACTCTGACGCATGTTCTACATCCGTTTCTAGAGCCTTCTCAGACATCAATTAGGAGTCCTTGCTCAAATGCAGATTCTGAACCAGTAGGTCTGGAGTAGAGTCTGATGTCCTCATTTTAACAAACTCCTGGGTGATGCCAGTGCTGCTGGCTCATAGCCCATGAGTTAAGTAGTGAGGTTCTAAAGTTATTCAGAGGGGGTGGATCCATTTGACCCCAGCAGTGGCACAGCCCTTATCAGCTTCTTTCCCATTTCTGACCCATTTTCTCTCTTCCACATGGTGTTAACCTGGCCTCACTTTTAAAATAAACTCATTGCATTCACTTTATCTCCAGGTGTGAGAAGACAAGCCTACACCATACCCTGAGGCAGGAGTGCCACTGATGAACTAGAGGAGGAATCCAGTGTGGCTGACACAGAGTGAGTGAGGTGCTCAGCAGCAGGGAAAGAGTTTGGAGAAAGATGACACAGGGCCACTGTAGGAGTACTGGCTCTGACCCAGAGTAAAAACAGGGGACCATGCAAAGTTTTTAGCAGAAGATGGTACGATGTTCTCTAAGATTAAAAGCCTCATCCTAGCCACTAGTAAGGGTCAAAGGCAGAATAAATGAGGTCAGCTTGGAGGCCACTGCAGTAACCCAGGGCAGAGATGAGGGAGGCACACAGTAGCACACAGGCACACAGGGAGAAAGATGGCTAGCAATGACTATGTGAGAAGCAGTTAGATTCTAGACTAAATTCTAGTTAGATTCTAGTAGTCAAGTAACAGAAGGATCATAATAGTCTAGAGTTTGGGAAAGAGGTCTGTAGTTGCAGATATAAAAGAGGCTGTCAGTAGCATATACGTGGCATTTAAAATCAGTGAACTGAATGGGATGCTTAAAAAGCAAGTGTAGATAAAGAAGAAGAAGAGGAGGAGGAGGAGGAGGGGGAGGAGGAGGAGGAGAAAGAAAAAAAAAGAGTCCATGAACTGAGCCCTGAAACATTTTAACCATCGGAATCCTGGAAGGTAATGTGCTCTTTGGGATCCTAGGTGGTGATTATTTTTTTCTTATTGTCATTAGCTTGACTTCAGTGTAATATCTGTGGAGGGACATACTGTATCCAATGCCATGCCATTGTAGCTCATTATGGCTTTGCCAGTCAGGAACAATATTGGAGAGGATACAGAATTTCAACAATACAAAAGAGCAATAAAGTTAAATGAGATTTCAAACATTTTACACATGTGTGTGAAATAGTCGATGGCATACAAAGAAAAAGTGTTTTGGGCTAGATGGGAAAACATTAAAATGCATTAAGAGAATCAAGCAAGTGTGAAAATGAAGCAAGCCATGAAGAAAATTATAAAGATGCTCAACAGGGGTAGATAGAAATATTATATGACAACAGTCTGAACCCAGGAATGACAATGTCCTCTAAAGGACACAGTGTCTCTGTTGTTATAGCAAATGTAACAAGCAGGTCAATGTGTAGGTAAGGGACATGGGGAGAATCAAACACTGCATCCAGACCCCAAATTGCCCACTGATTTGCAATCTCAACTGACCTTAAACAGGAATGTTTAGAATTTAGCATGGAGATGATAAATCAAATCCATAATTAGAAAAAAATGTGTTAAGTTTAGGAAATTGCTTTTGTAAAAATGGAAACAGTCTGTGTTTAGTAAATTATTAGAAATATTTAAAGCCATTTATTAAGCTAACATAGAAGCCTCAGGATTCTAAATTTAAACATAATTGATTTTAGAATTGGGGTCTTAGCTATCCAAAGCAAATTTAGTTAAGTTTCCTTTTTTTTTTTTTTTTTTTAAGATGTTTATTTGTTTACTTCAGAAAGAGACACAGAGAGTAAGAGAGTGTGACCCAGGGGAGGAGCATAGGAAGAGGGACAAGCAAACTCCTTACTGAGCTCTGAGCCAGAGGACCCTGAGATCAGGACCTTAGCAGAAACCAAGAATCAGATGCTTAACCAACTGAGCCATCCGGATGCTCCAAGAATTAGTTAAGTTTCTAAATATTGTTGGGATGTATAAAAGAACTTAATATTCACCTTATTTATGAGTTTAACTTAATTCTTTTAAAGAACTACTTAATCACTTGGGAAGGTTCTGTTTATCAATTAAATGCTCAAAGAGAAAGCTAAATATTTTAATGTATAAATGAAATTTTAAACATTTACAATTATATAATCTTATATGTAAATGGAAGATAACATTAATTCAAAATCTCCTTGATTTTAACAAGTGATTTTTAATATTTTACTACATCTATAAATAGAATAAGATATACAGGTTGAACACAAAAGCACAAGAAAAATTTTTTAAAAATTTTAACTAATAAATTGAATATCAGTTTTAAAACAATACATGTAAATAGAATTTCCTTGCTCAAAAGTTGTCCTCAGACACACATACACATACACACACACACACACACACACATACCAGGCTCACTTTTATACCTCCCATTTTTTTGGTAAAAAAATAGAGATTCTCTTACATTTGTCACATTTTATACAATAAACATATTTGAGGTTTTTTTGGGGAAAAAATTAATAGGACACAAAAAAAAACCCACCAGTGAAACAAATTGCTGGATGTACTCCCCCAAAATACTTTTGCAAGTGGTGATGTGAGGTGTTAGAAGACAAGAACAAAGTGAAGAACTTCCGAAGTTCTTTTACCTCTGAATTCCTATGATCACACAAACTTGGAAAAACTCCAATGACTCAGGATCCTGGGTACAGTAAAGAGAATCACTAAGCTAATGAACTTTCTGCCCTTATTTTACTTAGGTCACCAGAAGCAGACCACTCCGCCCCCATGAAAGGCAGAACTGCCAAAAAGTTGAGCCCAATGTGAAGACTAAATATAATGTATTTTATACTGCTTGGGCTAACCGAAGGAGCTAGCATTCAGCAGAGACCTGTCCTCGTACTCTCTGTGCTTTCCATTTAAAAGCATCCTAAGCCTGGAATGCTTCTTGAAAGAGAAATTGCTGGCTCAAGTTTAACATCACCTTTTCCAGCTATTTTGAGTACTGGTGGCTCTCCTTAGCATTCCCATAATTTTTCAGGTTTCCCTTTCAGTAGTAGTTGTACTTTTATTTATTTATTTTTTTAAAAGATTTATTTATTTATTTATTTATTTGACAGAGATCACAAGTAGACAGAGAGGCAGGCAGAGAGAGAGGAAGGGAAGCAGGCTCCCTGTTGAGCAGAGAGCCCGATGCGGGGCTCGATCCCAGAACCCTGAGATCATGACCTGAGCTGAAGGCAGAGGCTTTAACCCACTGAGCCACCCAGGCTCCCCCAATAGTAGTTGTACTTTTAGACACTGCAGTGAAGTGGATAAAAGTGTTTTATAGTCAAAAAGATCAAGGTGTTCTACTCTGTCTTCATCATATGTTCTAGGCAAGTAGTTTAAACTCCTTATTCCCTGCATTCCTCAGTTATAAAATGAAGGTAACAATTGTATGCTCCTCATTTGATCATTGTGCAAAAAAATAAATACATATATTTATTATTTTTATATAATACATATATTATACACACACACACACACACACACACACACACACACACACATCCAAAAGGATAATGACAATGCTTGCCAGTGGGTAAACAATCAGAAAATGTCACTAGTTATCTTGCTATTAAAACATCAATTGGAGGAGGAGGAGTCAAGATGGCGGAGAAGTAGCAGGCTGAGACGACTTCAGGTAGCGGAGATCAGCTAGATAGCTTATCTAAAGATTGCAAACACCTACAAATCCAACGGGAGATCGAAGAGAAGAACAGCAACTCTAGAAACAGAAAATCAACCACTTTCTGAAAGGTAGGACGGCGGAGAAGTGAATCCAAAGCGACGGGAAGATAGACCGCGGGGGGAGGGGCCGGCTCCCGGCAAGCGGCGGAGCAACGGAGCACAAAATCGGGACTTTTAAAAGTCTGTTCCGCTGAGGGACATCGCTCCAGAGGCTTAACCGGGGTGAAGCCCACGCAGGGTCAGTGTGGCCTCAGGTCCCGCAGGGTCACAGAAGGATCAGGGGTGTCTGAGTGTCGCAGAGCTTACAAGTATTAGAACAGGGAAGCCGGCTACAGAGACAGAGCCGAGGAGTAAGCTCTAAGCTCGGGGTTACCTTGAACCGGTCGCAGGCTCGGTCAGCTCGGAGCGCGGCCGGAGGCAGGGTGACGGGAGTAAATCGGCGCTGTTCTCTGAGGGTGCACTGAGGAGTGGGGCCCCGGGCTCTTGGCTCCTCCGGGCCGGAGACTGGGAGGCCGCCATCTTCATTCCCGCCCTCCGGAACTCTACGGAAAGCGCTCAGGGAACAAAAGCTCCCGAAAGCAAACCCGAGCGGATTACTCAGCCCAGCCCCGGGTAAGGGCGGTGCAACTCCGCCCGAGGCAAAGACACTTGAGAATCACTACAACAGGCCCCTCCCCGAGAAGATCAACAAGAAGCCCAGCCAGGACCAAGTTCAACTACCAAGGAGGACAGTTTCAATACCAAGGAGAGCAGTGGAATTCCAAAGGAGGAGAAAGCAAAGCACGGAACTCATGGCTTTCTCCCCATGATTCTTTAGCCTTGCAGTTAATTTAATTTTTTTTTCTTTTTCAATTTATTTTTCTTCTTCTGCTAAATTTTTTTAACTTTTACCCTTTTCTTTTTTAACGTTTTTTAACTAGTTTATCTAATATATATATATTTTTTTCCTTTTTATATTTTTTTCTTTATTGGTTTTCTTTTTTTAATTGTTTCTTCCTTTTTTTCTTCTTCTTCTTTTTTTTTTTTCTTTTTTCTTTTTCTTCTTTCTGAACCTCTTTTTATCCCCTTTCTCCCCCTCATGATTTGGGATCTCTTCTGATTTGGCTAAAGCATATTTTCCTGGGGTTTTTGCCACCCTTTTAGTATTTTACTTGCTCCTTCATCTACTCTTATCTGGACAAAATGACAAGGCGGAAAAATTCACCACAAAAAAAAGAACAAGAGGCAGTACCAAAGGCTAGGGACCTAATCAATACAAACGTTGGTAATATGTCAGATCTAGAGTTCAGAATGACGATTCTCAAGGTTCTAGCCGGGCTTGAAAAAGGCATGGAAGATATTAGAGAAACCCTCTCGGGAGATATAAAAGCCCTTTCTGGAGAAATAAAAGAACTAAAATCTAACCAAGTTGAAATCAAAAAAGCTATTAATGAGGTGCAATCAAAAATGGAGGCTCTCACTGCTAGGATAAATGAGGCAGAAGAAAGAATTAGCGATATAGAAGACCAAATGACAGAGAATAAAGAAGCTGAGCAAAAGAGGGACAAACAGCTACTGGACCATGAGGGGAGAATTCGAGAGATAAGTGACACCATAAGACGAAACAACATTAGAATAATTGGGATTCCAGAAGAAGAGGAAACAGAGAGGGGAGCAGAAGGTATATTGGAGAGAATTATTGGAGAGAATTTCCCCAATATGGCAAAGGGAACAAGCATCAAAATCCAGGAGATTCAGAGAACCCCCCTCAAAATCAATAAGAATAGGTCCACACCCCGTCACCTAATAGTCAAATTTACAAGTCTTAGTGACAAAGAGAAGATCCTGAAAGCAGCCCGGGAAAAGAAGTCTGTAACATACAATGGTAAAAATATTAGATTGGCAGCAGACTTATCCACAGAGACCTGGCAGGCCAGAAAGAGCTGGCATGATATATTCAGAGCACTAAACGAGAAAAACATGCAGCCAAGAATACTATATCCAGCTAGGCTATCATTGAAAATAGAAGGAGAGATTAAAAGCTTCCAGGACAAACAAAACCTGAAAGAATTTGCAAATACCAAACCAGCTCTACAGGAAATATTGAAAGGGGTCCTCTAAGCAAAGAGAGACCCTAAAAGTAGTAGATCAGAAAGGAACAGAGACAATATACAATAACAGTCACCTTACAGGCAAGACAATGGCACTAAATTCATATCTCTCAATACTTACCCTGAATGTGAACGGGCTAAATGCCCCAATCAAAGGACACAGGGTATCAGAATGGATAAAAAAACAAAACCCATCTATATGTTGCCTACAAGAAACTCATCTTAAACCCGAAGACACCTCCAGATTTAAAGTGAGGGGGTGGAAAAGAATTTACCATGCTAATGGACATCAGAAAAAAGCAGGAGTGGCAATCCTTATATCAGATCAATTAGATTTTAAGCCAAAGACTATAATAAGAGATGAGGAAGGACACTATATCATACTCAAAGGAACTGTCCAACAAGAAGATCTAACAATTTTAAATATCTACGCCCCTAACATGGGAGCAGCCAACTATATAAACCAATTAATAACAAAATCAAAGAAACACATCGACAATAATACAATAATAGTAGGGGACTTTAACACTCCCCTCACTGAAATGGACAGATCATCCAAGCAAAAGATCAACAAGGAAATAAAGGCCTTAAAGGACACACTGGACCAGATGGACATCACAGATATATTCAGAACATTTCATCCCAAAGCAACAGAATACACATTCTTCTCTAGTGCACATGGAACATTCTCCAGAATAGATCATATTCTCGGTCCTAAATCAGGTCTCAACCGTTATCAAAAGATTGGAATCATCCCCTGCATATTTTCAGACCACAATGCTCTGAAGCTAGAACTCAATCACAAGAGGAAATTTGGAAAGAACCCAAATACATGGAGACTAAACAGCATCCTTCTAAAGAATGAATGGGTCAACCAGGAAATTAAAGAAGAGTTGAAAAAATTCATGGAAACAAATGATAATGAAAACACAATGGTTCAAAATCTGTGGGACACAACAAAGGCAGTCCTGAGAGGAAAATATATAGCGGTACAAGCCTTTCTCAAGAAACAAGAAAGGTCTCAGGTACACAACCTAACCCTACACCTAAAGGAGCTGGAGAAAGAACAAGAAAGAAACCCTAAACCCAGCAGGAGAAGAGAAATCATAAAGATCAGAGCAGAAATCAATGAAATCGAAACCAAAAAAACAATAGAACAAATCAATGAAACTAGGAGCTGGTTCTTTGAAAGAATTAATAAGATCGATAAACCCCTGGCCAGACTTATCAAAAAGAAAAGAGAAAGGACCCAAATAAATAAAATCATGAATGAAAGAGGAGAGATCACTACGAACACCAAAGAAATACAGACAATTATAAGAACATACTATGAGCAACTCTACGCCAACAAATTTGACAATCTGGAAGAAATGGATGCATTCCTAGAGACATATAAACTACCACAACTGAACCAGGAAGAAATAGAAAGCCTGAACAGACCCATAACCAGTAAGGAGATTGAAACAGTCATCAAAAATCTCCAAACAAACAAAAGCCCAGGGCCAGATGGCTTCCCGGGGGAATTCTACCAAACATTTAAAGAAGAACTAATTCCTATTCTCCTGAAACTGTTCCAAAAAATAGAAATGGAAGGAAAACTTCCAAACTCATTTTATGAGGCCAGCATCACCTTGATCCCCAAACCAGACAAGGATCCCATCAAAAAAGAGAACTACAGACCAATAACCTTGATGAACACAGATGCAAAAATTCTCGCCAAAATACTAGCCAATAGGATTCAACAGTACATTAAAAGGATTATTCACCACGACCAAGTGGGATTTATTCCAGGGCTGCAAGGTTGGTTCAACATCCGCAAATCAATCAATGTGATACAACACATTAATAAAAGAAAGAACAAGAACCATATGATACTCTCCATAGATGCTGAAAAAGCATTTGACAAAGTACAGCATCCCTTCCTGATCAAAACTCTTCAAAGTGTAGGGATAGAGGGCACATACCTCAATATTATCAAAGCCATCTATGAAAAACCCACCGCAAATATCATTCTCAATGGAGAAAAACTGAAAGCTTTTCCGCTAAGGTCAGGAACACGGCAGGGATGTCCGTTATCACCACTGCTATTCAACATAGTACTAGAAGTCCTAGTCTCAGCAGTCAGACAACAAAAGGAAATTAAAGGCATCCAAATCGGCAAAGAAGAAGTCAAACTCTCACTCTTCGCAGATGATATGATACTCTATGTGGAAAACCCAAAAGACTCCACTCCAAAACTGCTAGAACTTGTACAGGAATTCAGTAAAGTGTCAGGATATAAAATCAATGCACAGAAATCAGTTGCATTTCTCTACACCAACAACAAGACAGAAGAAAGAGAAATTAAGGAGTCCATCCCATTTACAATTGCACCCAAAACTATAAGATACCTAGGAATAAATCTAACCAAAGAGACTAAGAATCTATACACAGAAAACTATAAAGTACTCATGAAAGAAATTGAGGAAGACACAAAGAAATGGAAAAATGTTCCATGCTCCTGGATTGGAAGAATAAATATTGTGAAAATGTCTATGCTACCTAAAGCAATCTACACATTTAATGCAATTCCTATCAAAGTACCATCCATTTTTTTCAAAGAAATGGAACAAATAATCCTAAAATTTATATGGAACCAGAAAAGACCTCGAATAGCCAAAGCAATATTGAAAAAGAAAGCCAAAGTTGGTGGCATCACAATTCCAGACTTCAAGCTCTATTACAAAGCTGTCATCATCAAGACAGCATGGTACTGGCACAAAAACAGACACATAGATCAATGGAACAGAATAGAGAGCCCAGAAATAGACCCTCAACTCTATGGTCAACTAATCTTCGACAAAGCAGGAAAGAATATCCAATGGAAAAAAGACAGCCTCTTCAACAAATGGTGTTGGGAAAATTGGACAGCCACATGCAGAAAAATGAAATTGGATCATTTCCTTACACCACACACGAAAATAGACTCAAAATGGATGAAGGATCTCAATGTGAGAAAGGAATCCATCAAAATCCTTGAGGAGAACACAGGCAGCAACCTCTTCGACCTCAGCCGCAGCAACATCTTCCTAGGAACATCGCCAAAGGCAAGGGAAGCAAGGGCAAAAATGAACTGTTGGGATTTCATCAAGATCAAAAGCTTTTGCACAGCAAAGGAAACAGTTAACAAAACCAAAAGACAACTGACAGAATGGGAGAAGATATTTGCAAATGACATATCAGATAAAGGGCTATTGTCCAAAATTTATAAAGAACTTAGCAAACTCAACACCCAAAGAACAAATAATCCAATCAAGAAATGGGCAGAGGACATGAACAGACATTTTTGCAAAGAAGACATCCAGATGGCCAACAGACACATGAAAAAGTGCTCCATATCACTCGGCATCAGGGAAATACAAATCAAAACCACAATGAGATACCACCTCACACCAGTCAGAATGGCTAAAATTAACAAGTCAGGAAATGACAGATGCTGGCGAGGATGCGGAGAAAGGGGAACCCTCCTACACTGTTGGTGGGAATGCAAGCTGGTGCAACCACTCTGGAAAACAGTATGGAGGTTCCTCAAAAAGTTGAAAATAGAACTCCCCTATGACCCAGCAATTGCACTGCTGGGTATTTACCCTAAAGATACAAACGTAGTGATCCGAAGGGGCACGTGCACCCGAATGTTTATAGCAGCAATGTCTACAATAGCCAAACTATGGAAAGAACCTAGATGTCCATCAACAGACGAATGGATAAAGAAGATGTGGGATATATACACAATGGAATACTATGCAGCCATCAAAAGAAATGAAATCTTGCCATTTGCGACGACGTGGATGGAACTAGAGGGTATCATGCTTAGCGAAATAAGTCAATCGGAGAAAGACAACTATCATATGATCTCCCTGATATGAGGGAGAGGAGATGCAACATGGGGGGTTAAGGGTGTAGGAGAAGAATAAATGAAACAAGATGGGATTGGGAGGGAGACAAACCGTAAGTGACTCTTAATCTCACAAAACAAACTGAGGGTTAATGGGGGGAGGGGGTTGGGGGGGTGGGATTATGGACATTGGGGAGGGTATGTGCTATGGTGAGTGCTGTGAAGTGTGTAAACCTGGCAATTCACAGACCTGTACCCCTGGGGATAAAAAGATATTATATGTTTAAAAAAAATAAAATTAAAAAAAAAACAAAAAAAAAAACATCAATTGATTGTAGCAATAACAACTTTGAATTCAAGTGTACATTGAAATGAGTTTATAATTTACTAATTATGCTAGCATCTATATATATCTGAAATATAGTAGCAGATTATCTATTTGATAGAGTAACCACTAACCTGACTTCTAACATTAGAAATTAATTTAGACTGTCTTTGGATGTAGGGTAGCTGTCCAATTTATACAAGACATCCTGTGACTTCCCCTGTAAATGTTCTAACACTACTCACTTAGCTTTTAGAGACAAATCATTAGGGTTTAAAGTTTCTTCGGGAATGAATAAGAGACTGAATAAGGTAAGTAGAGGCAAGTGTCCCTGGAAAGGAAAGGGGTTGTGGTCTGGAGACAAACCTCTCAGCTTGGCTTGCAAGCCCCTAGCATGGCAATAATTCTTCACAACATCAAGTCCCAGATGGCCAGCCTACAAAATCGCTGAAGTATTACTACCCAAACTGCCTTTTAAGATAGAGGAATTTATGACCATCTATTTATCTTTTCAGTCTCTTTCTGGCAGCCAATGGCTTCATCTAAAAATGTAAACCCTGCTCTCTTTAATACCTTTCCTCTGTGTGAAACCTCTCTGTTGAGTTGCTCCGGCTTTTGGAGTCTTGTCCTGTTTTCCTGAACTCTCCCCACTTCCTGGCATAACACTCTACTAAGCTCTCCTTTGTGTTGCTGACATTTTGGATGATGAAAACTTTCCCATTACCTGCAAAAATGAGCTTCCACATTCCCAAGTGACAGGACACACAGGAATTTCTCTGTAAATGAAGTCAGAGCTTGAGTCCCCTCCCTAGTGACAAAGGGCACATACTCAGCAATGGGTTATAGATGTAAAGTGTTTGGATTAAGGGGGTGGGATTTGAAGGGGGCTCCCACATAGAGGTATCTCTTAATTGGAGGTAGTAAGTTCCTATGAAGTCAGTTAATTAGCAGTAAGTGTCTCTATGTTCTCACTGTCATCACCATGGCATATGGTTTATTTTATTATACAAATAATATATGTTTATGATTTAAAAAAAAAGAAAAAAGTAGGGATATATTTCACAAATGATGACATAACATGTTGTCTGCCTCTTGGAGTTTTTCACCTTAATATATCTCAAGCATCTAGATATTTCTCATTCTTTACAAGGTGAGAAGAGCAATCCATTGTCTGAATACATTATACATTTTAAACAAGTCTCCTTGGATGCATCTTTAACCTATATACTGTGTTTCATATGACACTGAATGTTTAAGTTATACACTAAATTACATATGATGGTGGATGTTTAGGCTGTATACTATGTTACACAGGACAATGTGGAGACAAAGTCTTACATGTATATATCTGAAGCATCATTCATAAAAGGAAAAAACAATGAAAGAAAGGATACATTTATTTAAAACTTTGGTAGATATTGCCAAATTGTCCTTGAAAGTGGTTGTACCAATTTATACTTTTCTGCAGGGTACTTTGAAGGGTTTGTTATAGACTTCTGGAATACAGTGAAGTGTAGGTTGTAGAGTTAGATCAGTTGAATTTTTTTTCTACTTTGTTCTCTTGCTCTATGATCTCCCTACCAGTTTTAAATTTTGTTATGATATGTATAGTGAAATTGCACTCAATCATGGAAGTAGGTTCTGAAGTCAGTGTCTAAGGAGGAAAGCCTCTGCAGTCAAATTACCTTTGAAAATATCTTAAAGAGTTCATGGAGTATAGTATATATACTTTTGTGTCAACAAATTTGTGTGTTCAAGAGGCGCCTGTATGGCTCAGTCAGTAAAGCATCTGCCTTCCACTTAGGTCCTGATCCCAGGGTCCTTGGATCAAGCCCCACGTCAGCCTCTCTGCTCAGCGGAGAGTCTGCTTCTCTCTCTCCCTTTGTCTCTCCTGCCCCCAACTCGTGACCACTATCTCTCTCTCTCTCTGCCAAATAAATAAAATCTTTTTAAAATATGTATTCAAAATGATAAAATGTAATGAGCAATGCAAATCAAGTAATTGTGCAAAGGAGAATTTCACATCATTGTTTTCTTAAAGATAAATCATTTTTGGTTCAAGGAGATACTGGCAGTATACAGGAACTTTAGAATGACTAAATGTTTCCCTCTTGTATTAATCTAAGTGCCTGCAGGAAACAAAATTAATGCCAGTGGTTCAAATGAAGAAGAAAAGGACCAATTACAGAATGAGAGCTGGGTTGTGGGAACAAAAAGGGGAGGGTAAGGTCCTAGAGTCTAGATATTGTGGGAAATGGTTACTGTGCCTGGGGCTTAATTAAGGACAAAGGGGAGGAAACAGTCTGTTCAGTGCTGGGGGTGGGGGAGATGCTGTGGTGGCTGACACAGCCATGAACCAGAGAGACACCGGGAGCCAGAGCTAAGGCTCCAAAGGAGACAGTGAGAAGAGATACACTGACCTCCTTTCCCTTCCTCCATCTGACCTCCTGAAAACCTGACCAGAAGTCTGTTGGCAAAGGAGACTGGATGCAGTAGACATAGGTCAGCCTCCTGGGGCAGAGAGCAAGCCAGAGACGTCCACTCAAGGGCAAAAGCTCTTTGAATGAACTGGCAAAAAGCATTACTGGCACTATTTAAATTTCTCTCTCCCCCTACCTCTCTCCCTCCCTGCTCCCTCTCACTCTCCCCATGGAGCGAACTAACTCAATGGCCCCATGATAACACAGCACTGTATAAAATGGGGAATTTTACTAGAGAGCTCATTCCTGTTAGATGCTTTTCCTAGCCCACAAAAAGAAATAGTAAAAGGACATATCGGTTACATGTGTTGAAGCAATGCAGTTTGAGAGCTTTCATGAAGTTGAAATTTGGATCAACTTCCTAAAGATGCTGGCTCACTTCCCATCACTCAATGTGCTGATTTGCCACCACCACCACCACGCCCCCTCCCCCCCCCGCCCAAAAGACCCAGGCATGTAATATCTGGGTTTTAAGTTTTCTCATCTGTGAAACAAGGAGATTGGATTAGTTTTCTAAGCTGGCTGGTCTTCAGAAACTTAGGGAATCCTAGTGGCAATACAAATGCCCAGGTCCTTCTCTAGACCCATAAATCAGAATCCTCAGGAGTGAGAGCCTGGAAGCTTTGTATGTAAAACATGCCCAGGTCATGTTAGCACACATCTGGGCTTGGAAACAACTGTACTCAAAATCTGGAAGACCCAGTCTAGCCATTCCAGCCCCAAAATTCAGTGACAATGACATGAAGTTAGAACGGTGATCATAAGAATCATTCTTCTCATCTAATAGAGAAAATTAGGAATGAAGATATATAGATCAAAAGTAACAATGTTTCTCTAACCTCATTCAAAAATGTTTTAACATTTCCTTCAACTTTTATTTTTCGTATCTTCAGATTTTCATTCTAATATTGGCAAACAGAAGTGCACTGAGCATTTTTGCATTTGTATTTCTAGAAATTAAGTGGTGGGCTCTGAGGCCATCAGTCATTCATGGCATCTATGCTGTCATTGAGGGACAGCTGTTTGACTAGTGGCATCCTTCTATTGCAATTCAGTGTGTAGTTTTATAACCGACCATATGAGGAGACCCAGTTCTTGAGCACAACGCTTGCACGATCTGAGACCAAAAGACAAACAAACGAACAAAAAACCAAACCCACTTGACCTCTAGACCCGCATTCCTCTTAACTGTTAAATGACAGAATAGGCCTAAATGATTTAAAAGTTTCCTGATAGCCTAGAACCCCATGAGTCTAAGAAATGTCACATCAAATCCACATGCCTTCATTTATCTTCTGCTGCTGAACTTTAAAAGAGTGAGTCTGAGTTGCCAAAACATCAGATACCTTGTGCCACAGGGAATATGACAAATAGTTCTCTAAAAGTTATTTACACTTCACACCTGAGTCGTCATCCCCCAATGCAATGGTGAAGGACAACAGGATGGACAGAGTTTCTCTGAAGAGTCCTCTTCCAGGCTTGTCCAAGCATTCCTCATGTTTATTCAGTCTTGTAATCAAACTATTCTCTTATCAATGTGATTTGATTTACCCTGACATGGAAATGACTCCCTTCCCCACAAACTACTTTTCTTTCTAAATCATTTATACTCACATTGAACAATGCCAGAGAAATCAAAGCCACCAAGAGAATCAAATTACAGAAATAATTACATTCAAAACTCAATAATACTACTCAGGACAAAGCAATCATCCAACCCTGGACCATAAATTTGATGTAACTTTTCCTCAGGCTTTAAGACATAGAGAGTCTTTTCCATAAGAAAAGGAAATCCTTCTAATTAATACTTCATTAATTTGCTTAGGTTGTGGGCAGAAAATTAATTACCCAAACAGCAGGTTACGAGGATGAAGCACCCATGTAATAGTGTTGTAACAGGCAAATTTAGGATAAAGTTCATGAATAATATACAATTAGTTTTGTTTAAAATTAAAAAAAAAAATGTGACCAGGGAAGGCAGAGAACATTTGCCTGTGAACATGGTTAATTTTATGCAACCAGAACAGAACTTTGCTGTATTTGACCCTTATTGCCTATAAAAGTCATCAATGAACACCATTTGCCCAGAGACCTATACAGTTAGGACATTACGCACTCATGCACATTCACACAGGTAAATGCACACACCTGTGTCCCTCCAGAGGAAGTGGCCAGAAAGAATGCTGTTTCTTTCCCTTTGATCAGTCCTTCCACCTCAAATGTAGATAGAGCCTTCAGATCGTTCAAGGATGATTTCATTCAAGCCCAGCCTTATGTGTGCTCAGTTGCTAAAACGGTGTGATTTCAGGATATCTGGACAAGCTCTGCTTTCCAAAAACTGTTTGCCACTGCCTAAAATGCCTCATCAGCAGAAAAACCTGCCACTGGGTAACAGAAAAGGCATAAAAATGCAACCACTCCCAGGAGATGTAGCTTATTAACTGAAAATCAATAACAATAAATATCAGAGTCACTGTACAAAGGAATGTTGAGAAGGGCAGGAGAGGATGAAGCAGAGAGCAGGTGGCCACAAGACACTTCATCATCAGAAGACACAGCACTGCCAGCCCAGGAGATTGGGGCGGGAAGGTGGGGAGCCAGGGGGGAAGCGGATGATGGAAGCGCTGCTGATTTCCACACAGTTTTGCCCTGATGTTTTTCAATGACTCAGAAGTGTTTTTGCTCACTTACTATTGTCACTAACGAAAATTTCTAACCCAATTCACCTCACTACCCTGAGACCAGTTTTGGTTGTTTTTTTGTTTTGGTTTTGTTTTGTTTTGTTTTGTTTTTTTAGATTTTATTTATCTATTTGACAGACAGAGATCACAAGTAGACAGAAAGGACCCCGAGTCCCAGGACCCCGAGACCACGACCCAAGCCGAAGACAGAAGCACTGAGCCACCCAGATGCCACTCCCTGCCAGACCAGTTTTAAGGCCCCTCAAACCTAGATATTCTTATTGTGATTAGTTAGGCCTTTCTCACAAAGACCTTTATATTGTTCACAAGAGGTTGGGTAGTAATGAAGAGCAGGTATTCAAACCCTGGTTCCGCTTAAGGTGAGTCAGCTAGGTAAGGGACACTCAGCTCAATGGGCCAAAGCTCTGTCCTCCCATTGATAAAACGAAGACATAAATAGTCTTGACGTCAGGTCTTGGCTTGGGCTCCCCCAGCAGAGGCTGAGGCAAAGACATGAGGATAGGAAGTTTCTTTGGGAGGTGCTCTGGAAGCCGGAATGAGGAACAGGGAGAATGACCCAGAGGAGGAGGGTGCATTCCTGAGGCTGCCACTACAGGCAAGAGGGGCTTGACTCAGTCAGGACCTCCAGAGGCATGGTCTCCTACAGAGTGGAAGTCTGCGACCTTTACCCAAGAACCACTGAACACCTTTGTTGAGGGTTGCTGAGGGAATCCCTGAACGTCAGGGAGACCTAGGGGCAGAAATCGGAAAGAATGAATTCACTGCTGAGGTGGGAGGTTACCAGTGGAAGAGGAGGCTGAGCTTCCACAGGGTGGTCCACCACAGCCACAGCTGAAATTAGGGGAAGGATCAGGAGGGAGACTCAGAGTTCCAGAGACATCTTCTGTGACTCTCAAGCACGTGTGGGTGGAGACTTCAATTAAAGAAGTGCACCCAAAGTGCTTACCTCTAATATACACTTTGGGTTGAATAAATGTCAGTTATAATTTTTAATGTTAAGTCTCCTTTTTAATCTTCTAAGCTTAGTAGTGATAACGAATAGCTATGAATTAAATAATAATTACTAATTAAGAAGTAATTGTCCTTAGTCATTTCGTTATACATTACCTTTTCTGTGTCTACTCTTCTATGATGCCTGACACAGTATACATTCAGGTGCATGCTAATCAGTACTTTCTAAATAAACTATGGGATAATAATATTTGGTCATAAGCCATCACGTTTCTCACAACAGCTAGCTTAAGAAATAATTTTGAATTGACCGGAATGAGACTATAACTTCATCAAGGAAAGAATCCATGTCTTTGCATCTTGTGTTTTCTCTCTTCCTGGTGCCCTAATCTTGAGCTCATCACACTTCTAAGCACTCAATAAATGTTGATGGACTTACTCGCTTCTGTGTGTTGAAGCTGCCCCAAGGCAAAGCAGTTAACGAGCCAGGGAGTTCAGGCAGTTGCATATTTTTGTGTTTCATGAAAACATCAATAACTAACTATTAATACCGCGTGCAGCAGCTTGTGCCCAGAGTCTTTCAAGGATTCCAACCACAAAAATAATCACATAATTGATCACTTCCCAAAATGCATTCTGGATGGTACTTTAGCTCAGTTAAAAAGTACATAAGAAGGTAATTGTAGCATTTGGCTTCTGGCTCATGTTTCTCAGAAATTATTTAAGATCAGAGGAAGAAGTCTTTATGCTTCTTAGGTAGCTTGGCTCCCTACTGATAACCTACTGGTTCAGCTGAAAGTCCGTCTTATTTTTGTTTTATTATTACATGGAGATATTCTTATGATCTCTTTATGTTCTCAGTGAGGAAAGTGAGTCACAGAGAGATGAAACAACATGCTTGAGACTGCACAGTTGTAGGCTGACTCCAGAGCCCACGGTCCAAACCGCAATGTTCCACTATCTCACTGCTGGTCACAGTGGGCACCCTAGGAGATGCCAGGGTACATGGCACAGCCCCTGCTTCCTTTAAGCTTATGTCCTCGTGTTAGGGGGACAGTAAGCCAATAGGCATCTTCAACACAATGGGTTCACTGATTGATTGGACTTCATCCTAAAAGCAACTACGATGATTTCTCTTTGTAGTTTTGTAGATTTGTATGTGTCTCTGGATGCAGAGAGAGGATATTTTAGAAGAAGGGGCAGGGGTAACAGGACAAAGAGATGGGAAGACTAGTTAGGAAGCTCTAATATAGTCCACAGAAGAGATGGCAGTTGCTAGACGAGGGTGGAGATAATGGAGACCAAAAGAACTGTATTTGAGAAATAATTATGTGGCCAAAATATCAGGGCTTGTGAAATGATGGATTCACATTCAAAATACTTGGCAGAAGCTTCCCATCAGCCAGTTCTGAGTCATGTGCTCAAGCCAAGGCATGGGGAGAAGGAAGTTCCAGCTCCCTTCAGCTTCTCCATTAAGATACAGGGTACTCTTTACCGACCAAGGGCTCACACACCCAGGAACACCAATAAGAAAGGAATTCAGATTATGGGTGCCCGAAAAAGGAGCAAATGTCGACTACAGTGTGACAAGGAAGGAGCCACAAGCAAACAGGAGGACCGTGGTATCATGAGACAAAATCCAGGAGGAGAAGCAGGATTAGGAGACAGAGGAAGAAAAGAGTTCAGTGCTAGGCATGAGGCTTGAGAGATACACCCTTTGACGGAAGTCCTACAACTCATTATAGTAATCCTTTTCATGAATTTCCACGGTTACTAAGAGAAAAAAAAAATCCCCAAGTGATGCACAAGACTCAGAAAAATCTGGCCCCTGATCACTATACTAGAGTGTCACACCACTGTCTGTCTTGCTTGAGGTATGTCAGTCACACCTGGCTTTCTTTAGGTTCCTCAAATATGTCAAGCCATTTTTGGCCTTAGGACCCTGGTTCATGCGATTTCCCCTGCCTGGAATGCTCTTTTTCCTTCCTCTTAGCTTAGTTCGGCATTTTTAGCCTTCGGATCTCAGCTCAAATATCATTGACTATAGGAAGTCTTCTCTAACTTCCAAACTAGCATATGCTCTCTTAACAAAATGATATATTTGTGTAATTTTTTCATTTAAATTCATCTCACCCAGTTAACAAAGACCAGATAAGATTTGTCACACTTTATCCCAGTGCCCAGCCAGGAAATTCAATATTTGCTAAAGAATGAGTTCACTAGTAAGTGAATTAATGATAGAATAAATGCATATAAATGTACATAGGCTGGGAGAGTTGGTCCACAGACACTGATCTAGAACCATCAGCACAGCGCCTGGGTGGCTTGGTGGGTTAAGCCTCTGCCTTTGGCTCAGGATACTAGGATCAAGTCCGGCATTGGGCTCTCTGCTCAGCAGGGAGCCTGTTTGCCCCTCTCTCTCTGCCTGCCTCTCTGCCTACTTGTGTGTCTCTCTCTGTGTCAGATAAATGAATAAAATCTTAAAAAAAAAAAAAACCATCAGCACACAGATGGGAACTCAAGTCAAAGGAGCAAATGAAATCACTCAAGAAAGAACGAAAGCATAAGAGAATTTAGAATCTATTAACTATTAGCCATTAAGCATTTCTTTTTTTTTTTTAAGATTTTTTATTTATTTATTTGACAGACAGAGATCACAGTAGGCAGAGAGAGAGAGGAGGAAGCAGGCTCCCCGCAGAGCAGAGAGCCCGATGCGGGGTTCGATCCCAGAACCCTGGGATCATGACCTGAGCCGAAGGCAGAGGCCTTAACCCACTGAGCCACCCAGGCACCCCGCCATTAAGCATTTCTTAATGTGATTCATGGGTCATCCTGCATTGAGACCAACTGGAGATTAGACCAAGAAACTTATAAACTTATATTTTTAACCAAGCACTTCCTGGTGATTTTTATGCATTCTAAAATCTGAGAACATCTAACTTTAGGAGCCAGTGGAGAAATGCCTCGACATAGCCCCCAGAAGTTTTTACAGACTAGATGCTCTATGTCCAGGAGAAAAAAGCACAAATGTGTGCAAGTAGCTAAGACAGTGTTGTTGCACAGAGTACCAGAGTAGGATACAGAAGTCCTGGGTTGATACCTGGCCCCATCACTTACTGGTTTTACCATCTATATAACTACTGCTAATTACTTGAGGTAAGAGACTTGAGGAGGTTGGTCATAGTCTATCTCATTGATGTTTTATAAAGATTAAATATATGTGAAAGTTAACTTTTAAAAATATTAAAATTGCTTTATGTGTCTAGAAAATGCAAAAGGAATGTTGACCAACTTGGGAATATCCTATTGGTTTCCCTCAGAAAGTAAATACCATGTCAAGCATTCAGTGAATTCATATTTTCTGTGTGTGTGGCTGTCCATGAGAGTGTATGTATCTTTCACTACAATCACTAAAGAATAGAAAGAGACGACTAAAACCATGGTCTTTCCACAACACATCGCTAAACTTCAAAAAAGGCATTAAAAAAAGAGGAAGCTTAACCTACATCTCTGAGAAAAAAGATCATATTCAATCTGCCATTTATTATCGCCACTGTTACATGCAGTCAACAATTTCTTTTATCACAAGTTACACAGAAATGACACCTGGATAATCATGTTGCCTATAATAATATTATGTGAAATAGGAGAATGATCTGATAGCTTGAACGCTAGCCTATGATTTCAGAGAATAGTTTGTAATTATAGGTCTGCTCACAGTTCAGTGCTGTCAGGTAAATCAACATTTTGCCACCTCAGATCTCCATCATATATAGTTGAATATCAACATTTAATTTCCAAAATCCTCAACTAGGCTGGCAGTAGGTAAGCACATAGAATCTGGAAGAAAAACACCTAATTCTACATCCTGGTTCTGCCACTTAAATGTTTTTTTCCTCACCTTAATTAAGTCACCCTGTTTCTGCTTCTCATTTATAAAATGGAGATAATAGCACCCAGGTAATAGGGTTATTTTGAGGATTATATGACTACAGTGTAAAATATTTAGAATTGTGTCTGGCACATAACAAAGGACTCAATA
The DNA here is from genome assembly GCF_002288905.1 of Enhydra lutris kenyoni. Lineage (NCBI taxonomy): Eukaryota > Metazoa > Chordata > Mammalia > Carnivora > Mustelidae > Enhydra > Enhydra lutris. The sequence goes on along the minus strand of NW_019154115.1, from coordinate 7,679,223 downwards.
AATGTTATCTACTATCAAGCTACCTACCTTATAGGGCTCTTAAGAAAATATGTATGTGCTTGTGTGTGTCAATACTACATTTTAAAAATATGCCCACACAAACATCAAATTTCATACTTCAAAATAAGCACTCTCCTTTTTAAAGTAGTAACTATTCTTGAACTGGGGAAAAAGAGAGGGATAAGTTAGGACAGTGAGGATTGTTGAAAGGAGTAGGGAGCGATACATTTATTCTAAATAAAATCATGTTGCTCAATATATTTTTAGGACCCTTTGGGATTGCCCACAGAGTCATAGCACAGTTGTTCCAATCTGCTGAATGGTAGGCACTTTATCCTCTGAAGACTTCTTTTATTTTGGGGATTAGCTAAGAGCCAGCATGAACCAAGTTTGATGAATTAAGTAGTTGACAAGATTCTATAACATGCTTTCCTTTAAAAGGAGAAGTAGTGGCATACTATAAGTTGAAATAAGACATAATAAAAGAAAAAAAGGTCCAGGGGCACTTGGGTGGCTCAGTGGGTTAATGCCTCTGCCTTCAGCTCAGGTCATGATCCCAGGGTCCTAGGATCGAACCCCACATCAGGCTCTCTGCTCAGCGGGAAGCCTGTTTCTCTTCCTCTCTCTCTCTCTCTGCCTACTTGTGATCTCTGTCTGTTAAATAAATAAATAAATCTTAAAAAAAAAAAAAAAAAGTCCATTAATGCACTTAGTTCTAGCTGGTCTTGTAGTCTACAGAGGTAATCCAAGCAAATAGCTTAACCATGAGAAGTAGTTCTATTTGGGTCAGGGTATCCCAGCAACCTGGGACTCAGCCTCAAGTCCTTCTGCCTGCAAATGGCTTTGGACACCAGCAGAACAATCAGGCTTTTTTTTTTTTTTTTAACCTGTTTTAGGGACTCAATCCTGATCTTGGACCCTAGCACAGGTAACTAGGTCACTTCCTGATAACTTGTCTAGTATACCACTCCCACTCCCTCTGGGGAACATTCTGGGATGTTTAGAGCCTTCCCTACTCCCTAGTCCCTCACCAAGTAACCAAGGTCCTATCAGCAAAAAGCAGCTTCCGGCTCACCTCAGTTCTCAATCCTCTCTGCTCCCAGCAGTTCTCCACCTCCCAACTGACATCCAGAGGTAGACTAGCAGATGGTTTAGTAGTCACCCATTATCCAAAATATTATCTCCAGGTGGCAGATTTTCTTGCCTCTTCGGACATCCTCCCCTCTCTTGCTCCTGAACTTCAGATCCTGAATTACCACAATGGGTACATCTAGTCCAGGTCCTAGCATCTCCCATTTTAATCTAATCAATAACAACTGATTAAGCTATACTTTACCATATCTTACATCAGGTTCAGAGTTTATCTCATTCCACAAAGAAAGTTCACAAATGAGTCACAATTTCTATAGAATATATCTCTCTTTTTTAACTTGCAGGAAGAATATGGACAATGACATTAGCAGAAACATAGAAAAACCTATTTATGTGAGATTTTGACATAACACTCTTGAAACGCTGGAATTTGGAAATTTGCACTGCAGTCTCCTAATACTATCTGGAAATCACCACATTTCATTATCAGTTCATATTTTCTTGAAAAATGGGTTCTGTTTCTAACTTTCCTACAAAGATAAGTGTTCCAGGTATATAGTTTGGGAGCCATTAATAATTATAAATAGATAAAGTCTTTGAACTCTACATTTTTATTGTTACTGTTAATAGATGGCATTTATGTATCCTTGTGAATTTCTTCCCTGCCTTCTGTAGAATGGTTTCAAGCCTCAAAAGCTACTGTTATTAACACCTCTTCACTCCTAATAAAGTCTTTTAATGTGACAAATGTCACCCTTCCAAATTTCTAAACTGCCTAAAAATGTGATACTACCTCTTAGCCCAAATCATTATTACTCATTTTGTGTTGACAGAGATCACTAGTACAGCAATTAACACAATACTGGCTGACCTTGAAGCACATGGGCCAAACCCTTTCATGATAAGACTTACCCACAACTTGCAATGGGATGTCACAGAAATAACATCAAACTTTGCATTCTGTCAGATGTATATCAGATTCCATCAATAGCTGTATGACCTGGACCTGCTTCTGCTTCTCTGAGCCTCAGTCTCAGTCATCTCATATTCAAAATGTGGAGATTATGTGTGTGTGTGTGTGCGTGTGTGTATGCATGAATATCTGTGATATCTTCCCAAGATTATAGTAAAAATTAAGTATGTCCTTAAAATTTCTAGAACTGAATCTATTAGGATGGCATTAAATATGTATCAATTTTCTACTCTTTCTCTTTGCTCTATCTCACACCAGAATATACTTTAAAACCTTTGGCTTCACTTAAAAAAAAAGTGTAAAACCAAAGAGAAAAGAAAGAAAGGAAGAAAAGAGAATGGAAGTGAAGAGAACGGGGAGAAAGAAAGAAAGAGAGAGAGAGAAAGCAAGCAAGCCAGGAAAAGAAACAGAAGAAAACTTTTGGCTCCACTTGGAACTAATCTCCTTATATACACCACCATTATTATCTGTCTCTCTTCTCAAATGTTCTTTGAGTTCCAATCTTGTATCCTAGAAGGACAGAGAAGAATTATTCCCCGTGCATTGGGGTTTTATGTCGAACAAGAAGTAGAGATGCCAGCTGTGTCTACTGCCTGTAGGGGTCCTCGGCCACTTCATTCTTCACAGGTCTCCTTTCTAGATCATAGTTTATTTCAAAAACTGAAACAATCACTTTATATTATAAGGTAATTCTAAAGCATTAAAAACAAAAAGTTTATTGCTATGCATTGCACTTTAATGGAACACTGACAAATGACTTGTCTTCTACTATAACCAGTATCATTACACTTACTTTGAGTAAACATGTACTACTACTATTATTACTACTACTACTACTACTGCTAACAATAATAATGAATCAAACCTCAAATTTGCAAAAACAGATAAAATGTGGGATATGTAGGATGGTGGGAATTTATTTGTAGACAAAATATGAATTGAATGGTTTCTACAGCAAAATCTCCTAGAATTTTTGAAATAGATAATTTCTAAAATTTTCAGTTTACACACACCTTTCAAGGAATACATCTATTACTTTCTATGCTTTAATGTACAGATATTACCAAAATCTTTTCATAAACGTAATAACCTTCTATTCTGGAGAACTAGGAAGTCATTCTGTACTTGTTTTTAAGTGTGAAAATTATTCCTGTGTTTCTTTACAATGATTCTATCTCTTCTAATTTGAAATGAAAAGCTAAAAACAACTCTATGTAGGCAGGTGAAATATTTGCTGCACAGTATTGAGTAGCACTCTTTAAATGTGTTCTGATGATCACCAGCATCAGAAACACCCACGGCACATATGAAAAAAGGCAGACCCCGTACCTCCTGACCTGGACCCTAAAGTTTGAGAGGCACCTCTTGATAGAACTGGGCCAGCAAAACCCCAAAACTAAGTTGAAACATTTATTCATTTTAAACATTAAGCCTGGAATTTAAGTAAATTCAACTAAGGTTTTGTAGACGTACAGGTTACACCATCATGGAGAGAATAACTAGCCTTCTCACAAATGTGATTGAGCCAAAGGAGGAAAAGTCATGCTCTCATTCTCAATCATGTTTTGCTTATCGTATTACGTAGAAATATGTATAGTTTTGAAATGTCCTTTTGATTGAAAGAAAAACAACCGAAGTGTATTTTAATTTTATGAGTTCTCCACCATATGTGGAACAAGGTAGTCCAGCAACATAGCAAGTAGCCTAGCATGTATTAATCTAGTCAACAAAAACTTATTGAGGGGCGCCTGGGTGGCTCAGTGGGTTAAGCCTCTGCCTTCGGCTCAGGTCATGATCTCAGGGTCTTGGGATCAAGTCCCGCATTGGGCTCTCTGCTGGACAGGGAGCCTGCTTCCTCCTCTCTCTCTCTCTCTCTCTCTGCCTGCCTCTCTGTCTACTTGTAATCTCTGTCAAATAAATAAATAAAATCTTTAA
>NW_019154115.1:7605347-7675123 GCF_002288905.1 Enhydra lutris kenyoni | reverse complement strand
TTTTTGAGGGGCGCCTGGGTGGCTCAGTGGGTTAAGCCTCTGCCTTCGGCTCAGGTCATGATCTCAGGGTCTTGGGATCAAGTCCCGCATTGGGCTCTCTGCTGGACAGGGAGCCTGCTTCCTCCTCTCTCTCTCTCTCTCTCTCTGCCTGCCTCTCTGTCTACTTGTAATCTCTGTCAAATAAATAAATAAAATCTTTAAAAAAAAAAACAAAAAACTTATTGAGTACTTACTCTATGCCACTGACCTAGGCCCTAGCATCAGAATAGTAACAGAAAGAAAAATTCACTCATTGACCCTACCAGCTAGTCTAGTAGCAGAGATCTAAAATAACCAAATAATTATATACATAAATATAAATTTACAGTTATGATAGGTGCTATGAATTGATGTAGACTTCCTAAGATCCTAACTCTCCAAAGCTGGAGGACATCCATTAACTGAGTAATTTTCACATCTAGGAATTTATACCTATTATCTCATTAGCACAAAGGCAGCTAATAAGTCTGCATTGTTTTTGAGTTTGTAAGAAACCTCACTGTTCATGGTAGGGCACTGAGTCAATAAATTATGGAATAACTATAGTGGAAATCTCTGTGTCACTAAAAATAATACAGCAGGTAATCACATAATAAGATCTTTCAAATACATATTATGTGAAAAAAGCAAGGTGCAGAACGACATGAATATATGAAATGCAATACTGTTTATGTTAACAAAAAGAAAAGAAGTGTATGTGTGCTTATAGAGTGCCAGAAATAAATTATCTTTCTCTGAAGAATAGAAGTTGTTATTTTTACTTTTTACTTTGGAATTTTCTGGATTTATTTGTGTGTATGTGTGTGTTATTTACAAGGGCACATATAATTCATCAATAACACATACAGTTTTGGATAAAGATCCATGGGCCCCAATACAGAACCACAGAATCAAAACATTTAGTGACAGGATCCTAATATGTATACATATACATACACATATATATTAATTAATCCTAATATGTATAATTAATATTATAGATATAATCCTAATATATATAATTAATAATTTTACAACAACTCTTGGGAACAAGTACTACAAAAGCTCTCCAGATGATTCCAACAATCAGCTAGATTAGGAACCACTGGTCTAATATAATGAAGTCTGAACTTGAGGGAAACATTCTACATCTAATTTCATATCTTTGTTGGAGCCAAAATATTTCCACAACTACTTATTTCTACATATTTCTACAATATTTCTACAACTACTAGAAAACAAAAGGCACACCATGGTAAAAATATCAGTTATGTTAATTACAGGTGTCACAGTCTCTTTCAGAGTCTACAGACAGCCTGGGAATGGCATTTCAAAACAAAACAAGATTTTTGTTCTGCTAAAGAAAATTTACTTCAAACTCATGTTAGACTCTAATTCCAGGTCAAGTATACCCAGACATCAAATACATCATCCTTTGAGCTGCTATTGTACTGTATTTATTGGGCTCTACAAGTCTTGATTTATAAGATGTACCAGGGACTTGAGGCAGAAAAACTGTGAATGAACTATTTTATATCAACCCCAGTGCCTTTCATATTATTACTGTTTTTTAAAGAAAATCCTTTAGTTGCAACAAACCTGCGGCTAGTGCTGTCCCTTTCCCAGCATGTTTTTCCACCTTAAAAAGTGAATAAACCAGCTCTGAAGTAAGGATATGGCTCTCTAAATAACTAAAATAACCATCTCTTTAACTCTAGATCCACCCCTTCCTATCTGTAAGACATCAGGTAAGTCATGCATGTTTTCAGCATCTCAGTTTCCTCACTTGTAAAATGGAATAACCATGGAATTGAATTCATTGTGGTATTGTAAGAAGTAAAAATAAAAACAGAGAAACTGCCTGGAAAATATCTGGTACATAGTAGTATTCAATAATACTCTTATTAGTTCTAGTTTGAACTAGCTCTTACTAGTTCAAAAAGATAAATGCACCCCTTCTGTTTATTGTAGCATTATTTATAATAGTCAACAAAACCAGCAATCTAAGGGTCCATCGATTGATTAATGGGCAAGGAAGATGAGGGGTGTGTGTTGGTGCATGCACACACAAATATCATGCAGCTATTAAAAAAAAGGATGAGATCTAGCCATTTGTGACAATGAGGACACACCTAGAGAGTATTATACTAAGTAAAATAAGTCAGACTGAGAAAGACAAATACTACAGGATTCCACTCATCAGGAGACTCTAACAAAAAAATAAAAAAATAAATGAACAAACAAAAAGCAGAACCAGACCTACAAACACAGAGAACAAACTGATGTTCACCAGAGAGGAGAGGGATGCAGGAATAGACAAAATCGGTGAAGGGGAGTGGGGGAGATGTCAGCTTCCAGTTACGGAATGAATACATCATGGAAATAAAAGGCACAGCATAGGGAACAAAGTCAATGGTACCGTAAGAGCACTGCACGGTGATAGATGGTAGCAACACTTGTGGTGAGCACAGCATAATGTAGAAGTTGTCAAATCATTACGTGGTACACTGAAACTAATATAAGATTGTATGTCAAGTATACTCAAATTTAAAAATTTACTATTTAATAATGATAATCTTCCATTTCTAATCATACTTCTGAATTCTCAAAAAATAAAGTCATAGTCTTAGCAATTAAGGCCACACTTTAGATTTTGATGTGACTTTGAAGCTTGTTGCATTTTTTAATTTAGCATTCTGTTCCAATTGATTCAGACTTTAATCCAACACATATTAACTCAGTGCCAACTCTGTATAAAGCACGGATCTAGGCACAGTGCAAAAAAAAAAAAAAAGAAGAAGAAGAAGAAGAAGAAGACAAACCTCTCATCTCTAGATTACTTTAGAAGAGCAAATGAGAAATGTGCACAAACTGTCATTATGTAAGACGGAAGCCAGTACCATAAGAGGCAAGTATCTGGGAATTCAGAAGAGACAATAGTTAATTCCACCTGATGGGTGATACAGGGCTGGAGGTGGGAGATCCGAGTCACTATCATGGTATAGGGTTTAGGCCAGCTACACAAAAGGCACCACTCAGCAGGGTTCAGCAACAGGGGAAGAAGATGATCTCATGGAGTTTCTGGCTACACATAGTCCAAAATCTCTTTCCCACTGGCTATTCAAGGTGAAGGCCCTCAAAAACAATACGACCAAATATCCATATGTATAAATACTGGGGTTTTTAGAATTCCTCTTTACCAGGACCCTATAGACAAAAGTTGAAATAATTCACATTTATGAGCTTATAATTCCATAAAGCTCTATCAGGGAAACAGTATCCCATGGAGTTTTACAGCAAGAGCTCTACAGTCTAATCTTGCCAGATTAGTAATGGAAAAAAGACAGCACTGCTACCCAATGATGACTAGGTAGTCATGGAGAGAAAAATCTGTTGGCATCTGCCCAAAGCCCAGTAAGCAGATGGCCTTGGGCACAAAATCCATCATGACGATTGGCACCTCATTGGGATGCTTGGAGCAGTGAAGGGGCCTGAAAAATGCCCTTCTTTGGCTGCCCTTTCTCCTGAGGCATATTGGTGGCACAGGAGGGAGACAACTGCCTGACTCCTGCCAAAGGGAGAAAAGATGGCCTTTAAAATCTAGGCTACTGCAGCCTCCTGGGTAGTCAATCTGGTGCCTTTCAAGCCACCAAAGAGCATCTTAAGGATGTGTGTCTGATTTCCTCTAGGACAGATGATCCCCAACAGATTCCATTCAAAGCTGGCTCAAGGATAACAAGCCAAGCTCCAAGATGGTGGAGGGGGTCTAGGTCCTCAGTAGCCATGGCTAGTGAGTCAGCTTTACGGTTCAACATCTTCTTACCTATTTGAGGATTCTTAAATCAGTGATGTATAGCTACTAAGTGAATTTCTGTTCTCTAAGATTAAGTGCACCTGGATGATTAAGGTTGTTAACTACTTGAAGGGGCAATCCCCATAGCAATCTATTTTGTAGATGCTTGCTAATTTGGAATTTTTCAAAGTTAATGAAGATCCTTTTTTTTCTGAAACATATGGTTTTGTAATATTTATAATACTGCCTAATATTTCAAATATTTTAACCACTTGACATTAAAACATCGATTATATCACGACACGACACACATGCACACACACTGGTTAGTCTTAATATGCTCTTGAGTAGACTTCTCTGAACCCACAGCAAATAAAATACAATGGCAAACTGCTGGCCTTTATCCCAAGAAACTATTAACTGAGTTTCAGTCATAAGGATATTAAATATCACTCTTAAATAAGAGAGTTATTATTCTAATATGAATTGCTATTTGCACAAAATTTTGACTATTCCCTACTTTCACAGTTGTTTTAAATGTAGATGAGAATTACTTCCTGAAAACAACAACAAAGTCACAGCCAATGTACACAAGATCCCTCTGACTTAGGTTGTACTTAAATTAATAGGGTGTGTTGTTTTATATAAACATATTTGTTTAGAGCAGATAACCTTAATTGTTATTTCAATTACCTTAGGGCCTAAAACAGTTTAACAATAAAATTTTCTGATTATTCAAGAATCCACCCATATCAATGAGAAAATGACCAGTTTGGAAGAGTGTCTGATCACAATTTTGTTCAAGACAAGGATGCTATAATCAGCTACTAGCAGCAGAAATTGTTAAATTACCTCATAATGGCAAGTACCAGTTAATCACGTAAATATATACCTTTATGAAATATTATGTAAATACTTCAGTTAAAGATTATAATACCATAAATAATGAAAATTTTAAAACATATAATTCATTACAACTGAGATAATCAAACTATCCCAGAGATATAAAATGATAAGCATGCAAATAAAATAAATGGTAAGGGATTGGGTAAGTGTGAGTGAAGTTTAAATGAAAATAAAAAGTTAAAAAAAAAAGTTCTTATTTCTGAGTGGCTAATTTTCACGTGTGTGATCCAAAATTGTTCCCCCAGAAAATCAAGTAAAACTGTTAAATAAGGTACTCTTTTCATTTCCGTAAGTGTGGAGAGATTTCCAATCCACTCCTTAGAGGGGAACTTGACTCTACTCAATATTGACTCCTACTCAAAGAGTGACTCATGACCATTCAGGCATGGCCTAGGGTTTTGCCTCTAGTGTACTCCCTCAATTCCATCAATAAACAGTGAGGGAGGCAGCGGTTCTCCATGGGGCTGGTTAGGGTTGGCTGTGCAAACCCACCTCTTCCTACTGGCAGGCCCCAAACTATAGATTTGATGGGAAAGGGAGTCATTATCCTGGAGGTCCAACGTTCCTAATTCTTTAAGATTAACTACATCATTCTCCTCATCCCTATAAACCTATTAGAACCAAAGAAAAATCCCAGGCTGCTCTTTGATTTTACTCACACTCACACTCTTTTTCTTGACTAATGCCACAAAGTTAGTTAATATGAAATGGGGTTTGTACCAATGCTAATAGAGAAATCTCGATCCACAGACAGTAGGGCTCATTTCAGTATGAACTACTTGAAAACACTTTGATTTTAAATCATCAAGCCCAGCCTGTTGGGGGAGCAGAGTAAAATAATACCCTTTTCAAAATAAACATGCAAATTTCTTGCAAATACATTCTTTTCCAAAGAGTAAACACAGAACATACTCTAAAGAAGCACCGACCACCCAATGTTAAAATACAACTAGCTCAAAATGTAGCACATAAACATGAGTACCTCCAGCCAAGATCTTCTCTTCCAGTTCTGCCATTTGCTTCTTATAAGCTTTTAAAGCTGCTTCTTTGAAAGAGGGATGGATTCTCTTTGGCTTTGTGATTTCCACTGGCTGTTCAGGGATGTTTTGGTTTTCATCTTCTTTTATTTCCATTTCAGTTGATGTTTCATTTAAGGGTTCCAATCCCCCTTCACTAACCACATCATCTCCCTGCCCATCATAAACCTCATCTTGTGGAGTTTCATAGGGTGTTTCATATGAAGGGTGATCATATACCTGCATTTGCTCATCTGTTTCAGTCATACTAGTCCTATTTTCTAGCTTAGCAAGGACTTGTTCCATCACTTCAACATAATCTGTCTCGTTATCAGCCACTGGTTCACTATAGTCCTCCTCATCCTCTGCTTTGTAGTAAAAAGGCTCTGTGTAGACATCAGAGTCAAGGGTGGTACTTGATTCATTTGCAGTTGATTGGGATAATGTCCGAAATCTCCCCATTAAGGAAGAGCCACTGTCTTCATACCCACTGAGACTCTGGGTGCTTTTGTTCCATACCACCTCCAAGGCTGATTTAGCCCTCTGTAATGTAGATCCAAATTTTGGAAAGCTGAAAGCCTTATCAGAAAGGTCAATGCTTAATCGACTATGCCATGATTTGGGTGGGGCATCCTCTGAGTCATCACTTTGCAATTCACTTTGACTTCCATACATCATGGGCAATTGGTTTTGATTTTGGTACAGCTCATTAGAATTAGTTTCCTGATAAGAATCATACTGGCCAACCCACTGGCCTTGTGGTTCATTATCCATCCCAGGGCACGGAGATGAGTTGTCATCTTGGGTGAAATCATAGCTCTCAGAGTCATCCTGAACATCACTGTGGCACTTTCCCAAGTCTTCTAGGTCTTTATTATAAACGTCCAGCTGCTGATCAGATAGACTGTTTGTGTCATAGTCAAGAGCTTCCTGGGTGGATGAATCCAAACCTAAGTCAGCTCCTTGCTCTGCTTGATTCCATTCCTTCCAAGGAGAAAGATCCTCCTGCAAAGAGAACTGAGAATCACTGTAATGACTTTGATCTCCAGATGCACACACCATGCCATTATTCATTCCACTATCCACAGTTTCTGTGTTCCCAGTTTCACTCTTCACACCTCCCATGGCCCCATTCAAATGTTGATCCTGCAGACTGTCATACAAGGTAGGTGTGCCCTCCTGTTTCCTCTGCCAAAGTTCCCGGTCTGAAGATGACAGGAGGGAGCTTCCATTAGCTCTAGTAAAAAACTGGTTTTCTGAAAAATCCTCTGAGTAAGACTGACACAGTTTGGAAAAATCTGATTCAGAACGACTAAGTTTAGCAGTGAAAAAATCACTCTGTGAATGCCAGAGGGGTGTAGCATCTGCATAACGGGTTGCAGTTTGTTTTTCCAAATTATCTGATTCTGGCAATTGTGAGGAAATTTTATCATAATCAGATTTATTTGAAATTCTGCTGCTACTAGCAGTTTTATTCTTGGCTCTAGCATTGTGTGATTTTGAACTTGACTTGGAAGTACTTCCTTTTGTTGGAAACTCTGACTTGGAAAGCACAGCGTAACTGTTTCTATTGAGGTCAGGTTCCAGCTCTCCATCACTGTCATCAGGTGACTGCCAATTGTTCTTCTTGCTTTTGGGCTCTGGAGTAGACAGCTTTATATCCATGCTCTCATATGTCTGGGAGGACGGTATCCCTCTCTCTTTTCTTTCTCTTATATCATGAGTAAGAATATCTGTTGAGATTCCAATTCCTGTTCCTTTGAGTTTGTAGGATTTTTTTAAGACGGAATCCCTTTGCTGAGGGGTTTCAAAGTACACAAGTATGGGTCGAGGTTTTGCATTTGGGCAGTCCCTCTGGTGCCCTATCCTTTGAGCAAATTCAATTTTAATAGCATTTGGTGCATCTGAGAAACCCATTTTATCTATTAGAATTTGATATACCACACTTTCAACGTATTCGAATCTTTCTTCAGGCACATTTAGAAATCTCAGGCTTGCCTTGCTACCCATATGACCTAAATGTTTAATATAATCATGGATGTCTCTGGTTTCCCTTCGAGACTGGACAAACCCTGTACGTAGCTGTTCGATTTCACTTTGTACAACCTCCACACTGCTGGAGATCTCATCGATGGAATGCTTGAGAGCATTGACATGCCCTCGTAGTTCAGAAAGTTCTGTTTCAATCTGACTTATACCCTGAAGTTCCTTAAAGATCATTTCCATGACATCATGTGTCTGGCTAATGCACCCAGAGGAACTGAAACCTGGTTCCAGGGGATTTGTCTTTGGGTTTCGTGCAGTTCTGTCCAAAGATTTACTTCTTATTCCCCAGGTTTTCTTCATTGTGCTCAACTCTGAATCTGACGAGACACACTCCTGACTCTTCTTCCATTTTCTCAGTTTGCGTAACGCTCCTAGTTTCAAACTATGTAGAGTGCGTTCTCCATCGGAGCTGCCCTCAGAGGGGGCCAGGCTGCTTGAACTCTTTCTATTGCGTCTAACTGGCATTGTGTGTGTTGATTGCACCTGATTTTCTGTACTACTCCTTAGTTCATTGAGTGATTCCGAATAGGAACTCTCAATTGAAGATAACTCTTGAAGCTGATCCTCATTATCACCGTTGGTTACATTAATGTTCTTTCGGAGGCCATTGGCAATAGCTACTCGGTAACTGAATGTTGGCGAGAGGGAAAACTCTTTATTAACCCCCTCCTCTTCGGTGGATAAGTTGCGAGTAGATGAACACTTTGCAATCTTCTTTACAGTGCTTTTTAAGGTATTAGAAAATTTGGGGGTTTTGGTCTGGCCAGCAGTGGGAAAGTCTTGATCCTTTTTCTGTGGATGATTCTCTTTTTTTTTGGTTGTATTTCCCAATTTCTTTGTAAACATTCCTTTGCAAAGCTTATGTATGTAAGGTAAAATCAGGCTCTTGAAGAGATTAGCCACCATGGAGAGCAATTAGTGCAAGCTTTTCTGCCCCAAAGAAGTAAACAAGGTACCGGGATGAAAATCTGTAAATTCAAGGCAAGCATCTCTGTTCAGATGTTCTGTGAATTATTGAAAATAGCAGGCAGGGCAGCCATGGCTCCGCCGCCGTGTCACAGTCCCATGAAAACCAGAAGCAAAGCTCCATTTATGAAAGACATTCTCTCCGGGCGAAAGGGTTTCATGACTCTCTCTCATTTCCACATAACTTCATAGAGTGTCTAAAAGAAAGGAAGGTTAATATGAATATCAGAATTCAATTCTAGATTTATCCCATTTCTAACATTTTTCAGAGGTATTCAAGATACACAGTGTGTGAAAAATTGCCGGGGTGGGGAAGCAGGGGAATATTTGAATTTCAGTACGCATTTACTTTTAAAGTAATTATAAAGCAAATCCTTACCAATAACTACGTTTAAGGCATATTTTTCTTCCTAAATCACTTATGGGTGGACACAACTGAACTGAATAAATGAGCTGATATAGTAATAAAAGGTAACAATGGTTATTTAGGAAAGGCTATGTAAGAAAATAAGCAAATTTAAAAAGCTATATTGACTACATGACATTATCATTTCCACCTTATTTCCTTTCTTAAAAGTACATTTACTTATACAAACATAAGCATAAGCATTCAAAATTTAATGTTCTCCCTATCCTAGACATTCAAAATTCATCAAATTAATATTATTTATGTATGTAAGACCTTTTCTTATTCAAATAACATTTTCTTTTTCTAGGTATTCAATGACTGGAAATTTCTTAAATAATAAAGTAACCCAAGTGAGAAATACTTCATATGATGAAATAAATACCAAGAGGAAATATATTTGAAAACATAGATAATATATCCAAATTTTGAGAGGACATGACTTGGAAGAGTTGAGCCATTCCAATCAACTGGCACAGCCTTATGGCAGATGCCGGGGAACCCATCCCTAGGCTAGAACTATGACTGGACATCGAGTACCAAATTACAAAAGGAAATTGTGCCACAAATTAGATGTGCCCACAGATAACCAAAAACTGGTCATATATAATTCATCCAATGATTCGGTATTTTATAATGCATGTGAACACACCAGCAACTAATCTTTATGATGGTTAGTTTCTTGAATTACATGAAATACAAGAAGAAGCAAAGGGAGAAGGAAGAGAGCAAAGTTACCTTCAATTTCCTGGCTCACCAGCACCATGCCTTGTATGTAGTAGTATTCAAATAAAATTTGGTGGGACTAAACTAAACTATTTTACAGTTGAAAGATACCATAGAGTAACGGTAACAGCCAAAAGCCTTTGCGAACGTTGAACTACATATTTGGGTAGGTAAATAATTGACATAATACTTTAAAGAATACATCATAAACTGCATATGGTTTTAGGAGCTGGCTGACTCTTCATAAGCTCCCTCTGCTTGGAAATCTGCCATGTTTACTTCACTTGCATTCTTCAGGGACTCAGGGGAAAACATGCTCTGGCCAGGAGCCAAGTTTCACAAGAAATAGAGCAATGTAAGTGAGAAAGGGAAGCATAAAGATGGAGGAGAGGAAGAAACAGATTCTAAAGAAGTCCTTGTCTTTGGGGTTTCATAAACTGTTAAAGAGTCTAATTCCTCTTGTCTAAAATGATTTGATATTCATTCATAATTACAAGCCAGGACCTGTTTTCTACTAATATAAATGTCGAGAAATTGACTCTTGAATTAAATTTTAAAAATACTTATTGTACCCCTAGACAACCTTTCCTTGAGGAGAGAAGACTTGGGAAATTTAAGTGAAAGGAAGGAAAGGAAATTATTTTAAAACCAACTTTCACACAATAAACTATTCTACTAATCACTCAACCCAAGATTCTGAGTCTATCAAACCTCAAAACAAATACTTCTTGTTTGGGGCGCCTGGGTGGCTCAGTAGCTTAAAGCCTCTGCCTTTGGCTCAGGTCATGATCCCGGGGTCCTGGGATCGAGCCCCACATCGAGCCCCGCGCGTCGGGCTCTCTGCTCAGCAGGGAGCATGCTTCCCCTCCTCTCTTTCTGCCTGCCTCTCTGCCTACTTGTGATCCCTGTCTGTCAAATAAATAATAAATAAAATCTTTTTTAAAAAGTACTTCTTGTTTGAATTAGAGCAACAATTTTGTCAATGCCTCTGATGTTTCATGAAATTGTTATGTATTTCCTGACCTGCATTATTTGCTCAGAACTCTCGTTCTAGGCAATAATTGTTGGCAAAATTTTGAGCAGGAAAGTTCAAACTGAATTGAAGTCCTGCCTCAAAAAAAAAAAAAAGAAAGAAAGAAAGAAAACAAAAGAAACAAACAAACAAACTAAGGGCCTATGTCCACCATTCCACCTACAAACTCACCCGCTCTACATTCCAGCCACAGAGTGACTTGTTATTCGCTAAGGGCTCTATGCTCCTTCATGCCTCAGTAACTTTTCTGTTCCCTACCTAGAATATCATTTGTATCTCGCCCATTCTGTCTATAAAAATTGTATTTAAATGCCAGAATCATTTGTCCTGTGAACACTTCACCAGCCACCCACATCGAGCTGTCCTCTCTTTGCCACACTCTCCCATAACCCAGTTCGTAGGCAATTAGAACTTTTCTGTGTTACAGTCTTCTTTCTTTCTCCACTCATAATGTCCTCTTTAAGGATAAAAACTATAACTTGTCTCAGCATACATGATAAGCTCTCAATAATTGTTTACTGAATAATTGGCCTCGGGGTACAAAGTTCCGGTAATATAAGAAGAATAAAGCATAGAAATCAGCTGTATAGCATAGTGCTAAGAGTTAATAATGTTGATTATATACATAAAATTTTTGCCAATAGGGTCGATCTTATGTTAAGTGTTCATATCACAAAATAGTAATTTAACGAAGGGTGGGTGGAAACTTTTGGAGATGATGGATATATTTGTGGCGTGGACTGTGGTGATGGTTTCACAGGTGTATATTTATTTTAAACTAATTTTAAAGAAAAAAGAATTGACCTCCGCTTCAGCCACTTACTAAATATCTTCACCTGGTTGCCCCAAATTAAACTCCATCCAACCTAGTCATTTTTGTGAATTATTAATCTCATGATTATAGATAATTATTATTATAGTTGTCTAATTCCTCAGGACATATACCCAGGAGTCATTCCAGCTTCCATATGATCTATCCTGGGTCCAAACTGATATGAATATGTCACCTCATCCTGCTAGTAATGCCTTAGTGACGAACTCCACAATTTCTCATCTGAACTATTATCATTGTATTCTCTGTGGTCTTCCCAACTCTAACGTGGCCCTTTTTTCAAATCCTCCTCTCTAAACTTAATAAAAGATATAATTCCTCCTACTTAAAACTCTGCCAGTTTTAGCAGATGCATTCTCTGTCACTCCCATGAGCACATCTGTCCCAGCCACACTGAGGTGTAACAGTTCCTGATTACCATATTGTTGCCTCACCAATGTGTCTTTTTCCATGCTGTTCCTTCTGCCACCAATAACTTATCCTTTCCTTTACCTCCACATGTCTCTCTCATGAACATCTCTAGAATATCTATATATCCTAGACCCAGCAGGGATCAACATCAACCTGTTTGACCTCCTCAGAGTCAGCACTTCTTACCATGGGCTCCCACAATGCCTTCAGTGTACCTTTTTTATGGTAACTCTCAAATAGGACTGTGAACTCTTGGAAAGCTAAGATCATGTTCTTTTCAACTTTAAGTATCCATATCTCAAATTACATAGTTAACTCATGATGTTTGTTATACAAATGAGTGACTTGTAAATGAATGAATAGACAAATAGTAAGTCCATGAGTTAATAGATAAACAATGGAGATCCAAGAAGCCTGAGATAGCCATGCTGGACTTTAAAAATCCAGAGAAAGAGATGCAGTCTGAGCAAAAGGCATGTATCATAAACATCCATGTCCCGTCCAAAGAGGGAAAAGTATCCACCTTGAAGAAAGATGGGAACCAAAGAGAGAGAAGCCTGGATGGGCAAAATGGTAACAGAATGTGACAAGTTTTGAAACTTAGGTTGAGAAGTTCCCTTTATGCGGAAAGGGGGTTAAGGAGATGGAGAGAAATCAGGATATCATCATATGATTCTCAACTACCTGTATGTAAAATCTTATACTTCCCCCCTGGTTGTGTTACCTTTATTAACACAGCCACACATTAATTTTGGTAATAAAGTTTGGGGGTAAGATTAAAGAGTTTGAGAAGATCTTTGAGGGAGATTAAAATATTAGACTATGTTTTTCGGAAAGGCTAGTAATAGTATTTCATTGTTACTATGTGCCAAGCACCACATGTGTCTAATTTTCTAAAATTTACCTCATTTCATTTAATTCCCATAATTGTGTGGGCTATGTATTATTATTTTCCAGATAATGTAGCTGCAATTTCAAGTTTTTTAGGAAATTTGACTTAAGTCATATAATTAACAAGAAACACAACCTGACTCCAACCCCAGATTCGGTCCGCAAATTTATTAGGTCTGAAAAGCATACTAGGGTTGAATGGGAAGTAAAATACATCTCACAGGTATGTTAAATTCATTTTGTAAGAGAGCTATTTAATATGACTATAAAGCTGGGTGCCCTACTGAGCTAAAAGAGCTAATGAACCTTTAAACAGTAACTTATTGCTAAATCCTTACCAGAATTAAGTTAAAGCACTGTCAGATCAATAAATAATTTTATGTTTCTTACCAAATGCACTAAAGTAGGTGAATTGGGTATTTATGTATCAAAATTCTTTTAACAAAAATGATCAAACCAGAAAGTGATTAAGAGGTTTATCCTAAGCTAATAAATTATTCTTAAAAAAATAAATGGAAAGACTCATTTCCCCAAGAATGAAGGTTAAATGAACTGTGTCTTTTTATTCTTGGTAAGTAGATATTATGTGAATTTCTTTATCCAACTATAGCCCATCTACATTTTTTACTCACTCCCACTGCTGCTACTTTAGGAGTAAATAATCATATCAAGTACTGATATGGCTATAAGAGCTTTGGAATCTACAAAGTACTTTTGTGTTTATCAACTCATATGTTCCACATGGTAACCTAGTGAAGTTATTATCTGCAGTTCATGGTTAACGATGATAAGTCTCTGACTTGCTAAAGTAATTGCCTGGGAATCCTAACTCCAAAACTTGACTCATTCACTATAGTAATAATGTACATTCTCCTTACTTTAAACAAGTAATACTCTAATATCTTAATAACCTCAAATAATATTCCCCACCATTCTAAACCATGCCAAGAACTGATTTCTACCTAAATTTCCCTACATACTTTTTTTTTCTTTTTAGTCTCCTACTAAATATTATTGCGTACCCTCTACACTGGGCTGCTTTCTGGATCCATGGATGCACTTATTCTTTCATTGTTTCTTTTATTATTGCTCTTACCCTGCATAGAATACCCTCCAGCCATAATGATCTCAATCATTTAAAGGATAGATCAAGACTAATCTTTTCCACTAAAGTTTCTTTAATTATTCTGTTATCTTCTCCTTTTCATATAATTTTTATAACCTGGACCATGGTATTTAGTCCTTAATTATCTTCTACTCATCACATAGCTCTTTTACACGTTTTCCATTTTTTTTTATCATGTTCAATTAGACAACATACAGTACATCTTTAGTTTTTTATGTAGTTAGTGCTCAACAATTCGTCAGTTGTGTATAACACCCGGGGCATGTTTTCCATTTTTAATGCTTATTTTAGGTCATACTTTGTTTTGAGTGCTTTATATAGGTTACTACATTAAAGTTTGATTATAAGCTCTGCAAAATAGGTACTGTCATTAATCTCCATTTTACAGATCAAAAAACTGAGGAACTGGGAACCTACGTAGCTAGCCCAAAGCCACAAAGCTAGGAAGTTATGTAGCTAGAATTTAAACCACACTGACTTCAGAATCCTTTTTATTAAATACCATGCTCTACTGTGAAGCCCATAAGGACCAACCCTAGAGAAAAATGTGGTTTCCTATGTACTATGGTTGAAGAAGAACTGCCTCTTCAAGAAGAATCTATACCAGTTTCTACTATTAGAGCTTTACTCCCTTTATTTGAGATTTCGGTCCTTGCTGAAATGAAAATCTCACCAAGAGGACCCTATGCTTTTTTTTTTTTTTTTTTTGAAGATTTTATTTGTTTATTTGACACAGAGAGAGAGAGAGATCACAAGTAGGCAGAGAGGCAGGCAGAGAGAGAGGGAGAAGCAGGCTCCCTGCTGAGGAGAGAGCCTGATGCAGGGCTCGATCCCAGGACCTTGAGATCATGACCTGAGCCGAAGGCAGAGGCTTAACCCACTGAGCCACCCAAGCGCCCCAAGGGGACCCTATGTTTTAAAGCTTATCAGACATTCTGTATCTTGGTATAAAGGGCCGATGAGAATGTTCAATAGAATAGGAGGGCGATCACGAAGACAGAGAATACAAAGAAGCTTGAGGATAGGAAGAATCCACTACCAAAGGAGACAAGTAGGAGGGTAGGTCAGAAAGGAGAGACTGAGAAACTTACAATAAACTTCGCCAACTCACTGTCTTGAGCATGGCCTTGCCCTATTCTTAGCTACACTACTCAAGGGTAAAAACTGTCTATTTCACACTTTGCAACTTCTTCCCACTTACATGCACAGAGAACAGGGTACAGCACAGATAAGCAACTTGGAACACTATTGTCCCAGAGCTGAGTTATGTGTTTTTTGTTTGTTTTATCCTTAAAATCCATCCTATTTTTTTTTCCCAAACAAAGTCAGATGTGGAAACTCAATGATACAATTAACAAAGCCAGAGCTCCTTGGGCTGACTTAAGGGAATATAGCCAGAGTCCCACATTACCTGCTGCTTCCACGTGAGCTATAGCCCATATAGACTCTCTACAGGATCCTAGGGTTTGGGAAATCCAGAGAGAACTAATCCTCAAATTGGACACAGCATCAGTGAAAACCCAGAAAGGTTAAAACACTAGTCTGAGTTCACATGGCAGAGCTGGAAAGAAAATGCAGGTCACCTGCCCTGACTTCACTGAGGATTTTTGTTTGTTTGTTTTTCTCCCTTTGCTATGCTGCCTTCCTCTAAAGCAATCTAACCGAAGGGTTTGGCACCTTCCTACTGTGCCCAGTGTTCTCCGATACAATATGATAATCTAACTCTATCCTCAATAATTTGACATTTACCTTGATTTCTACAGTCAATGTCTACAGTTTTCTGGAACTGGAAATCCTTTGATGTTAAAAGGGATTTCTAAAAGAAAATCTTGTGAGCAATTTTGATCTGGTTGGAATTTTTAGTAGAGATTTAGCTGTACTTTAATAAGGCCATTGAGTAAGAACACCCATTCTGGAAAAAACCCATTGCTACTTCTAATGTTTTTCACATCTCTGTCTCATCAGGTTGGATGGACACATTACCAGTCTAGTGTCCTATGCCTAAGTAGGGTCCCAGATTCCTGCAAGGCAAACCACCTCACAAACATACACACACACACACACACACACACACACACACCTGTGCTTCCCAAACACTTTTTGGTACATCTGTCCTAATGCACAATGTCTACTTGGTTTTCAGTATGTTAAAATACTTTGTCCTCAAAACAACCTCCAGGTAAAATATTACTCTCATTTTAAAAACAAGAAAACCAAGACCCAGAGATCCTAAGCAATTTACTCAACACTTATTCAAGCAATAGGGCTAGAATCTGAACAATTTCTGCATGGTCCCAAACCATACTACAACACATTGTTCAAGCAGGATGCCGTCAATTCCATCAGAGAGTACCTCCATCCTTAGTGAGTAAGAGGTATATTTTACTTGGTGCGTAGCTGAGTTCCAATACACACCATTCATTACTTTAGGGAAAGAACACAGGGGGGAGGCTTAATCAGAGAGCCTGCTTTGAATCATGGCTCTACCACACACCAGCTGGGCATAATGAGCACAGAGTTTAACCTCTCTGTTCTTCACTTCCTGTGTCTGACAAATGAGATAACGGTATCACTTCCTCACATTCCTGTAAGGACTAAAGAAAAATTGGAGCAGTTCTTGGAATATCAGAGATATTCAAAATGTTAGTGTTATTAATAAGTAAAAATAAGATTTCCATCAGAGCATTTTTTCCACTTGTACTATTCCGTCTAGCTAAAAGGTAATTCTTTTAAAATGTTATGTACTCTAAAGGAGGAGATAAGAAACTCACAATGGTTTTATTGTATTTTATTGATTCTAAGACATACATTTTAACATTTTAACATTTCTGAAACAAAGATTGGGGCCACAGAAACTTTGTGTTTCTCATCTATGGACCACAAATGATATGACCTATTTCACTGGAATGTTTGCAAGATGTGTAAGATAAAGTGATAATAACACATCAATCATATTTCTTGGTGAGACACATTGTTTGGTTTCATTAATATCCCTTTTATTCCTTATCACTCCCTCTTTTACTCCAACAAAATGTTAGTTAAACTGAAACTCATAAACACAGCTAGAGTGTCTTGAATTTCTTACTTAGGTAGTTGAATTCTATGTCTAGGTCAGGCAATACCTCCCTGTAGAGGCCTCCTTGGTGGCCCAGACAGAGTTAATGCGTTCTTCCATCTGTGTCATGAACTCATTTGGAAAACATGGATACATTCTCTAAAGTATATGCACACCCTTACTAAACTGCATTATATGTATTAAGCCTGCTTCTGGAGGTAATATAATCCCCCATTTTTGCATGTTTTCCCTAATGAAATACATCAAGGTGCCTGATATTTAATAGCTGTTTAATTAATTTTCATTGGAAATAAAAGTAATGAATAAATTAATTTATTTTCATTAACTTGTTCAACCATAAACAGAAGCCACCCTAAATGTTAGTAGGTTGGAAGAGGAAAGGAGTTATCCTGTTCTTAATATAAATTTAATACTTTCCTAGATGAAGTCATTATCACACATTCTGAAAGAATAAGGTCCAAATTTGGAAGATATTATTGTATTTCTAAAAGAACTGTCTATACAATTAAGTTTTTCAGCCAAAAACATGTCTGATGCTAACTGGTACATTGATTAGATGTCCACATGTCTAAATAATGAAATCTAAAGATCTCTATGTCTTGAGTGCCTCAATAAAAATCTGTTCACAAAGTACTTTTCATAGATGATTAGGTGATGCTAGCTCATTTTGCTCAGTTTTATTACTTCTGACCTATCCAAAAATTCATTCTAATGCCAAGAGTACATCCTTAAAAGTAATACAATGGATTAGTAATTAGTGACCACATCAGACTGATTTCTAACTGGCCAATAAACATATGGAATTTGTTCGACAGCATTAATTATCAGAAAAATGCAAATTAAAAAACAAAATGAGATGCCATTTTACAGAGACAAAAATATCTCAAATTTAAAAAGACCAGAATAAATGCTTTTACAGCCTCAGGCTACTGCAATTCCACCAAAGTCTTCCAAAGCACAGAGGACACCTGTGGTCTCTACTTCCTCATGAGTCCATTCTTCTTCAACTTCTTGCTATCTGGTTCCAGCCCCAGAATGCTACTAAAATTCCTCTTCTATTGGGCATGAATAATGTTTGTACAAAACGCAAATCTTCCACAACTATCTTTGCACCTGAAGCCATTAACCGCTTGGCCTTTCTTTAAATCATTCTATACACCTACATGACATCAAGGTCTACCAGAGTCTCTCTCTGGACACCACTACTTGCACCAGAGTCATCATGTAATAAGAACTAGGTCAATCAGGTCCTCTCTTGAGAATCAGGAGTTGGAACACGGGGTTTGTCAGCTCTTTTCAGTCATTTGAACAAGGAAGTGACATAGAGTTGTGACTTGAGGTGTCAACATTTGAACTTTGTAAAAAATGCGCAATGAAGACTTGTTTTCAGGAAAACAAAAGAATGCAATAATGAGAGACTATATGGCCACAGAAGGAGGAAATGCCTTTGTTTCTGACTCTTCTAGGCCTAGGTCTGGGGCCATTATGAGTTTTGTCTAAGGTATGAGGAGATACCAGTTTCAGTAAGTGTTCTCATTTACAAAGAAGCCCTAACAAGCTCCTTCACTGCCTTCTTTTTCTCTTTTCAGATTTTTATTCCTTTTTCTTCTACAAAATTAATACATCTGCATTTAGCTTCTCCTATTTGTATTAATTCCTAGTCATGTGTTGGCCAGTTTGATCTGAATGACCATTAACATCTCAAACTGAATATTCTTCAACTCCTCTTCATCCATAACCTATATTATCTACATTTCTGATACAGTACTAATTAACAAAATCAACATTCCCCTACTTATACAGACTGGAACTTCAGAACCTTTAATTCCTCTCTTTTATTGTCCCAAACTTCTAGCCAGTTCTAAATCTTATGGTCCTTCACTTTATAATTTCTGTCATTCCCCATACCTCCTTTCCATATGCCAGAGCCAGCATCTTGGCGGGCCCTCATCCGTGTTCACCTTAGGTCAGTATCTTCTTTTAGAAAACTCACAAAAACATAAGCATTTTTTTGTAGGCCCTAATATATTCCAGTCATTAGAAAACATAAATTTACTTATTCCTCACCAGAGACTATTACACGTGACTATTGATAGGACTTCCTACCTGTTCTCACCTCCCCAATTGTGCATAACTCTAGATGCATCCTTGTTCTGTAGCTAAAGTGAGAATTTTAAATTTTAATAAATGTTATACAACATGGCAATAGACCAAAACTTACATGCTTTCATAATTAGTATCCTTGCTTCTTTCCACTTTAGAGTATTAGATGCAGCACAATTCTCTTCACACAAAGGAACATCATTTGATTCTAACTCTCTGGTGAAAGTCAATTACTTATGCTTCAAAGCACGCAAGCAAAACGGGTGTGGCACTTATAACTGAAATTAAAATCAGTTTCTTGCTAAACAGACCTGCCATTTCCTTTTTTCTGTATCACACGGTACTTTTGAGAAAAGCTGTAAAGAACTTATTTCAAAATTCAAAGAGAAGCACATGTTTTAGCTTTTTCAGCATAGAGCATGTTCCATATAATAATAGATAATACATGCCACCAATAAAGAGCTCAAAATATCAAGGCAGTTCTTTAAAAATGTCTTAAACTTTTTATTATGGATTACTAAATTATGCATGTCAAGTCTCTTTAGTTTAAAACTAAAACATACTTAGCATCAACCAAGTCTTACCTCAAACAGCCATCTGGGAATAAATAATCACAATGAAAGCAGTTGGTAACTTGATCTACGGCAATTCTAGATGCTGGTGTAAATTGAAATATAAAAATAGAAAGAAATTAAAAACACAGTACAAAAATACATCTCTAATAACCACAGGAGTTAAAATATACAATGTCTATCTATCCAAATTCAAGTGTTCCAAAGCCCCCTCTCACAAAGGAAGGTAAGTCCTTCCGCCCTCCCACAAAACCACCTTAACATTCAGGCTCTGATGGTACCTATGCTTGTCTGTTCCCCCTGACTCAGTCCATATCTTTCATTTAGGTTTTGATGACAACTAGAAAGCAATGACCTAGAAGAATGCTGTGTGAAATTAGACTATTTTTGATACCCAGGAACCACAATGTCCTATTTTTTTTTTAAACATTTTAGAAATATAAATGAGAAAAACAACAAAAAAATAATCAGTGAGAAAAACCTTCTGAGTAAACTTCTATGCCTTCAGCAAAAGAAGGACGTTTAAAAAGGTATCCCAGAGAACATATACTCTCTGTATACCTTTGAAATTAAAATCAATGTAATCTCAGTCATAATATTTGCACTCCAGCCTCCCATCTGAATCTACTTTCATAACTAATGAAAAGATAAGCACAGCAGAATTGCGGGTGCACCACAGAGATACCCCTTCAGGACTAAATCACTCATTCTTTCAATTGCCAAGAGTATTATGTTCATTGCCAAAGGCATGTGATTAAGTCACTCTTTGAAAATGGCCCATGGCCAAGGGTTTATTGCCTCTCCTCTAGGGTAATCCATAGCCAATGACTAATCAATATGAGGGTTCAGATACCTATCCCCTATGCTGTATTGCAGGGGCCAGCCCAGCATCAGAGCTTCCTGCAGGATTAGCTAAAGCCTCCATCACAAATCTGTTACAGTTCAGCTTTTCCCTCTACCAAATTTAAAAGGACTTACCTAGTCTTTCATAGTTTATTTCCCAGGGAAGCTGATGAATGAAACTTGGTACCAAGGAAGCACTGAGGAAGTGATTCTAAACTGACATATTTTATTTGGATTTTTCTCTGTTGGGACTGGCAATGAGAACCTAATTACTAATGCTGTATGCAAAACTGATCACCTGTGGTATACTGAAGCAATGCAATTGTTAAAATATTTACCATTGGTGGACTGAGGTGTGATACCAGTAGAAGGAAATGAACTCATGTGTGCAATATCTCAGGGTATTTGAGAGGCTGAGAAGAGGAGACAGTTATCACTATGGAATAGAATAGCAGATGTTGGGGCCTCCGGATGCAGTGAAGAAAGATAATCAAAGACTAAACGTGATTAATCACCAATTTAAGGCTAAGTATAAATGCAACGGATGTTCATGTCACCAGATAAATAAATTCTTACCTCTTGCAGCAGATGCAGAAAAAGCTGAGCACCGGACTCAGGAATAAATCATAAGAGTGGCAGAGCTCTAGAGAAGGTTTACTTCTCAAGCTAGGCAGGTTGGCTATTTCAAGGTCAGGGCCTTAATTGGAGAAAAAAAAAATGGGACTATGAATCATGAGGTGGGGACATCTGGGTTAATTCACTAGAAACTTCTGAATCTTCATATTCCCCTGAATATTCTGAGACTGCAAAAGTGGCCCATGAGCAGCTAGTATTCCATCCTTGTTTGAACACAATGCAAAGGACTCTAACTTGCAGGAAATCTGTGCATTCTTCCCAAAGACCTACCACAAACACTTCCATGAGCTTCCAGATCAATAACTAGGGTAAAGTCATGACATAATCCAGCTGAGTAAATGTGGGCTCTGCCAAGAGAGGAAAGAGACTACATATTGAAGAAACCGTAGGACCTCACCAATATATATGCACTCATATGCACTCACAGGAATTGAGACAGTACTTATTAACTGGAATCTGTCAGTACTGGATCAGTGGGGAGGTAGAAGAAGTTACATAGGGAAGAATGTATTGCTATGGAAGCATCCTCCTATGATACTGAATTCCTCGCCTGGCAGGGATTATAGAAGACAGTATAACACAGAACTAGAGTGGTTCTTGTAAACTTGAAAAAAAAGTATAGTCTTCACTAAGTAGAAATAATATGGCAAATAGTAGAGAGAGGGATCATAGTCTCAGAGAAAGGGATGTTCTAGAGTGGCTATACTACATAAAGCCAAAAAACCCATCAGCCCAATGTTCCATGGGAGGACACGTCATTTAACAGTGTCTCAGTGGAATCATCGAACATCTCAGCAGTGGCTACCCTCTATAGGCTAGTAATGTTACAGAACTAGGCTCTTATAACAATAACATTGACAAGATCATAGAACAAATGAATTAGGGAGTAGCATTTAACTATCAGAAACATAATCGGTACAATTATTGTAATAAGCTGCAATGTTGGAATGGCAGCCATGAGGCAACCTAGAGCTAAAGAAATGGTTAGAATGCAGTTCCTAGAGGTAAAAATAGATGCACACTCCTCCACAGATAACGTTTAATATAGAAAAGCCAAAGAAACCATGGCTAGCTCATCAGGAGATTGAGGGCAGCCGTGACAATAAAAAGATAATCTCCTACCCAGTTTCTGGACCTGAGTCAATACTCAAATCCAGAACCTATTGACTAAAGGAGAGGCCAGGTCCCAACAAGGTTTGGATCTCAGTACATCATAACAAATGGCTATGGTAATGATTCCTATAGACCTTCACCAAGGGACCTACTTATATAACCATATTCTAGGGAAGAGACTACCCAAACATTCTGAGGCTTGTGAGACATAAGTCTGAGTTGACACTACTTCGTGACTTGAACACCAATATAACATTCTTTTAGGGTAGGGGCATATGAAAACAGATACCAAATGTAGTCCTAGCTCAGATACAACTCTCAGTGATCCAGTGAGTCTGTGGACTCACCCACCAATAATTTCTTCAGTCTTTAAATGTATAATTGGAATGAATATATGTGGTAGTTGGCAGAACCTCCACATTGATTCCTTGGCCTGTGGGATAGGAGATATCATAGTGGAGAAGGCCAAGAAAGTAAATAAAAAGCATTATCACACTCTGGGGAATGTAGAGATCAGTACTACACATAAAGATTTAAGTGAGGCAGGGTCGTGGTCTCCAACATATTCATATTTAATTCATCTCCTTTAGTTTACCAGATGTGCCCCTACAAAAGCCAAATAGATCCTAGAAGATGAAAGTGGACTACCACAAATTCAATGAGGTAGTCACCCCAATTGAAGTTGGTTCACAGATGTGATATATTTGCTAGAGCAGATTAATGTAACCTTAGATACATGGTATATGGTCATCAAACTGGAAAATTTACACTTTTCTATACTTATCAGGAAACTAGCTTAGAAACAAATCACATTCAAGTGGGGCAGACAAGAATATACAGCCTTGTCCTGGAACTATGTTAATTCTCCCACTGGGACCTAGACCATCTGACTATTCAGAAGAACATTTGACCACTACATTGATATCCTGCTAATTGGATCAGTGAGTGAAAACTGGCAAGAAGGTGAATAAGAAGGTGTTAATAAGACATATGAGCTCCAGAGGAAAATTAATCTTATGATGATTCAGAATTCCACAACAGTGTAGCTTTTCAGAGAAAGTGGTCTAGAGCATGCCAGGTTATCCTCTCCAAAATAAAAAAATAAATCATTGCCTCAAAAATGTAGTAGCCTCTGTGGGTTCTGGAGATAACATAAACCATACTTGGGAATATCCCTATAGTCCATATACTGGTAATATAAGAGGCTGTCATGTTTCATACATTACGGATAGAGACATCTGTGGTAAAAATAAATAAGATAAAATAAGTAAAGTAAAATAAAATAAAATAAATTTTTTTTTAAATTTACTTTGTGGAATTATGGTCAGACTCAATAGGAGAATCACAATATTGACTCCCTGATTCTGGAGAAAGTTCATGACATCTGCAGTGGAGACCTATGCACTATTCAGAAAGATATTTCCCAATCTGCAATTGGGCTCAAATACATGCAGAGCCCTTGAATATGTGGCATTAACTGACCATGCTACCAGAACTACTCATTGTGAGCTTGGTTCTCTTTGACTCACCAAGTCCTAGAATTGGATGGGACCAAAAGCTATTCACTATAAAATGGAAATGGTATACCTGGCATTCTCAGGCATTAACAGTGCCACAGGACACAAGTAACCTGAACAAATATGTGGTATAGATGGTTGTCATCCACTATTATTGTACCAATGCCTCTTCCTCAGAGTATGTGTATGTGTATGTGTATGTATGTATGTATGTGCCCATGTGTACAAGCACATGAACACATACACACATAACCTTATTGGAAGATATCCCATGGGGCGCCTGGGTGGCTCAGTGCGTTAAAGCCTCTGCCTTCAACTCAGGTCATGATCCCAGGGTGCTAGGATCAAGCCCCATGTCGGGCTCTCTGCTCAGGAGGGGGCCTGTTTCCACCTCTCTCTGCCTACCTCTCTGCCTACTTGTGATCTCTGTCAAATAAATAAATAAAATCTTTAAAAAAAAAAAGGAAGACATCACATAAGGGCAACTAGGGGAGAAGAAAACAATCTGAGCTTAGTGTGGGGATGTGTTGGCTCTGCATGTGGGGGGGGGTTCTCAATATCTGGGAAGTCCATGAAAATGGACTACTGCTACACAGCCCACTTAACATGGCACTGAGTGATAGCAGTGAAGGGAAATCCTCCCAATGGGCAGAATTTGTGGTAGGTTACCTGATCATCCACTTTGTGTGGAAAGAGAAGTGGCCCATGGTAAGAATATAAGCAGACATATGAGCAACGGTGAATATCACTTGGATAATTTCTCAGGAGCCTGTAAAAAGAAAAATTGGAATATCAAAGTAAAAAAGAGCCAGGAAAGAAACATGCAGATAGATTTAAAGAAAAGACACAAAATGTGAAAACTTTTGTTTTGTACATTGATGCCCTCCAGAGAGCCTCTGCCATAAAAGAAGCAATGAATAACCAGGTAAACAGAATGATTTGGCCAAATGTGGCTGAGATGGAGATAATGCACAGACTCAACAGTATGGGCTGTTATTCATTTATTAACCAAGGCTGATCTGGGTACTGCTGCTGCTGAATGTTCAACGTGCCAACAACAGAGAACAATGCCGAGCACCTGATACATCTTTCAAGATCAACAAGCAACTTGGTAATAATTGATTACATTGAATGTCTATTCTCTAAAGGGCAATGTTTCATTTTAACTGAAATCAACACAATCCCAGATATTAATTTGCCCTTCCCATCCACACAATTTCATCATGCACCAAGAGGATATGCAGCAGTGGGCTCATGACTATGCATCTCACTGGTCCTATGACGACATCAAAGTCAAGAAACTTCTAGGCTGATACAATTTTAAAATGGCCTTTGAAGAAATATTTGAAGTGCCATCTTAGAAATGATATCTTAGAAAGTATAATGGGATACCATACCTCAGAATGTAGTATACATTCTAGATCCATGATCATCCCATGGTATTTTGTCCCCAGTAGACCGAATACATGTGTCTGGGAACCATGTAGTTGTCCTACTTATTATCACTCTCAATTTTCCACTTGGAGTATCTGTACTTCCTGTTCCTAAAATTTTATTTTCTGTGATTACAGAGCACCCGGTTCCCAGAGGAAGACTGCTTCTATGAGGACACAGTGAAAGTGCCATGAAATCTTAAAATATGGTTGCCATCTGGTCACTTTAACTCATGGCAGGAAGAACTAACTCTGATCATTAGGAGAGTGTAGGACTGAAATTACACTATGGGGATAAGGAAGAATATGTATGGCATCCAGATAAGCCACTAAGGAAATTCTTCTTTACTCCCTGCCCAATTTGATGGTAAATGGATAAGCATGGCAAAATGACAAAGGGCTCAGACCCTTTAGGTATCATAATCTGAGTCACCCTACCAGTTAAACCACCTAGACTAGATAAACAGAGGTGCTAGCTATGGGAAGATGATATCCATAATGGAAGGTACATAAGAGAGATAATGTGTTGTGGTCTTGAGAGTAGCTATAAATAAAAGCGCTCTAGTTATTCCAATCACCTTCACATAAGTTTCTCCATGAAAAGAGATAAGCCAACTCTTCCAGGTGGTGTTAACTTGCCATATGAAGCAAGTGGAATTGAGTGACACACAGAGAAGACTATAATGGATGCCAGTACATGATACCTTCAGAACCAAGCTACTTAGCCCCCTGAGGCAACTTCTGGGAATGGCCCTCAACCACAGGGAATATTTGTGAAATAACAGTTCACAGCCTTTCCATACTGTCCCTGAAAATGCTCTAGTTTTGACCTTTAGCTTAAGTGATTCAACATCTACCAAATATACTATTTTTATTTTCACAATGCATCATAAGTAGCAGAGATAGCTAACAGGTAATAGAATAATTATAGTAGCTACCATTTAGTATTTGCCAGCTCTTTGTCCCAGCACTATGCTGAATATTTTTTTAATTATCTAATTTAATCATGACAACAATCATCCAAAAAAAATGGATTATACTATCCCATCCTAGTTAGGAGAGAACTATGGCACAATTAAGTACCATTTTTAATACTGTAATTCCAGGAAGTGCCTACATTTTGAATGCAGGATATGAAACACCAAAGCCTTCACCTTATGTCACTACATCATACACACAATCTGCAAAATATAAAAAGTACATACTTATATCAGAAGAAAAATAATTTCAATTTAAACTGCCAGAATATCCACTTAAATATATTACTGGATATACTAAATATAAATATAGTAAACATTCTATTGAAAAGGCCCTATGTAGGTATATTGTACTGAACTTCAGAAATTATTCTTGAGGTAGCTGTTTTGCTAATACAAAGAAACACAGAGAGCCAAGCAAACTGAAGAATTACAGCTATATGTTCTAAACAAACAAACAAAAATGATAAAAGCTCAGAAAAAGATCTTAATGAAATATAAAGAAGTAATCTACTTGATAAAGGATTCAAGACACTGGTAATAAAAAAAAAATGCTTGCCAAACTGGGGAACAGAATGGATAAACACAGTAAAAACTTCAACAAAGACATACAAAATATAAGAAAGTACCAAACAGAATTCACAGAGCTGAAGAATAATGACTATACTGAAAACACACTAGAAGGGTTCTACAGTAGATTAGAGGAAGGAGAAGAAAGGATAAGACAGCTGAAAGATGGCACAGTGGAACTCACACAATCAGAGCAGAAAAACAACAACAACAACAAAAACAATAAAAAAAAGTGAAGATAGCCTAAGAAACATAAAACATCAAATAGACTAATATTCTCATTATATGACTCCCAGAGGAAGACAGAGCAAAAGGGGTAGAAATCTTATTTGAAGAAATAATTGGTTGAAAACATCCCTAACCTGGGGAAGAAAATAAGACATCCAGATCCAGGAAGCCCAGAGAGTTGCAAATAAGAGAAAACAGAGACACACAACATTACACATTATAATTAACATGTCAAGAGTTAAAGACAAGGAGAAATTATTAAAAGAACAAGAGGGGAAAAAAGTTTTGTTATATATGAAGAAAACCCCAAAAGACCATCAGCAGAACTTTCAGCAGAAACTTTGCAGGCTAGAAGAGAGAAGCACAATAAAAGTAAAGGGCTGAAAGGGGTAAGGGGAAAGAAAAAAGAGCCCTGCCAACTAAGAATACTCTAATCAGCAAGACTATCATTCAAAATTAAAAGGAAAACAGTTTCCCAGACAAACAAAAGTTAAAGGAATTTATTACATGAAACTGGCCTTAATAAAAGTGTTGAAGTGTCTTCTTTAAGCTAAAGAAATGGCACTAATTAATGACAAGAAAACATAAAAAAGTAAAAATCTCACTCGTAAAGATAAATTGATAGTAAATGTAGTGAACTAATCATTTATAAAGCTAGCATGAAGATTCAAAGATAAAAGTAATACAATTAACTAAAGCAACAATAAATATTTAAGGGATACAAAAAATAAAAGACATTGAATGTGACATCAAAAACATAAGCTGTGGGAAGGGGATTAAAAGTAGAGAGTTTGCAATAAGTTCAAACTCAAGTAGCAATCAATTTAAAATCAAATGTTATACATATAGGATGTTGTATTTGAACCTCAAGGTAACCACAAGGCAAAAACCTATAGTAGGTTCACAATAGAAAATGAGAAAGGAATCCAAACATAACACTAAAGAAAATCATCAAACTTCAAGAGAAGAAAAAAGGAACAGAGATAAACTACAAAAAAACAGAAAACAACACGACAATAAATAACAACCTATCAACTATTACTTTCAATGTAAATGGACTGAAGTCTCCAATCAAAAAACACAGAATGGCTGAAAGGATTTTTTTTTTTAAGTTCATTTATATACTATCTATAGAGACTCACACACTGACTGAAAGTGAAGGAATAGAAAAAGATATTCCATGCCAACAGAAATTAAAAGAAATGTGGTGTAGCTATACTCACATTAGACAAAATAGTATTTAAAACAAAGATTGTAATAAGAGACAAAGATGGACATTGGGCATTACAACATAATTATACAGAAGTCAAACCAACAAGAAGATGCAACATTTGTAAATATATGTGGCATAAAAACACCTAACATAAAACACGCAACATAGAAACACCTAAGTATATAAAGCAAATATCAACAGGCCTAAAGAGAGAAAATAACAGCAATACAATAACATTAGGGGATTTTAACACTCCACTCACATCAATGGATAGATTATCCAGACAAAAAATCAATAAAGAAATATCAGCCTTAACACATTAGACAAGATACCCGTAATAGATAGTGTACAGAAGATTTCCTCCAAAAGCAGCAGAATACATGTTCTTATCAAATGCCCATGAAATATTCTCTAGGATAGATCACATATTAAGCCACAAAACAAGTTTCAATAAATTTTAAGAAGACTGAAATCATATCAAGCATGTTTCCTGGCCATAAAGGTATGAAGTTTGGAATCAATTACAGGAAGAAAACTCGAAATATCACAAATATGTGGATGTTAAACAACATGCTATTGAACAACCCATTGAATCAATAAAGAAATCAAAGGAAAAAATGTTAATAATATCTAGAGACAAATTAAAATGGAAATAAAACATACCAAAATCTATAGAATGCAACAAAAAATGGTCTAAGAGGGAAGTTCATAACAATACAGGCCTACTTGAAAGAATGAAGGAAAGAAAGAGAGAAAGAAAAGATCTCAAACAGTCTAACTTTTCACCTAAGGGAACTAGAAAAAAAGAACCAAAAAAAAAAAAAAAAGCCCATAATTAGTAGAAGGAAATA
Organism: Enhydra lutris kenyoni; assembly: GCF_002288905.1. Classification (NCBI taxonomy): domain Eukaryota; kingdom Metazoa; phylum Chordata; class Mammalia; order Carnivora; family Mustelidae; genus Enhydra; species Enhydra lutris. The sequence continues at coordinate 7,645,821 of NW_019154115.1, read as the reverse complement.
GTTAATGAAGAACAAGGTAGAAATAAAAAAAATAAAATACAATAGAAAAGATCCATAAAACTAAGAGTTGGTTCTTCAAAAAAATAAATAAAATTGACAAACCTTTAGCTAGTCTCACCAAGAAAAAAAAAAAAAAAAAAGAGAGGGCTCAAAAAAAAAAAAATCAGAAATAAAAGAGGAATTACAAATGATACGACAGAAATGCAAAGGATTGTTTAAGAGACAATCAATAGTTATACGCCAAAAAATTGGACATCCTAGAAGAAATACATACATTCTTATAATCATATAATATTCTAAGACAATCAGGAAGAAATAAAAACTTTGAATAGATCAATACTAGTAAGGAGACTGACTGGCTTTACTGGTGAGTTCTACTGAACACGTTAATATCTATCCTTCTCAAAATTCCAAAAAATTGGAGGGAACACAGTCAAACTCATTTTATAAGGCCAACATTACTCTAATATCAAAAGCAGACAAGATATGGTCCATATACACTATGGAGTATTATGCCTCCACCAGAAAAGATGAATACACAACTTTTGCAACAACATGAAGGGGACTGGAGGAGATTATGCTGAGTGAAATAAGTCAAGCAGAGAGAGTCAAGTATCATATGGTTTCACTTACTTGTGGAGCATAAGGAATAACATGGAAGACACTGGGAGATGGAGAGGAGAAGGGAGTTGGGGGAAATCGGAGGGGAAGACAAACCATGAGAGACTGTCGACTCTAGAGATAAACTGAGGGTTTTGGAGGGGAGTTGGGAAGGGGGCTGGGTGAGCCTGGTGGTGGGTATTACAGAGGGCACATATTGCATGGAGCACTGGGTGTGGTGCATAAACAATGAATTTTGGAACACTGAAAAAAATTAAATTAAATTTTTAAAAAAGCAGAGAAGGACATCACACACAAAAAATTACAGGATGATATCCCTGATAAACATAGATGCACAAATCTCAACAAAATATTAGCAAACTAAATCCGTATTCTGGGGGGATAAAAATAGGTATTTCGTTCTTATTTCCAAACATGAGAACTCCTTGGCCCTGAAATCTTACCAAATAAAACTTCTTTCCTACTTCTAACACACCAAGTTTATTTTTCTTTATTTTTTTATTCTCTACAGGTTCAAACTTTACTAGTAGTAAAATTGAAATCTTACCAAATAAAACTTCTTTCCTACTTCTAACACACCAAGTTTATTTTTCTTTATTTTTTTATTCTCTACAGGTTCAAACTTTACTAGTAGTAAAAATTAAATCCACTTACACAATAAATGAAACCGCAAAGAAAATATATAATATTTAGAAGGGAGTATGAGGTAGGAAGAATGTTTGCATCTACTGTTATTCAAAATTTTTTAAAAATAAAAGATCGAAAAATTTTATCATATAACACAGATATGATTCTACTATGTACTTTATTTTTTCAAGATTTTATTTATTTATTTGAAGAAAAAGACACAGTGAGAGAGGGAACACAAGCAGGGGGAGTGGGAGAAGGAGAAGCAGTCTTCCCACCGAGCAGAGAGCCCGACATGGGCCTCGATCCCAGGACCCCGGGAATATGACCCAAGCCAAAGGCAGACACCTAATGAGCCACCCAGGTGCCCTTCTACTATGTCCTTTATATATAGATATTAATAAAGCAACTGAAGCTTGAATTGTGTCACCAGTTTTTTGGCCAGCAGAGAGTAAAACAGTACCCTACACTCCTGTTCTACACTGAATCTTCCTAATCATTTGCTGCATTCTCTTAAAAGTATTATAGTTGTTTATTCTTTATTTATGGTCTCTCTTTCATAGATGATATTGTGGATAGGTGGGATAATTATCTGCATGTTTGGAAAAATCTAGAGTTCCAAATAAGTAAGGATATGAGACACAAAACAAGTGTGTTTTAACAGGGATAAGAATCTACACACACACACACACACACACACACACACACACACACACTTCAGGATGGTAAATTGGATTAAGGTGAGGAACCAGATACTCATAGTTGTCATGGCTTATTTTCCTTTTGGGCAAGTTGGCCTATTCTCCCTTTATGAGTTCTCCCATATTGAAGTAATCTGTACCTCATTATCCTGCTTAGGGATAGTAGACAAGATCACTGAAAGAAATGGGAATATAATCTTAGACTTTTCAGCCCAATTCTTCCTCTGATATCCGTATTATGACAGTACCAAAGAGCTCTGCCTCAACTGAGATGCAAGGCTATGGCAGTGTTACATTTCAGCACCTAGGACAGGTCTTTTTATCCATGGAAGACAAAATGACCACGTTGTCCATTTAAAAAAAAAAAAATTCAATTATGAATCAGTATAAGCAAGTTTACATTAAAAAAATAGGTAACTCAAAGGAGTGATACTTGCTTTACAAAAATAGTTAGCAACTTTTCCAGAAAATAAAAAGTCAGTTCTCTAGAGAATTTAACATTGATATTACCTTGCAGATATTTTGGAAACACAGATGGTGTATAAATTAAGAAATACCTGAACACATAATCAGAAATAATCTTCCCTCTGGTTTGTATTTGGCTGTATTTGTAATAGTAAAGAAAAAAAAAAACAACAAAAAAACAGGTTCTACATGGCATAGTAAGTGAAACACAAGATCCTATATTAGCCAAAGAAGAAACCTGTAGATTTAATGGCATAAGGAATTACAGGTTTTTTTAAAGATTTTATTTGCTTATTTGACAGAGATCACAAGTAGGCAGAGAGAGAGACGGGGGAAGTAGGCTCCCTGCTGAGCGAGAGCCCGACTCGGGGCTCCATCCCAGGACCCTGGGATCATGACCTGAGCTGAAGGCAGAGGCTTAACCCACAGAGCCACGCAGGCACCCCTAGGTTTTACAGTTTTAATTTAAGGCCTTTGTCCTGCCTTGATGTCTTTAGGAATTGTTTGGATTAATGTTTTGTTTCTTTGTGGTTTTTTTTCTATTTTTATCTCTGAATTTTCTATAAGGCTGTTACTTCAGACAGAAACCAAGAGAGATAGCTTAATATATTTTTAACAATTAAGCAGTACTTATTAATCAGAATTTGTTGACAATTTTCCAAGATTGTAATTGAGGTTACATAACCTTGCCTTCATTGATAAATGCAAATTGAGTCACAGTGTTCAGGTGAGAAATATCTGATCACAATTTAGAAGGGATGTATTTATTTAACACCCAGAATATTGAACCATATGCTGGCATTAGAGATACAGCTCAATGTACTCTGTAAGGTTCTCATTTACACCAAGCGTGTTATGTTTCTATGTCTCCCCTCCCCAATAAGGCTGTAAGTCTCACCTTTGAAAGACAGTCCTGCAGAACCCTGTTACCTCCACAGTAATCTACACAGAATAGGTTACTGGTGAAGATGAAATGAAAAATAAATTCAGGAGGAATCTAACTCACTATACATTTGAATTTGAATTAAAAAAAACTTTAAAAAATATTGACAGTATGGATTTATCAATATTTTCTTCATTCACCCAATAATATTTATTGAGCACCAGGTAGATGACTTATACTAGGTTTAGGGGATACCATAGTTTCTGCCTTCTGTAAGATCAATAGAAATGGAGAAAGTTATTTAAACAAGCAATTTCAATAAGTAATAGTATTTTCCTTCCAATTATTTCCATCAAAAAGTGACTCCTTGCTGCATACCCTGTAAAATTCAGACCTATCAAGAGCCCTCCTTCTCACTATATATTATCTGCTTTCTCAAGACATGTCTTTACCTCTTTGCTTGAAGAGAATGTACTTTAACTGCCTCTTCCCAGACCATCACTGTTTCAGTGTGGAACATTCTAATTCATTCCTCCCATTTATAGCTCATATTTAGCCCACATTCACTACTTTGGCAGCCCCCCTTAATCCACTTCTTATATAATAATTTGTGTTCACCTTTCCCTCTCACAATAGATGTAAGAGCTTTTGATGGCAGGTGTCCTTTTTTATTCATTTCCTCATTCTTCCTATAGGGCCTAGCCAAGTCCCCAAAAGCTTCTTAGATATCAACAAAAACAGCTTTCTGATCTCCACTCACAACTTTATGTCCTTTTGCCCCACAAGGATTCCCTCTGACTGGAATATTCTCTCTGACCAATAATCATAGTCTCTACCACCCCATCTTCTTTAAAATATCAATAAAAACTCTTTTAGGCATTATGTTTTGTTATTAATGATGTCCAACACAGGTATGTGTTGTATTGTATCCATCAGAATCATTTTAATTCACCAGGTCTTTTTTTTTTTCTCTTCAACTAATATATGTAAGTATTCTGCCAGTTTGGCAGTGAGAACAATGGCACATGTCTTGCTCTCACAGAAGTCACAATCCAGTGAAGAATAGAAGATAGGTACAGACATTACCAGTTAAGACCAGACTAGACAGTGAGGAAGACAAACATCAAGAAAGCCAAACCTTTTAGCCTCTGCACAGGCAACCACACATTAAAGCCTCACAGACACATCTTGTCTAAAATTGAACTTGCTTCACTTCTGCAAAAACTGCTTACAGCTCTGTAATTAACCCAGAAGGAATCCCCTAGACTCCAAATGTTTTATAACTCATCTAATTAGAACAAAGGCAGCAGCTCAAGAAGCAGGATATACATCTCTCAGTCAGAATGGTACAGGAGATGTCTCTCAGGCAGCCTAAGGCATACAGCAAGAACAGAAAATATAAACACAGTCATTCTGGCATGCTGGGATTTCTGAAACATGAATTTTGCAGACATGTTTCAAATCCAAACTTAATTTTCTCCTATTGTTTGTGACACTTTGGCCTTAACTTTTGTATCCATTTGCTAAGGTTTCAGGACTCTCAGACAAATTTCAGTAGTGATAGTGATCTAAACAAAATGTAATTATTATAAACCTGCTAATATTCAGAAACATTGAAAATGTACTGCTTTCATTCATAGAGCTGATATTCAAGTTTCCCTCCAGTAGAATCCTGACTTTGAATTGTTTTCTGGGAAAAAAGATGGATTTGCATAACATTAATTCCTTTTCCATTCCTCTTTAGACCAACTGTTTTCCTCTTACAGTATGACATGTTGGGAGCCAGTCTGTGATCTTAATATGGAATATTTCCCTTAACACTAATAATCAATCTATATAAGAGTTAACTTACTTTCCAAAGGTTATTTCTACTATGTCTCAAAACAAATTAGAATTCTAATTACCCAGCCACTTCTTATCATTAACATTGTGTTATTTAACTAAATATGAAATGCCTACTTATCTAAAATATCTACTTATCAAATAATTAGAAAATATTAAATAAAGACCAATTATGCTAAACATAATTTAATATTTTATAATGTGAAAAGTGCTAAGGGGAAGCCTTGGAAATCTTCCAAGCTGTCATAATGAATATATATCATTGTACAGTATTACAGACATAAGATGACATCTTAATCTTTAAGTAGTATCGTCACCTACAAATATCTATTATTCCATTTATTCTTGTTCCAAAGTTACTGGCATAAACTAATTAATTGTTCACTAATGTTTTAATTTTTCATAAGAGTTCACAGTATCTCTCCATGAGATTTCAAATTGCTTGGTTTTTTTCATTCATTAATATTTACAGACATATAGTAACAAATTTCTTTGCATAAAAATGTAAACAAGCTTTACTTTTTGGTCCATTTCCAAGTGGTATTAAGTAGTACTGTAAATTATCTTCTACGAGTTTCAGATAACCAAACTAAAAGGTTGAGTTCATGATAAAAATGGAGATAATTTGTGGATTAACTGAGAAATAGTTGAAAAACAGCCACCCAGAAACTATAACTACTATGACATGTATCTTCTTGGTGCTCCTATAATTTCTTTAAAACCCTGTTTAGAGTTTTATAATTCTAATTTGACATTTGAAATTTGTTTCAAATCTTGTGAACTTTTTCAAATTTTCCTCATTCTAAGAAACATCTTCATTCTCACGGAAGGAAGCTCTGTATTCCAAATACAACAATCAGCAAACAGTATCTTTTAGTATCTTTCAAACATTCAGCAAATAGTATCTGAAGCACAGGCAACTGAAACCAACTAAGAGAAATTCATCAAGGCTTATAGTGTCAAGTACATTAAGAGAAAGTTAACAAGGAACATTGAAACTCACAAAGAACACTTACAAAGTTAGGCTCAAGTTTTCTTTCAGTTGGTTCTAGAGTTCACCATACTTTTCCCCTAATAGGCAGCCTCTTTCCTTACCATCATTACTGAGAAATTTAAAGATTTCAAGCTCAACCAAGGAATGAGGGTGGATTTTTGCTCAGGATCCCCATTCACTCTTTTTTTGGGAAATTTTCCTCCAAACTGAAATATTGCAAATGAAAGCACCTGTCTGTAATTAACCATATTGCCTCCAATGTCAGAATTAACAGATGCCCTAAGAATTCCTTTCAAAAACTAAAAAACGCCTTTGGAAATTCTGTGGATTTCATTCCACAATTGTGTCTATTGCTGAATTTTTGGAATCTAGAACACAAAGCAGGAACCAGGACGATAAAAACCAATAAAGTGGACACAAGTTGGATGTGCTGCCATAGTAAGCAAGGAGCCACAGACCACATTCTAGATTATCAGGGAAGATTTAGATCAAAGGGGGGGAGGATATGGGACCCAGAGTTAATGAGGGAAGTGTTATTACTAGAGACATCAAAGAGCGGGAAGACACACAACAGATCAAATTGACATGGATCTATAATGTGACACGGTTCTGACCTACGTGAAGTCAGGCAGGCATCTCCCCTGTTATTAATCATTCATCTTCCACCTCTCTTAAAGGTACACTTCTGCCTTTTAGTGGTTCTGTTCATGAGCTACATGGGCACTCGATCCTGACATCTGCTGTAGAACTATCAAGGGTCTCCTGAAGAACGAGGATAAATCAGAGGTCACCGGTCATACTCTAATCTCTCTGTTTATTTCCAGACGCATTTTGAAGTGGTAGACTCTTCACGAAATCTCTATCAGCTGTAATACTGAAAGTCATTAAGACTTACTGCTTCATAATTCTATGAAAACCACACATAAGAATATTGGAATTTCAGGGCCTTGAATTTCATAAAAAATAGGTGTTCAAAGCTATTCCAATTTGTCTAAATGTAGTTGCTAAGGTAATTATTACCTTAGGTCACAGTAGAGGCTTATATTTTTCCTTCTGACATTTTTTCTTTTGGCTATTTCTTACTTTGTATACTAGTCTCTCTCCTTCCCTTTCTAGTCTCTCCTCTAATATCATTATAGAGTTCACATTAAATATAGAAATAAAGAGACTTACTGAGGGCTCACCTTCTATACGTAAAGTAGTGAGGAATATGAACATCACTACAATTAATGATAGCTAGTATTCTTTAGGCACTTTCTATGATTTTATTTAATTCTCATAAAAACTCTTTGAAGCAATGCTATTCATGGTGCCATTATTTTCTGATTGAGGAGTTAAAACAGAAATTTTGAGTAACTTGCCAAAGTTTACTCAGATCATGTACTTAATTGGTTTATAGGATTGCTAAAACATTTTTTAACATTACATGGATTAATAAATGTCTAAATTTTACGTTGAGACCAAAAGAGAAATCTCATAAGAAAGTATATGATGCATTAGCAAATGAATTTTGCAAATATCTTGATACTATAGAATTGTATTAAATTTCAGTATTTGGGAACTGTGAGTAGTCTATTTAATCAGGTCAGAGACTCAGTAAGGAACTAAAAGAGAGTAAAGCTGGAAAGGCAGTCTGGAATCTGGTTGTAAAAGAGGTTTTATGTTTTGTTTCTTTTTTTTTTTTTTCCAAATCTAAGTAGTTTAGGATTTTATATACAATGTGGTATCCTTGGAAGTTTTTGAACAGAGAGTGACACATGCCACGATCAAGGCGTTTTTAAGGACAATGAATCTGGCAGTAGTTTGCAGAACAGATGCTCAGAGGAGAGGCTCATAAAGATAGAACAATTGTAAGATCGAAGTAGTATTTTACTCATAAAGACATAAGAATTTGAACAAAGGTGGAAGGAGGAAAGAAGACATGGCTAGAAATGATGTATCAAAGAGAAAACAAGATTGGTCATTGAATATGGGTCATGAGGAAGAACAAGGCAGTGCAAATGACTGAAGATTCGAGTCTGGGAGATAGGCAAGCAGGAAAAAAAGCAGTTTGGGGAAAACTGGGTTTGAATCTCCTCGCTTTGGTGAGACATAGACTGCAAATCCCCTTAATGAGGTATTACAGGCCACTAAAGAAATTCAGTTCACCAGAAGAAAGAGTAGACAGAGGATCAAAAGAATGCTCCTACTCAAGGCTAAATAGAGGGAAACAGCAACTGATGTATGCATTTATTATAACTTTTTGTATTTATTTATCAGGCTTTATTTATATCTTATTTACTATTTATTATTTATTTATTTATTTATTTACTTGAGAGAGAGATCACAAGTAGGCAGAGAGACAGACAGAAAGAGAGGGGGAAGTAGGCTCCCCATGGAGAAGAGAACCCAAGGCGGGGCTCGATCCCAGTACCCCAGGATCATGACCTGAGCTGAAGGCAGAGGCTTAACCCACTGAGCCACCCAGGTGCCCCTCTTATTTACTATTTAAAAAAAAAAAAAAAAGATGTTCTTCACCTACTGTCCAGTAACATTGTGATAATTTATTGGGTATTTAGCACGATCTTCTAATCCTATCAATTACTTTCCAAAAAGCAACCAGAATTAAATTTTTACACATCAGAAGTTAATCCACATATTTGGCCTCCTGTCAATCAACCTTTTTTGCAGTTAAAAAGGAAATGAGAGGGGCGCCTGGGTGGCTCAGTGGGTTAAGCCGCTGCCTTTGGCTCAGGTCATGATCTCAGGGTCCTGGGATCGAGTCCCGCATCGGGCTCTCTGCTTGGCAGGGAGCCTGCTTCCCTCCCTCTCTCTGCTTGCCTCTCTGTCTACTTGTGATCTCTCTCTGTCAAATAAATAAATAAAATCTTTAAAAAAAAAAAAAAAGGAAATGAGAGAGCCCTGTAATCCCCTTCTAGCATGTTCTTACAAGTGTGCCCATCCAGAGGGGAAGACAGCTGAAAGGAGAGAGAACAAACTCACTCAAATGACTGAGTACGCACATACCCTCTGATTTTAAAAGCACTCAATAAAATTGTACTATGAATGACGCTAATAAAGTGAGCAGCTAAGTACCTGAATACTATTTGTTTCTTGTAACGAAATGACAGCACTTCACATCTATCAAAGTTGCAGCCAATATTTTATGACTCACAACTATAAGGTTGTATATAAAATATGCAGTTTCATGGAATATGATTAAGCCAATGCTTATCGTTGCCCCATTATGTGAAGGAAAGCAAGTTGATAAATTCTGTAAAAATCCTGACAGGATTAACACTGCTTCTTCAGCTTGTCAGGCAGGAATTAAGATTTAGAAACCTCTACTCTTGAAGGAAGCAAACTAGAATCAAGTAATTCTGCAGCTACCTTTCAAACACCGTCAACTCCATGCAGTCTTCATTATGTAGATTTTATAGAATTTCTGAGTCTGAGAACTGGGTCTTCATGAGCATCAAAGTCTTTTACAGATGAGAAAACCAATGCTTAGAAAATGACAGCCCCAGTTTACCCAGTCAGTTGGAAAATGAACCAAAATTCGACTAACTATAGTATTTTCTACTAGAGAGCCAAAAGCATGGGACTCTGGTTGGAATGCATGCATTAATTCTTTATTTTTGTCTGATTGGCAATTTTTACTAAATGGTTCTAATAAAGCAATCATTTAGGGTTTTTTTTAAATTTTAGTGTTGTTTTTTTTTTTTTTAAGCTATGTGCCACTTAATAATGACATGATTTAAAACATGGCTATTCTTTCTCCAGTGTTTCTAGAAGCAGATCAACAGCACCCCCCTCGGAATCACACCTCAATGATTGTGCCCAAGTCATCAGTTCTTCTATCTATAAGACAGAAATCATCATCCCTATCTGAAAGCTACTCTTTTGCTTTTTTTTTTACCCCCTTTAGTTCTAACGTGCCTAGAAAAGTTACTTCTGGAGTACCTTATTTCAACTTATGAAACACATGAAGCAACATATTTTCATTCAAAATATTTTTTCTGTCTATCAAGAATGTACTGCACTTAGATTCTCAAAAGCCAGAATGCTCAGAAGAAGAGTATATTTTACCTTGAACATAGGTCTTGGACCAAGGAAGACTGGCTGTTGAGAATAGAGACAGGCTGAAGAGGAAGTTGTAAAAGTCTAAGGTAGACAGGAAAATATTTCAGAATACCCATCTTCTCTGGTCACTTTTTAAAACTACTTTGAAAGCCGTGAGTATTATTCATAATGTTTAGTTTATAGCTTGATAACCAGTATTATCTCTGCAAAATACTTTAACTCAGTATGCAGGAAAAATAATATAAAACATTCCCCCCATCGAGATTATATTTTCTATATGCTGAGGCTAAACTATAGAATAAGGATATGCAAGACACAGGAAACATTTATGCTTCTTGGATCACAACCATTTTCACAAGAGAAGGAGAAATGATTCCATGTGTTTTCATTTCTACTTCTCCTCTGAAGGACTTTTGAGCTAGAGGTTAGAAGACCACCTGACTTCCTAACTATGCCTTCAAATCCTACAAGTGGAGCAAACCAGCGCTGAGCCATCAGATATCATGGCTCTACAGATATCATAGAACTGAGCCCTCTGTCTTCTGCACACTCAAAAGCTTCACAAATTGAGAGGGCTATTAATAAATACCCCCCCTCTTTGAGCTGGAAGGGAACTGGAGCTTAGCCACACAAGCACAGAGCACTTACGATCCAGAAAGGATTCGCAATGATAAAAAATCACAACAAATGATGTAAATTTAATTTCTTGGCTTTGCAATTATTGCTTGACTGGAATTATCTTAAAGGTATTATCAAATACGCTGGTATTACATATAAACCATAAGACATTCAGAAAGTGGCTTATCTGTAAGACTGTGTGTTAGAAACAATTTTGGTGTGTATTTAAAATTCCAAAAATTTCCAGCTGAAAAGCAGGCAAATTTTTCTCAGGTGGGAACATAATTCCCACGTTTCAAAAATCCTGGGGAAAGCCCTTCCCTGGTAAAGACTATGTTCAGGATGGAAAGAATGGACAGAACAGAAGCTGATGGTATTAAAACTGGAAGAGAGTGTACAGGTGGCATAATGTCTCAGAAAACTGATGGTAGGGACATCACATTGCATTAGCTGAATAGGTCAAAAGATGAAAGTGCATGGAGCATTGGGAAAAAGATATTATCGTACCAAAATTCACTGATATTCAAAATCACAGATTTGCCCTGTATCAGCAAAGACACGAAGGCCATTCTGTTCTCAAGTCTCTCTCTCTTTCTCTCTCTCTCTCTCACACACACACACACACACACACTTTGTATAATTTGTCTTCCAAAGGGGAATCATCACAGTTGTCATCTCCATGGACTCTTAAGTAAGTAGGTCTGGGTACCACATACTTCACTGCTCCATATTTAAAGACTGGCAACCAAAGAGCGGTGTTAGATGGCCAAGGAAGGGAAACAGTTTACCTTGTTAACAATAAGCACATGGTGAGCAAATTCTCTACATTTTACATAGCACATGGTGATGACAATTTCCAGAAGAACTTTCCACATTTCTATAATGGAAACCTGACAATAAACAATCATGCTAGGAAATAAGCCCATACCTGCTAAATCACCTTCAAATCCATGTTCACAATTCTACTGAAGTTACACTCGTTACAGAATTCTCTTGTGGTCTCAAATGGGCAGCTTTGATTATGAGAGTTCCAACTAGTCTTTTAAATTATCTCAGCTCAGTTTATTCATTAGTTTGAAAAGTGACCATTTAATGGATTTAGTAAAATAACTGTAGCATCATTGCTATCGTGTTTCATCTACAGATATTTTAATACTTTTCATAGAAGATGTCAAAATACAAGAAATATACAATTTTTTCACACCCTACTAATGAATGCAAACTCAACCTTTTACTCATCTTTCAAATCACTCTTGTTGCCTAGGAATTGCTTATACTTACTTACCATACTTTGGTATTATTGTTATTATAATAATGTGTGGAGTTTTGAAACACCTGATTTATCCATTTCTCTCTCTTTCTCTCTCTCTCTCTTTTTTTTTTTTTTTTTTTTTGTATGGCCCAGTTTAGTGCTCTGGATCACTAACATTTGGCAAAAATGAGGTTTTGCTTTTAAAAGAGCAGGATAGTGATTTACTTTGCAGTATGCATAAATTACAATTTAAATTTCATTTACTTCTACTTCATTTGGACTTTCAAGTCCTAAGAAAATAACACCAACAATAATTTTAAGTCAGGTTCTAGAGTTTTGGCATTAACTCTTTGTTATTAACACTTAAAAATCTACATTTTGATATATACAGAAACGTAGCAAACTTTCTCATTCTCTTATTTCTCCCCTCTGGTAAAACTCATTGAATTTAAATACATGTATGTTTCATTTATTGCCAGTTGTACCCAATTTTATGAAAACCATGTATTGAAGTGTAAAAGACAGCAAGATTTTTTAAAGCATATTTACTATTAATTCAGAAATGAGATACTTATATTCTTAGCTTTTTAAAGAAATGCAGAATATTTCCAAAAACTCATTTTTATGTGTGTTATCCACCCACCTCTTTCCTGTTTCTCTTTAAAGCCTAATAAAGAAAATTGACTTTAAGCTTTGTCATTTCAGCCTAAGGTACTAAAGGCAGCCAACATTACTATTGTTGCCATATCTGTCTTTCTCTTTATTATACAAGTATATCGATGATGTAATTGCAGAAGTTAGGGTTTCCTCGAGGTGTTGGAGCATAAGGATTTTTTTAGACTGCCTCTTTCAGCCCCATAGAACAATTGTGAAACGGAACCAAGTATACAATTTAAGCAATTCATCTCTTGAAAGCAAATCTGCAGGATCTTCATCTTGATCAAGAGCTGGAAATGCAGAACCACTAGTAAAGCTCAATTTGCTCCAGACTGACGCTGAGCTGGAAAAACACTTCAGGGACATCGTGCTAGTCCATGGCATTTTGGCTTTTAACCCCTTCTTAGAAGCCCTCAACTTTTCTTTTTGGCTCTAATTGTATCCCCAAAGCCAAGGGATTAGGAAATATCCCAGCCTTTTGCCCCAGCTCTGTTTGTCCGTGAGCCAATATTCCTCTGAAAGTTGAGTGGAAACTAAGCAATCATTCATCATTCTGCATTTAAAAACAAAGCAGTGATTGAGAAGTTCGTGATCCCACACTGAGCCACCCATATTAAAACACTGAAGAGCTGAACATGTACAAAAGCATCTACTACACTAGGAGAACCCCCACGGTTGTGATTCAAAGTGCAAACAAAAATAAACAAGAAAATACAGACACAAAATCACATGCAGATGAGGCAGCGCATACAGGGAGAAGAGGACATACCTGAGGGATTCTCCTTTAAAAAAAATATATATATATGGTACACACCAGCTGGGCTGTTTCTCCCCTCCTTTTGGAGTGTATATGTTTTCCTTTCAGGAATGACACTTGGAATCCTGTTCCCAGTCTGCTTTCCTTTATTCAGCCACCAATAGTTAGAGCAGGAGAGGAGGCTGCATCCCAGCGATCCGACTCAAGTGCAATCAGGCATGCCTTTGGTCTGCAACGGTGTCTGTTCTTGTCAATTCTACCGTGCTCCCGGGCGGCAGCCTCCAAAGCAATTTTACAACTTAGCTGCTGGCATGGAACTAACTGCCTTTCACTCTCCTCATTGCCAAATTCCTTCGGCAGCTCGTTCCTCACCCCTGTCTCTAAGAAAGCAAAACGGGCAGTCTCCCGTGCGTTGAGGAGCGCCAAGGTTCATCCACAATTGAGGCGAAGAGGCATCGTGGCTAAGTGCGTGCAGGGAACTTCGCACAGCGCAGCCCCGGCGGCGGCTGCTTTGGGGAATGCAGCACAGACACTGCGATCCCCCAGCCTCCTCTGCCCAGAGCGCCTCGACTCCCTCTGCTGCCGCCCCTGCTGCCGCACAGAGCAGCTCCTCCAGACTGAGCCACACCAGCCCCTGCTCACGGGAGATGCATCGTTGGCGCTGCCAGGTGTGGCGGCGTCACCACCGCACTGACAGCTAACTGTGGGGTGCAGCTTCATCGCTGGGGAAAACGCCTGGACGCCTAAACTCCTCAGCCTTTTTTTTTTTTTTTTTTTTTTTTTTAATCTCGTTGCGATGACCTAGGAGACAATGGTACGGCCAGTTCCGCTAGCCCTGTGTGCAACCTCTTTGATAGCATGGATAATTTAATAATTACTGGTTTGGACATAGCTGGCTGTGCTCGGAATCATGAAAAGTACACTGCACACAGTATAATTCCCAAATAGCCACTGAGAGGCAGCTAGCAGGACCCTGTGTTTAGAGAGCAAAGAAGCTGGTATCTCATCCCAGATGGTTTTCTCCTTTTTAACCTGTCAAAAGCCATTTGAAGGTGATTCTTGAAAAAAAATGTGAATTAAAGACACCTACACAAAGTGGGAAATGGAAAACTTACTGTGATGCAAAGGGTTTGCTTCTCACTTAGAAATAACGCCTTTCCATTTGATGTTAATATTCTAAAGATCTGGCTAGGAGTTGGATGGGCTTGCTTTCTTTTTTAGTTTTGCTGAGTCGAGGAGGTGGAGGGAGTAACAGCTCCCACTTTCCATCAATAAAGCATTTTCTATCCTCTAACCCTCCTGTTGAAACAAACAAAAAGTACTGGATCTTTAAATAGAGGCTTAAAGAAGCTCAGGTCCTAGAATAATTTATAGATTTTAGGCTGCATCTGGTCTGTTGGCTTTCTTCTGTCTCCTTTTCCTCATCTTTAAGAAAATAGATGGATGTTTCCAGGACTGAAAAAGAGTCAACTATTATTAGTTGAGATCGAACAGGAGAAGAAACATACACGTGGATTTGTGTGGCATTTTTCAGTACATTTAAGGATGACTATGCCATGACCAACTTTAGAATTGACTCTACCTTACCTAAACATTTAATATATAATAGCGGACAGCAAAATGAACAGCTAAGCCTGATAGAGCATTTTTGGCAAAAACTTGCGGTGAAACACATTCCACCCACTATCTGTGACAACCAATAAATAGTTATCTCTGTGATTAAAAATAATTCTCCCCAATTTAACACAATCTATGGACCGGGTGCCAACAGCTGAGCACCCCCCCACCACCACCACCATCCATTCCCAGCTCTCAGCCCCACCTTTAGCTCACAGCAGCACAGCTTCCTCAACCTGCTGCTCAAGTGACTGTTAATGGACTTGAGCAGCTGCTCAAGGTCTAATGAGCTGCATCAGGGGCTCACAGCGGGGCAGGGCGAACCCAGCCTTCAATAGCACCAGAGCAGTGAGCAGGACAAAGCTCTGCTGCCCCCGGCTGTAAGCACTCAAGAGTAGCACAAGGGAAACTGGCAGACCTAAAAGTAGATGAGACAAGAAAACTGGATGTTTTTATACAGAAAAATTCAGGCTAGCCAGTACACGGTTTTGAAGAATGCCTTCAAAACACAGAGGGAAGAACACCTATTTACAGAGGCTGCTGCTTCTTTTTTTAGTGTGCAATGCCCAGAACAAAGTGCTGGGGCTATGCTCAGCGGAGAGCTCCCAGCACCCACAACAGGGCAATGGACGTGAGTCCTCAGTAAATTAGGATACAATGTCAGTGGTTTAAATGTTGAAGTCTATAGAAGGAAATCCAAGTAAGACGATCCTATTCCTGTGTGATTCTCAGAACGTGTGTGTATTGTGACGAAAAGAGATGTGTTAGTATTGCTCTAATTCAAATACCCTCTTTGAGGAAATAACAGGGGTGCTGATCATCAGTTTCTGTTTTTTGTTGTTTTTTTTTAATTTTTTTTAAAGATTTTATATATTTATTTGACAGAGAGAGAGATTACAAGTAAGCAGAGAGGCAGGCAGAGAGAGAGGAGGAAGCAGGCTCCCTGCCAAGCAGAGAGCCCGATGCGGGGCTCGATCCCAGAACCCTGGGATCATGACCTGAGCCGAAGGCAGAGGCTTTAACCCACTGAGCCACCCAGGAGCCCTGATCAGTTTCTGTTTTTAAGAAGAAATGTTTCATGAAGGCTCCAAAGTCAGTGTGTGTTCTGATAAATGCACTGTTCAGCTATAATCATCAGGATTCTGGTTATGTATTTTATTTTATTTTTTTTATTTTTTAGATTTTTATTTATTTATTTGACAGATCACAAGTAGGCAGAGAGGCAGGCAGAGAGAGGGGAAGCAGGCTCCCCACTGAGCAGAGAGCCCGATGCGGGGCTTGATCCCAGGACCCTGAGATTATGACCTGAGATGAAGGCAGAGGCTTAACCCACTGAGCCACCCAGGCGTCCCTGGTTATGTATTTTAAAATAGAAACTATTTGCATCTCTGAAAGTGGCAGGAATCATGGATCTGAGGGACACCAGCTGCTAATAAAGTATGTCACTACTAGAGAGAGTGACAGAGCTTTATGACTTCATTGACCTGCAGGGACACCAAAATCCCTAACAGAATTTCCACCTGCTAAGTACCTGATTTGAATAATGGATGATCATAATCATATGAAGACAGCCATAGATTAGCATTCTACACATTCTTATCAATAAGACACATTCCATTTTTGCAAAGAACTTTTCACATTCTTGAATTAATAACATATAATAACACAGGATAAGAAGTCAGTGATTTCCATTTATATACTATCATCTCTAGAAGTATGTACCTGCCTCAAGCCTTACTCACAGATTCATTAAGACAGTAAGATAATTTCTCCTTTAAATCTTTCAGCAGTGATTTCAGGAGGAATAGACCTCTAGGGTACCGTTCATCTCCCATATCCCAAGACATAAGGTGGGACAGATCATTTGTCTCATTGGTTCAGGTGGGAGAAGACCAAGTGTCTGGGTCACTGGTCATTTTTTCTCAGTAGTAAAGCCTAACTAAACCAAAAAATCAAGTAAAAGGACTGTTCTTGTATGATTCTGTTACTATCTGTGCATTTGGCTTTCAGCAATAGAAGAATTCTCGAAAACACAAAAGTTAACCTGATATGTATTGAATTGTATTTTCAGCTTTCTAGAAAACCTTGCTCTTTATTTTAGGCAACAGGTAACTAGTCACTGGACCTCACTATTTAAGAAAAGAAAAAAGAAAAACTGAACAGTCAGTGGCTCCCTGTACCCATTTAAATGTATTAATGAAATGGATGATTGTCAAGATGATCAAAGACAAAAACATGATTACGTCAAAAAGAGCAAGTTGTTGTTTCTAGCTTTGTATAACTGAATAATGTATAGGGGAACAAGTATTTGGGAATAAAGTATATGGAATTTGGAAATTTGACAAAATGTTGATTTCATGATAGCAAAGCAGACACTACGCTCTGTTTTTGAAGTTTTCCATTAAATGGAGTCATGTAAAAAGTGTACCTTTGAAAGGAAGTCACCATGTATAACTTTGGAGACTAGGTCATGCAAGGTCCTGCAGCTTCCTCTTTGCCCACTCTCTTTTGGTTTGCTCACTCTGAGGAAAGTTAGCTGCCATGTCACAAGGACACTCAAGCCATCTAGAAGGAACCCCCAGAGCAAGCAACTAAGGTCCCCTGCCCATAGCCAGATAGGAACTGAGACTTCCTCCCAACAGTCATGTGAAAAAGCCATTTTAGAAGCTGACCTTCTACCCACATTCAAGGTTTGAAAGGATGACAAGCCCTGCTGAGTGAAACCACCAGAGAAACCCTGGAGCACAAACACCCAGCTAATAAGACATGTTCATTGTTTTTAATAATAAAAAAAAAAAAAAGGAAGGAAAGAAAGAAAGAAAAAGAAAAAAAGAAAGAAATATGCCATTAAAATTTCCAAATGAGAAATTAGATTGACTAATCTTCAACTTGTGGATTAGGGGGCACTTAAGTGTCTTACGATGTAAAGTTTTACTAATTCAAAGGGGTACATGCACTCACATGTTTATAGCAGCATTATTTACAGTAGCCAGCCTATGGAAGCAGCCCAAATATCTTGTGATTGATGAAGAGATAAAGAAGATCTGACGTATATATATGAAGATCTGACATATATATATATATATATATATATATGAAGATCTAACACACACACACACATATATACACACACACACACATACATACACATACATACACACACATACATACAATGGGACATTATTCAGTCGTAGAAAAAGAATAAAATCTTGCCACTTGTGGTGGTATGGAAGGAGCTAGAGAGTATAATGCTAAGCAAAAATAGAGAAAGACAAACACCGTTTGATTTCACTCGTGGAATTTAAGAAACAAACAAACTAGCAAAGGGAGAAAAAAAGAGAGGCAAACCAAGAAACAGACTCTTAACTGTAGAGAAAATCATAGTTACCAGAGGGGAGGTGTGTAGAGGGATGGAGGAAATAGGTGATGGGGATTAAGGAGCACACCTGTCATGATAAGCTCTGCATGATGTGTAGAATTGTCGAATCAGTATGTTGCATACCTGAAACTAATGTCACACTATATGTTAACTAACCAGAATTAAAATAAAACTTAAAAAAAAAAAAAGATGTAGAAGTTTTAGGTTCAACAATTCAGGAACAAGAGGAGAATGTTGCACTTTCCTGGTCAGCACCCGCAGCTCTCTGTGTGATCTGAGCACTTTTATAAACCTCTATGGCAGTACTAGTTTAATAGAAGGTATGCTAATTATTAATTTACTCATTTACCTAAACCTTTCTGTGCTAGACTGTGATGTCCTTGAGGACTGAGACCATGGTTCATTCACCTTTATATTACCAACACCCAGCTGAAAGCCAGACTCAAGAAAGGGTAGGTGGAGTGAGGGGTGCTTGGGTGGCTCAGTTGGTTGAGTGACTGCCTTCGGCTCAGGTCACGCTCCTGGGGTCTGGGGATCGAGTCCCGCATCGGGCTCCCTGATTGGCAGGGAGTCTGCTTCTCCCTCTGACCCTCCCCCTTCTCATGCTTATTCTCTCTCTCTCAAATAAATAAATAAAATCTTTAAGAAAGAAAGAAAGAAAGAAAGAAAGAAAGAAAGAAAGAAAGAAAGAAAGATAGGTGAAGTGAACAGCAGTGTGTTTAATTAGTAGAGCACAGAGCTAAGGAGGCTAAGGATATGGGTTGAGTTCCTGTGTAGCCAATTAGCTTTGTTCCTTTTCTGGTCCAAATGGCACCCTTGGTTCTCACCACCTGTCTCACAAATGTGTGCCAGAACACCCCACCTAACTACATATTCCAACAGTGGCAAGCCAGGAACACAATAATAATGTCTGAAGTTTAACCCTCTTACAAAAGGTCCTTACATATCTTTTCTCATTTGATACTTATCTTTAAAAACCTGCAAGATATTATAATGGTCTTGTGATTGCCCCATACCAAAATCATGAAAGAGAGACTCCAATGGCTGATGACTTACTTGACTATACAGAACTAGTAAGTGGTGGAGACCAGGCTAGAAATCTGGCATTCAACTTCTATTTCAAAACTGGTTCTACCACATAGCTGACAAGTATTTATTTAAACACCATAATCAATGGTAAAATGTGTACTCTTTTAAAAATTTTAATAAAGAGTAAATTACTTAAGCAGATGCTCTTTTAGAATATGTCTACCTGGGGAGACTTTGGGTAACCATCCTGCGATGCTGAATGCTGTTTGCAGTGGGCATCTATAAAGCCCCATTGTTATCCTCTTCTTTGCTTCTGTAAAATTCATGTCAGTACTGTACTCAAACCATCAGATGAAGGCTTTGTTTGTTTGTTTGTTTGTTTGTTTTTTAAGGGGGTTCTAACTGCTAGAAAGACATGGCATATGGACAATATCAAGTAAAATGATTTCCATTGCCTTATTCCTTCAACTTTTGTTCATTCAGGAAACTATGATTTAATGATACAACCCAGCACCGAAAAGCCTAGCCTCGAGAAACAAGATGTCCCTGGTTTCCAAGCTGAAATGAATTATCTTTCTGTCTTCAGTAAAATTTCTTAATGCTCTAAGCCTTAGTTACTTCATCTGTGAAATGGTATAAAAATAATTGCTATTTATCCTCTTGCTAGTGAGACAAATGGCAAAGTCTGTGTAGAGCAATTTAGTCTATATCTGACACGTAGTAGGTACTCAATAATCACTATCTAGTAATAATTAATATATTACCAAACTTCTCACCAGATATCATTGTCATTATTTTCCGCTATTACTAACCTGACCCCTATTTATTGTGTTAACTTTTCAGGGGAATTCTTATTTTTAATAAGAATTTTTTATTTATATTTTTTAAGATTTTATTTATTTATTTGACAGACAGAGATCACAAGCAGGCAGAGAGGCAGGCAGAGAGAGAGGAGGAAGCAGGCTCCCCGCTGAGCAGAGAGCCCAATGTGAGACTCGATCCCAGGACCCTGGGAACATGACTGGAGCTGAAGGCAGAGACTTTAACTCACTGAGCCACCCAGGGGCCCCTTTAATAAGAACTTTTTTTAAAAATATATCAATATACCAATATATCAATACCAAATAATGCCAAAGACACTATCTTTGATTCATAGCTCTGCTGCTTTCTCTCTGTGTGGTCATATACCATTTATGTAAACACCCTGGGCCTCAGTTTCCTGTGTTTGTATGTACTATGTATTCAATCATTATGTTCCATTTTTCCTTTCTCTTTCTAGATTCTGAAATGCATATTTCAACTTTGTTTCACAAAACCAAAAATTATTTTAATAGTTTATATTTGCTTACTAGATGTTTTATGCCCACTAGACATTTTATATGCTTGACAATAAAGTTCATATATAAGTTGAACTATCTTGCCCAATATTAAAAGAAATGTCTCAGATAAAATATTTATATACACAGTGATAAATGATTTTTGGATTCCTTCTAAGAACAGCAATGATTTGTTTTCCTCTTTTGTGAATATTAAGTAATATTATAATGAATCGTAATATTACTTGCCAGTACTTTAAGGTTATTCAATATGTGCTGATGTTTCCCAGGCAATTAAAATGACCTTATAGAAGCTCCATGATGATTGGGTAAGAATCATTGACCAAAAACTGCACAGATTCAAAATTCATGAAGATAGGCCCTTTGTCTAATAGTCTTAGAACCATATTTGATATTAAAGTGATTCTAATTACCCAGTTTCTGGTTATAAGCAATGATTTATGATTCATATTAATAATCGTTTCCACCTATATTAATAATTGTCTAGGGTATATACAAACCGTGAAGTCAGCAACTTATTTCTTTGAAAGGGTCTAAAATTCTTGTAATAAAAATAAATTGACTTAGAGCATTTTATTTAATATGACTGGACATCGTATCCTTCTTTTTCATGGCATTTCATATTCTGCTTAGTTTCCTAGTTGTTTTTCTCCGGAGAACACATCTACACACTCTGCAGAGCCTGGAAGGGAAAAGGAAAAAACAAAACCCTGCTTTACGGTTTGTAGCCAGGGAGAAAGACCCGCTGGTGACTATCCTAAGAAGCGTTGATTCTAGGTCAGTCAGGAACTACATAAAGTTTGTCTTGAGAGCCTTTCACTTTCCCTGTCCTTGCCCTTTTTTTAATTTCTTCTTCAACAACTCTTTGGTTACTTTGGCTATTCTATTGAGAAAAGACTCTGTAAGTAACCAAGGTTATGCTGTAAATCAATCAAGTATGTCACTTGGAGGAAGAGAAAGTGAAAGCAATGAACCCATAGTCTTTTTAGGATAACTTTGACATCATAGCACTTAGGTACAGTTGATAATATTGATTTATAGGACATCTGTAAAATGAGGTGAAATAAAGA
The DNA here is from genome assembly GCF_002288905.1 of Enhydra lutris kenyoni. NCBI lineage: Eukaryota > Metazoa > Chordata > Mammalia > Carnivora > Mustelidae > Enhydra > Enhydra lutris. The sequence goes on along the minus strand of NW_019154115.1, from coordinate 7,623,910 downwards.
CCACCTACGCAGTCATGTGTTTGTTTTAAAGATTAACTACATGAAAAATATAAAGGGCTTGACAGAGTATTAGATGCTACTGTTATCATTATCACTATTCATTTTTTATGGATGCTTGAAGGAGGAAATGTTATACCTCTGGAAGTGGTAGAAGAAAACAGTATCTGATAGCATCATATAAGAATTAAAAGGGAGGGATGCCTGGGTGGTTCAGGAATTAAGCATCTGCCTTCAGCTCAGGGAGAGGGATAGATAACCCTGGGATAGAGCCCTGCATCAGGCTCCCTGCTCAGAGGGAAGCCTGCTTCTCCCTCTCCCACTCCCCCTGCTTGTGTTCCTTTCTTGGTGTGTCTCTCTGTCAAATAAATAAATAAAATATTTTAAAAAAATTAAAAGGGATATAATAAGAGTTTTGTTCATCCAGATGAGTTTTTTCCAGTTCCCAAGTATATACCTTGAAAGAAAAATAAGCATTTTTGAAGAATTCCAGAAAGACATTCCACTTAAAAACATTCTCCTCTTAACACCTATAATTCTGGCAGCTAGTAGACTCTATTTGCACTAATATTTCAACCTATATTAAAAATATAGCTACTTGCAAATATTGTCTCCCATTCTATATATTGCTTTTTTACCTTTATTTATTTTGATGCGCAGATATTTTTAAGTCTGATGTAATTTCAGTAGTCTATATTTTGTTTTGTTGCTTGTGCTTTAGGTGTCATATCCAAGAAAGCATTGCCAAATCCAATGTCCTGAATTTTTCCCCTATGTTTTCTTCTGGAAGCTTTATAATTTCAGGTTTCTTAATTAAGGTCACTTTAAATTAATGTTTGTATATGGTGTAAGGTAAAAGTCCAATTTCATTCTTTTACATGTGGATATCTAGTTTTCCCAACACCATTTGCTGAAGAGACTGTTTTTTCTCTTGTTGTCTTGGCACTGTTGTCAAAGATCATTTGACCATATATGTAAGTTTACTTCCAACCGCTCTATTCTATTCCATTAGTATATGTCTTTATTTGATAAAGGGCTAATATTCAGAATATACAAAGAACTCCTACAACTCAGTAACCAAAAAGAAATAACTTAATTTAAAAATGGGCAAAGGACTTTAATAGATATTTCTCAATGTCACTAATTATTAGAGAAATGCAAAGCAAAGCCACGATGAGACATCACCTTACATTTACTAGGATGGCCACTATCCAAAAAATAAATAAATAAAATAAAATTAAAAATGTTAACAAGGATATGGAGAAATTGTAACTCGTCTGCTCCGTTGGTGGTAATGTAGAATGGTGCAGCCACTATGCAGTTTCCTCAAAACCAGTAGAGAGTTACCTCAAAAAACTGAAAATAGAATCACCATATAACCCAGCAACCCAATATTTGGACAGAAATCCAAAACTATTGAAAGCAAGATCTCAAAGATATACTTGTACACCCGTGTCCACTGCAGTATTATTCGTAACAGCCCAGAGGTAGAAGCCACCCAAAAGCCCATCAATGGATGAACAGATAAAGGAAATGTAGTATACATATACAACGGACTAACATTCAACCTTAAAAAGTAAGGAAATCCTGACACATGGTACAACATGGATAAACCTAGCAGACATTATGCTCAGGGAAATAAGCAAGTCATAAAAAGACAACTACTGTAAGATGCCAATTATAGGAGATGCCTAAAGTAGTCAAATCACTTTGAAAAATTGTAAAATATTAGAATGGTGATGGCTAAGGGCTGGAGGAAGAGAAGTGAGAAGTTGTTCAATGGGTATAGAGTTCGAGTTTTGAGAAATAAAGTTCTAAATATCTGTTGTATAACAATAAGAATACACTTAACACTACTGAACTATGTAATTGAAAATGATTAAGCTGATAAATCTTATGTTATGGGTTTTTGCCATTTTTAAAAATACTGCTATGTGAAGGGGGTATTATGTAAAACTATGTATTAACATTCAGAAAAGAGTTTATCAAGTTCTTGCTCGAAGTAAAGAACAGAATGCTGGACCTGCTTCCAACTCAAAGTCCTTGTAATCATGCTTGGGGGCTAGATTTCTCAGGTGCTTTCTCTCCCTGGTGTCGTCTCTTTTAGGCTTGTTTCCAACAATCAGTTATTCTGCTCTGACCCTTCTGGAAGTTTCCAATGATCAGTTATTCTGCTCTGACTCTTCTTTACAATCTTGCAGACATTTTTCCCATGGCTGTACCTTCTACTCTAATAATATGTGGATCTGAGTGAGATCTCTACAACTCCAGGGTTTCCGGATGGCAAATTCAATCCAAGGAATATAATTATTCTCTTTCTCCTGCAAGACATAGGTTGCAAACACAAATACTTCTAATAGTCAAGAAGGTCATGTCAATGTTTGAGTCAGTTGAGTGTGATAAAATTCAAAGATACAGGGACTATATCTATAGGACTATAACTATAGACTATAACTATAGGACACCACAAAGTACAAGGCATATATAAAAGGGATAGGGATTGCTGCCTAATGACAGGAGCACTGAACAATGAAATCTGCTAATTTTTCAAAATAGGCCAGAAATCTGGAACTTTGTGTAAATTCTTGCAATTTTAAAAATAACCTTCATGTAAAAACAAAATGTAAAACAAAACAAAACAAAAAAACTATGGGTTTTTTGCTTACTGGGCCCCAGTTTTTGATTCTTGCTAGAAAGGTCAAAGAGATAAGAAATTCAGATCTTCTTTCAATTCCAGATTATGCCAGAAAACAAGACTGATTCCCCTTTTTCTTACAGAGAAATTCAAATATGGGACCTTCCAAGACCTCCGGACTTAAAATCTTTCCTTAGCCCAGTATGGTTTCCGGTTCTTCTTGCTATTGATGGCTTCCACAAGCTATTGTTAGTTGATAGGCAAAAGCTCCTCCCACAGAGTTTCAGTGACTATACTGACTTTCTTTCCTTTGTCACTCAATGTCCTGACTGTCTCTGCTTCCTCATACTGTTTTCCTTCGGGTCTTCCTTATCCTGATAAGTGCTTGGTACCTTCCAACTTTCCTCTTCTTACTGGTATTTTACTCTTAGGTTGATAGAAGCCTTCCAGTATCAAGGGCCCCTGCCTAATTCACTAAAGGCAATTATGAGCTAAATTTTAAAATTGGGTGAGGAACCAGTTCACACAGGAATAATCAGAACCCACTGGGGCTGCCTAGAGAAATGAGCTTTTATAACAAGGTAGAAAACTGTCTCTTAACTCGTCTCTAAATAACCCTCTGCTATGCAGTGAGTTGGCCACATTCCTCTCTGGCCCAGAATGCAAGGATATTTTTCCTCTTAGTATCGAGAGCCAAGTTTCCAAAGGCATGAAAACAGTTCCATTTTACCATCAGAGACATTTCCCATTGTGCAGAGAATGCATGTACAAATCAAAATCCATATGTTTATTAGTTCTCAGAAGTTTCTCCAAGTTAAATATGCAAAATATTTTGAGGTATAGAGGTCCCAGGAAAAAGAAAATGAAGCTAGCTATCTAAGAACAAAGACTTCGTAGAATCTACTAAGCTACTGATAGATTGTTTTTAAATAACTCATCACAATGGGTACCATTCCATATATTACTATCTACATGAAACCACAACACCGATTTCAACAGACTGGCTTGTGCCAAAAATAGTTACTTGTCTTCAAGAAAGGCAAATACTTCATTAAAGTAAATGAATTTAATATAATTTATGTTTCTCCTTTCCCTCCTACCTCCACCTTAATCTTCATGATGAGTTGCCCTTTAAGACTAGTTCAAGGAAATAGCACTGAAAACAGAGAACTAGATAGCAAGACCAAAATCCAACAAATAACCAACAAACAGAAACAGCTGACAAAATATATTCATCCTAAAATGTTAAACAGCTCTAAGATGGTATCAACTTTTATATGAGAGGAAAGAGAAGGAAGCAACAAGAAATATAAAAGACTTGAGAACAGAAGAAACAAAAAAGAACAAAGGCACTTACTTGAAAGCAGTTAGTCATTTGAGAATAGCAACGGCATACTTCAGCTCGCAATGACTGTAAAAATCTGTGTTCCTGAAAACTCATTTTGTGAAAAAATTAGTAGAAAAGGAATATAATTCCAAAAGTTGTTACAAAAAATAATTTTTAAAAAAATGTGTATATGAAGCAGAATAACATCTCTCCAGAAAGTAAAAATATGACATAAAAACAACCCCACAAAAAAGACTTTTTTAAAAGTAAACCTACAAATAAATAAATAAAAATTAAAAAATAAAAAAGTAGTAAGCTAACATTTCAAAGGAGCTAAAAAAATTTAAGATAATGAAATAAGATAGGAAAGAGTAACATAAATTTAATTAGAAATTAAGTTAACCTAATTAGGTTACAGAAGTCAGAAAAAGTTAGAAATAAAACAAAATTATTTCAGAAATGAAAGGACACCAAGTGAATAAACATAATTGATATTACTTTAAGAGAAATGTAAGTTTTACTTATTCTAAGTAAAAAATATATAAAACAGTAAAAACAATTCAAGATAAAATTAAAACTATAAAAGCTAGGCAAAGAAACTCTAATATAAATGTAATAAGAGGACCTGAAGAAAAAAAGGCAAAAAGGTAAATGAAGGAAAATTTCTTAAAATTTAAAACAACAAAAAAAATTGAAATATGTTGTTTTAAGATGGCATATTGCATACCTGGAAAAATTAATCCATAAAAATCAAAACCAGCAGATATTCTAGCAAATAATTTGCAAATCCAGAGAAAAAGACCAAGTTATTCATAAGGGAAAAAAAAGATTGTTTTTAAATTTTTTTGATACATTTATCAGAAAGCAATGGACTAACAAAATTAAAATACATAAGGAAAGAAAATAAAAGCCATGAATTTGATATTCAGATAAAATGACTTTGAAGGGTAAGGAGTACAAAGTTCTTGATAAAAGCAACTGAAGACAGCATAAACAAAGAGAGAGATATTCCATGCTCAGGAGTTGGGAGAAAAAATACTGTTAAAATATCATACTACCAAGGCACATAGGTGGCTCAGGTGGTTAAGCATCTGCCTTCGGCGCAGATGGTGATACCAGCGTCCTGGGATGGAGCCCCACATCAGGCGGCCTGCTCAGCGGAGAGCCTGCTTCTCCCTCCTCCTCTGCTGCTCCCCCTGCTTGTGCAAGCTCACTTTCTCTCTCTCTCACTGTCTCTGTCAAATAAATAAATAAATAAAATCTTTAAAATGTCCTACTACCCAAAGCAATCAATAGATTTAATACACTCTCCATCTAAATACCAAAAGCATTTTTCACAGAACTAGAACTAATAATCCTAAAATTTGTACGGAACCACATAAGTCCCTGAATAGCCAAAGCCATCTTGAAAAAGACAGAATTGGAGGTATCACAATCCCAGATTTCAAGATATACCACAAATCTGTAGTGATAAAAACATTGGGGTACTGGCACAAAAACAGACACATAGATCAATAGAACAAAATAGAGAGCCCAGAAATACACCCACACTTAGACAGTCAGTTAATCTACGACAAAGGAGGCAAATTCTTGGAAATTTGCATACACATATGGAAAAAGACAGCCTCTTCAACAAATGATACTGGGGAAACTGAACAGCTACAGGCAAAAGAATGAAGCAGAACCACTTTCTTACACAGTACAGAAAATAAACTCAAAATTGATTAAAGATCTAAATGTGAGACTTGAAATCATAAAGTTCCTAGAAGAAAACATAGGTAGTAATCCTTTTTTTTTTTGAGGTTTTATTTATTTATTTAACAGAGAGAGAGAGAGCGCACAAGCAGGGGGAAGAGCAGGCAGAGCAGGCAGAGGGAGAAGCAGGCTCCCTGCCAAGCAAGGAGCCCAATGTGGGACTCGATCCTAGGACCCTAGGATCATGACCAGAGCTGAAGGCAGACACTTAACGGACTGAGCCACCCAGGCACCCCGGTAGTAATCTGTTTGACATTAGCCATAGAATTGTTTTTCTAGATAAGTCTTCTTTGCCACAGGAAACAAAAGCAAAATTAAACTATTGGGACTATGTCACAATAAAAAGCTTTTGCACAGGAAAAAAAAAAATGAACAAAACGGACATCCTACCAAATGAAAGAAAATAAGGGGTTAATATCCAATATATATAAAGAATTTATACAACTCAACACACAAAAACAAATAATCCAATTAAAAATGAACAGAAATCATGAATAGACATTTCTCCAAAGAAAACATCCAGATGGCCAAAGGTCCATGAAAAGATGCTCAGTATCATCAATCATCAAGGAAATGCAAATCAAATTCACAATGAGATAATACCCCACATCTGTCAGAGTGGCTAAAATCAAAAACAAGAAACAAAAAGCATTGGTGAGGATGTGGAGCAAAAGGAACTGTTGTGATTGTTGGTGGGAATGCGAGCTGATGCAGCCACTGTGGAAAACACGATGGAGGTTCCTCAGAAAATTAAGAATATAATCATCATATGGTCCAGTGATTCCACTACTGGGTATTTACTCAAAGAATACAAAAATACTATTTCAAAAAGACATGTGCACTCCTATGTTTATTACAGCATTATTTACTATAGCCAAATTATGGAGGCAATCCAAGTGTCTACTGATAGATGAATGGATAAAGAGGAGGTGATATATGTATCCATACAGGATGTGTGTGTTTAAACACACAGATAATGGAATATTACTGACCCATGAAAAAGAAGGCAATTTTGCCATTTGCAACAACATGGATGGATCTAGAGGGTATAATGCTATAAGTGCAGTAATTCGGAGAAAGACAAATAGTATATGATTTCACTCATATGTGGAATTTAAGAAACAAATGAACAAAGAAAAGAGACAAACAACAACAAAAAAAAAAACAGACACTTAAATACAGAAAACAAACTGGTGGTTACCAGCGGGGAGGTGGGTGGGAGAGTGGATGAAAGAGGTTAAAGGGAGTAAAATACATTTATTATGATGAGCACTGGGTAATGTATAGAACTGCTGAATCACTATAATATACACCTGAAACTAATATAATATATTTTTTTAAGTACAAAGTTCTTTAAACATGCGAAAACTCAAGGAATATTTTTCTTATGATCTTACCCTGAGAAATACACTATAAAAAGAACTTTTAGACAATCAAAATGAAGGGGGACATGGAATAAAAAATTGGTGGTATTGAGCATCAATTGTTACCATCGCAAAAGAGAGACAATCAGATATCATGGGTCTTCTTATGGAAAGGCATATACAACCACTTATGAAATAATCCTAGCAAAAACAGTTGAACCTGAGCCTAATCAAGCCAGTAGATTCAACTACTGATTTATAGAAAAGATATATCATAGAACGCGTAAACTATGCCACAGGGATCTGAGCAACAAAATCCAGAATGTGAGAACTCTATTAAACAAGTAACCCTTCAACAGTTTCTTTAACCAACAAATTTCATAAGAAAAGGAGATAGATAACCTATATATAGGTTAAAGCACATTTAAAAGACAACAAATAAATTCAAAATTTAGATTTTAGTTGGATTCTAATTAATAGGGAGAAGAAGGAAGAGAGAAGAAGGGAAAAGAGGAGGAAAGACAAAACCTTTGAGATATTTGAGAATTTAAATATACAAATGAGTAGTCAATAATGTTAGAGAATTATTTCTAATTTATAAAGCAATGGTATGGAAGGCTGTGTTAAAAAGGGTTTAAATATTTTAAAGATGTATCCTGAAATATTTAAGGGTGAAATGATATAATATCTGAAGTTTGCTTCAGATTAAGCTGAGAAGGAATGGATGGGGTATAGATGAAAACTTGGTTTTAGGTTAATAATCACTGAAGCCAGTTGGCAGGCACATGGGAGTTCAGTATAACCTGCCTACTTATCACATTTAAAATTTTATATAATAAAACATAGTATAAGCCATCTTATGCCTAGTGATCAGATTGCAAAAGAACAAGTTTCTTTGGGGTCCATTTTGCCTGTGTGAGTATAATGTGTCAAAAATCCCTATACCTTTATAAATCAAAATTGCTTGAAGTTTATTGGCATAATCAGAAAGAAAATATATAAAATCATTAGCATTCCTCTTTTGCACAATCACATTTTCTTGCTTAAAAGATGTGCATCTAGAGGCTGAACACAATCAAGACCATTTCTGCCTTAAGAAAGTCACAGACCACATCTAAACATTGTGAAACATGACTTTGGAGGATCCTGAAGCATTATTTAAAAAGTCTCGAGGACAACTTATATGATGACAACAGTACTCATAAAAGACAATTGTTCCTCCACCACCGGGGGCGGGAAATGTCTTTTTCCAAGGTGCTACCTTCATAGAAAGTATGGAAATCCACAAGTCACCTTAGCATGTAACACACGTGTATGATGGTGGCCAACAACATGGGCTTTAAGTGCCCATCGGTGATACTGGCTGCGGTCAGAGCCCCTGAGGACCCAAAGGGTGGTAAATTTGTCTGTTGCTTGTTAAATCTTCACCAGATGCTGACCCTAGATGAGATGCTATTTCTGTCACATTAGAGTTTTAGAAAAATATGACATTTCATATATATATCATCTGTAATTTCTAGCTCCGGTAAGTCCTCAGGCCTTTTTATTTAGATGTGTATTTCAATACTTCAGAAGAATACCTAAGCATCACTTCAGAATTTACTTCGCCTGAGTGAAAGCCATTACATGTCTCGGGGTGTAGAAAAATATGGGATGATATTCAGCAATTATTTGAAGAAAGATCATTTTTATCTACTTTTCATAGATACCATTGGGACAGCTCTGTAAAAGAGCTGTAAAAATACAGTGTTTGCACTAAATATAATTCTTAGACTTAAAATACTACTTCCACAGAGTGTTCAAGATTCAGCGAGACAGATCAACCCTTTTCAATCTCTCTTTTCTGGGAGGAGATGAACGTCCCTGCAAAATTGTCAATTTGTTTCCAAACTCTTTTTATCAAGCTGTTGGTGTAGTGGTCCCCTGCATACATAATTCAGGCTGAAGAGGTAGATACAGTGTTTCCTGGGAGACGCCTGGGTGCTCATTGGACTCCATAAACATGTTGGTCCTTTCTGATTTTATTTCTTGCAATTGTAACCCATTTTTGGTTCCCAAGCACACATCTTTCATCTGTCAAGCCTCCAAACTATAAAAGAGCAATGGGTAAAGACTATTTCCTTCCACAACAGATGGGCCTGTTTGTGATTTGCCAAACTCCAAAAGATATGTTCTTCCCTGAATCCTGCCAGAAAGGGCTAGGGTGTTAAAATAGATGCAGAAAATCCCTCTGTCCTGACACAATTGCTTAACTATAAATTATGCTTCTGGGTATAAAACCATCCACGCTGTTTTATTTCCATTTCCATGTGCAGCACTCCATTCCCCTGACAATTTCTTAGTCATTTTAGGTTTGTGAACCGTGAACTTCAGTCATTGGCTCTGTACTCTCCTGTAGACTCACCTCTGCTAACTGAAATATACATCAGACTCCCTTGAGCATTTGGTCCGTCCTTCAGTTCTGCCAACTCATCCTGTAATAAGCCTTTCCAAATCTACTCCAGGCAGAGCTTCCTAATGGGTATTAATCCTACTTTGGGGTGTCTACTCTTTCCCAGAATCTGCACTCATTGCTAGCGATACACAAGACCAGGCTTTTACCACAAAGCTGATAGAGCTAAATCCTTCACATGTATTACTTCATATATGTATCTCAGCAACAAAGGAGGTAAATGCCCTTATCATCCCCATTTCTCTAAGGAAGAAACTGAAGCTCAAGGAAGTCACAGAATTGGCTTCAGGTCACACAGCTCCCAGAGGTTCAAACATAAACAGGTTTGATTTAACTCAAAGCTTGGTGCATCTTGTTCTGCCGGGCTGTCTTCCCCAAAACAGGAAGCATTTGTACAACAAAAGTCTCGAGACGTATAACTTTGGTAAACTATAAAGACAGCAGGTGAGGGTCTTCATAGAACAGAGGAAATAAAATTTAAATTTTGAAACTTTTAAAATCCCCTCAAATAATTAAGTACAGGCGTCCCAGGGCATGTAAGGGAGTATGTGTTTGTCTCTATAAAACGGAGGTGAATCTGAGCCTTTCTCATGGCTAATGGTTGCCCCCTGCTGGCATATCTAATTGGTGTTTCAAAAGCATTCTCTGCCGCGCTAGAACCCTTCCGTGAGGTCATTAACACATAACCTGCCTTCTGTCAACTTAGAATTAGGACTGCAACATCAGTCTTCTGATCTCCATAGGCCAATGTGAACAATCATGTGACAGAGCTATACAGAAGGCTTTATGATTACTTTTTTGCAGATAGTGATAACTTGCTTCCTGCGATTTCTAGGCAGTCAGAACTTTGTCATTTACAAAGGATGGCAGAAGAACTCTTATTAGTTATTCCCTTCAGGTGGCTGTGATGAGGGCAGTGGAGAAGAAAAGGGCTGATATTCTAACCACAGGAAGAATTAATTAGAGCAGAAGCTCACCTTTGTGATTCCATTTTATGTCTGGAGAAAAAAAGAAAAAAAAAAGACACTAAAAACCTTGCTCCAATCTATTCCTCTCCTCTCTTTAAAAAAGCAGTATTCTTTTTTTTTGCAGCCAGTTACCTGATGAATGCTGAAACACAGAAATAGAGCAGTCAGCATCTTAAAGGTTTGTCTGCTTCTTGAGGCAAGTAAGGGTTACTGAGTCCGCTAAGGTCTCCATTGGAGCTAAGAGAACCCATCAGACATGTACTCTACAAAAAATTGCGATGGACTCAGAAGGTAATCAACTCTACAAAAAATTGCGATGGGCTCAGAAGGTAATCAACTCACACTCAAACACACACTTACACCGGAAAATAAAATTAAAAATATCAAATCACACACTCGAAAGAAACCCTGTTCATAATGAAATGGTGACTATATCCAAATATTTGCTCAAATATGGTAAGTATTTTTAAAGAGCAGTATCTAAAAAGCATTAGCAAATGAGTAGCTTTTAATCTGTGCCCCCTGTTTAATTTCTCATATAATGATCCACACATTTATTTGTCTGATCTCCTTATTGAAGTTGTTACTATGGAGAATAATATTCCTTAATCCAACAAAATGCTTAGCATTGTGAGGTATTAGCGAGATACCAGAATTTAGATAAAATACAAGCAGGAATCAGAGATTTCTCCTCAAGTCTGATAATAAAAACAGAAGTGAAGAAATAATTAAGGCATTGAAAATAACAATGAGGAGAAAATGAAGAAGAGGAGGGGAGTTTGTAATTTCTATGCCTTCTTGCTTATCCCCAGACGCTTAACACTTTGGGGGTGATTTGTAGTTCCTCTTGCTGATGCATTGTTGGAAATACAGTTTATTCTGCTCTGCTTCCTATTTGTACAAGGAACATTATCTCATATGTTTGCAGTGAATAGGAAGCCAGTTACAAGGTTTTCAGGGACACCTGTTTTGTTATAACAGTAACATTACCCAATTATGGTTCCCTGGGCTGGGCACTTACATACATTAACCAATTTAATATTTCCAATAGCCTTATTTTTTCTCTGTTTCACTATTAGGGAAATGAAGGCTTAGACATGTCACACAGTATCAAAATCAGGATTCAAATGCAGTCTCTAAGCTTGCTCTTAACAACTGTGTGCTATTTCCCTGAGGCCCCAAGGATAAAAGCATCCCCATGTTCATTTACCTTCTTTATGAAGAAGTTAGGGCCCTGTTTCTCAGACAAAAGAGATAGAACTGTAGTGACTCTTCGCAAACAGGTCAATTCACTGAGGACAAATGATTCAGAGGCACAGCCTGCTGGAGAAGACTCCTCTGGGGGAGGAGGAATAGCACCAAAGCCTCAGGGGATTCAGGGCCAGGCGCTGGGTGAGTGGGCAGGATTTGGCAGAGACAGGTATCCCTCTGCTGAGCCGGGCTCCTTTGTCCGGAGTGCCCCAAAGAGCTCCAGGGAATTTTTAGTGATTGCTGGCTGCAACAACACCTCAGGGATAAAGAAAAGGGGAGGGCAGAAAACCCGAGGGCAGCCAGAAAGCAGGCAGTCAGTCACATGGTGAATTTTGATCATCTATACCTTTAAGTAAAGGACACACACACACACACACACACACACACTTTTGAACATTTTGCTGTAATTTTATAATTTACCCATCGCTAAGGATAATTAAAAACAACTGCGTTGTTTTCTTTGCCTGTTATATAATATGTAAAACTAGGAAATATCACTTATATGTGGAAACTAAAACAGCTAACCTCAGAAATAGAATGGTGGTTGCTGGGGCCTAGAGGTCAGGAAAATGAGGAGATATTGGTCAAAGGGTACAAACTTCCAACTATAAGATGATTAAGTTCTGGTGACTCTAATGAACAATACTGTATTACATAATAGAAGATTGTTAAGAGAGTAGATCTTAAATGCCATCACCACACACACGCACACACACATATACACACATACATGCAAATGGTAATTATGTGAGAAGACAAAAGTGTTAACTAACCTTATTGTGGTAGTAAGGTTTTCATTACATCTATATATGGTATAATATATAATACTAATAGAGATACTAAATATAGTATCAAATTCTCATGTTGTATACCTTAAACTTACATGTGTTATATGTAATATCTCACTAAAACTGAAAAGAGCACACTGAAAACACAAACAGAAACTCAGGAGATGTGGGGGAAGAAAAATAGTCTGTGCAAAGTTGGGAAGAGGGTGAGTAGTTGGCTGGACAAAGGGTGAGAGTGGGTATCAGATGGACTTTAGACCAACTTGATTTGTCATTAGGATTAGTTAAAACAGCTATGAAAGGGTTGACTATTAAAAGGGACAAATTTTAATTTGTTGAACAAATTATGTGAAATTGAACAAATTATGTGTCACCGTCCAAAAATAATCCACTCTGGGACCTAAACTGTATACGTGGCTAATTACTATTGAGCTATTTCCAAACCACATCCTTACTTCACACTGAATGGATACATACTCATGGTTATTTCAAATAAGAGCTGCTTTTTTGTCACAGTTTATTTTTACACCCAGTGTATAGCTCTCAGGTCTCTTATGTAGAAAAGCTTTTCTTAAATGGTACACTAGGTCAGTCAAACTTTGAACATGAAAGAATATGGACACTCTGGTGCCATTCCTGCAATCTTGAAAAACCCATAAAATCCAAGCCACCATATAGAAGGAAGAGACATAATGTGGTGGGCCCCATGCATGGTTGTATATACTACAGGATCTAACACAGTTTTCACAGTCACTTTCTAAGTTTTTACCATATTACACAGATAAAGAAACTAAGACATAGGTTGTGTATCTGCCTAAGATGCAAATGGCAGAGTGGGGATCTCAACCCAGATCTAATTCTACTCAAATGCAAATGGCGAGTCCCCAACTGCAGGAAATGTGTACCAAATGGCACAGCTACTTATCATCTCCTTAGTGTCTGTAGTTAATTAGGGTAAGGGAGTGATCTCAATGTTCTTTGTAAGTATGAGAGGTAAAAAATAAAAAAGGTGGGTTGTGGGGTAGATAGTGCTTTTTCAGGGAGTTTTAAATGCTGCCATGTAGACACTTCACTAAATTTATTAAAATGTCATACTTCTTTCTCTTCTAACACATGATCTGTAAAGATCAATTTATTTTTCACAGTGATATCCAGCTCAGATGTTGCAATAAAGTCTATAGAAAGTGTAAATAGAAAGTCACTTTATGAAAAACTTGGCTGTCAGATTTATTCTGATCAACATGGATCAGGGACACCATACTGAGTTTCTACCCCAATATTGCAGCTTGGTCTGTTCTCTGTTGTGAGACTTAACCCACAATGCCTTGCCATGAAATCTCTCCAAAGTAACAATAGCATATGGTAATCTATCATGCTAGGTTAGAAAGCCTTTGTTTGAGCCCTGAAATCCAAAGTTATACCCTTAGCCTTACAAAACTGTGGGGAAGTTAGTCGGTAAGGCGGATGAAAGGAAGATGGCCACCAGCATGAAAACCAACAGGGTAAGAAAGTAGACACAGGGCAGGGGCAGCAGGGGGAGCCTGTGATGGGGATCAAAAACCCAGTCTTCTTACTCATCGAAAGACCGGACAAGTTGGAGCAAGTCAGGAGCTCAGTTTCCTCATCAGTAAGTGGAGGCATCTGCATTAGATGCATTCTGATTTCCTGGATCAAGAACTCAGTCTCTCAAAGTAAGACAGCACAAAGTCTTCAAGACCACGTGAGAACAGTGAACACAGGCATTCATTTCACTCTGATCTTGGCAGCAAAGGAAACAAGGAGACAAAAAAAAAAAAAAAATCTCCAAATGAGGCTGTCTTGTGGAACCCTGAGGCGGAGTGAATTTGAAATTTAGAGTGAACTTTTGGGGAGAAAGGACACTGCAATGTGTTTCTAACAACTGTCCAAGTTTGAGGTGGTTCTGATTCTAGAAATTTAACCCCAATCCATTAAACATTGTTATTGCTAGGGTGATGAAAGGGGACTGGATGACAAGCCTTGTGCAAAAATTCTACACAGCACATCGGCTCTCTTTAAGCAGTGGTTCTGTAAATCTTCATGTTCCAACTAATTTATTGGGGAAACCTAACTTAGCAGTGCCCTACCACGGCTTTGTAAATGCTCTGGAAATAAGAAACAAGATCACCCACAGTCTCTTCCTCCTCCACCCACCAAAACAAACTGAGCCTATGTTGTAATCTTTGACCATAGTTTTTTTTCCTACGAGATCTGTCTATTGATGCTTCTTTCTTTCCCACTAGACTATGAGCTCCAGGGACTACTGGGTGTTTGCTGCTGCCTTCCACACAAGGCGTAGCACTGTTTCTGGCATCTACTAGGAAGTTCAACACATGTGTGCTGACTTGAGCCAAATTTAAAATAAGGCCAAATTCCTCTCTTCCCATTACTCATTTAATATGCTATAATTGAATGTTGAACAATAACCACAGAAAGGAATTGGTATTTATATCAAGCTAGTCAGAATCACTGGGCTGTAAAATAAAATGATTTGCTCGGAGTGGGAAGGATTTTTTTTTTTTAATTGTGGTACAACACACATAACAAAAATTACAATTAACTACATTTAGTACATTCACAGTGCTGTGAGGATTTTTCTGTATTATAGCTAAAGTTTAATAAACAAAGTATTCACAAAGAATATATCTTTGTGATATATTATTATATCACATATATATTATATCACTTTAAAAACACAACTTTGAGAACATGCCCTTTTCTGTAAATTCCCACCTTGCATATCGTAGAATTTCAGAGTAAGTATTGTCATAATTAATATACATGTACTAATAGTATATATACTTTGGCACTTATTTTAATGATAAAATATTCCTGTGAAGGCAGAGTGTTTTGAGCCTTATGGGTAGTACCCAGCAGCTCCTAAACTTTATAGAGGTGAAGGGTGTCCATGTTTTACACACGCACACATACACACGTGCACACAAGCATGCTACGGAATGTAACTTAACCAGTCCTATGAATAACCCAGCCAACGATGTTGCCTCTTGTTTCATGACCTGCTCAACTCTGATGACCTTTTCCTCCATTCTACTTCTACCATCCATTATCTGGACCATTTGACATTGTCATCACTCATACTTCCTCCAACTACATCAACCATTCTCAGCTCAAAGTTTTGGTTAACTTTCTTGTTCAACTTTGACCCATGTGCAAACTCAGTGAGCTACCCATCCCTTTGAGCCCCCAATTTTATCCCAATCCACTAGCTTCCCCCCCCTTTTTTTTTCAATTGTCAACTTATGCAGCTTAAACTCCAAGACCTATCATTTCAATAACACCCTTACTAATACCCTCAACTTCTTTGCCCTCTATTTTGTTTTGTCTTGTAGCCAAACCCCATCTAAGACAGGATCTCATGATAGCTAAGAACAGGAACCTGGAGCAAGATGGTATAATTCTGTCTTTGAGCACTGAGCATACTGAGCACCTCGCCTAGTGGCCATGTTGTAGGCAATAAATACCTATTTAGTCCATCCCTTAATACTCTTAAATAGAAGAAATCTGATTAAAATGACCAGTACAAGTACAACAGGATGAGGCAGGTAGGTAGGTGGTTATGATATTGCCAGACCCCCTAGCTGACTGTGCATGTATAAAGCCTCAGGATTTTTAGCACCAACTGCTTCTCTCTCTCTCTCTCTCTTTCCCTCTCTCTCTCTCTCTCTCTCTCCATGCCCTGTACCTTCCATGTATTTTTGAGTGTTTCTGCCACCACCTACTTCTACCCCACCACATCATGATTGCCCCTAATTTCTGCAGAGAATACTCTAACTGTATTTTAGTGTTTTGGAGATGGAATTTCAGCAGCCCTGTCACTTTGATTGTATTTCAGCCAAATGTAGATTTCTCTAATTACCTACGTCATTTTAGCTGGAGCAGTTTCAATTTTTCTCATTTGCTAGTTCCTTTCATTCTAATGAAATAACAGGAATACAGCAACTGAAAAATCATGTATCTTACTAACCTTGTCTCTTATAATTTTGTATTCCTTAATTCAGCATGTTCAGTATTAAAGATTATTTCTAGCGTTCTCTTTCTCCATAATGACTTTTTCCCTAGGTTTGATATACAGGACTCTTAGAAAAAAAAAAAACAAAATTGTAACTTTGGTTCCATTGTATAACAAGAAGTCTTCAGAGAGCAGTTGAAAATATCTGTCTACACAGGAGAAATACTGTAGGTACTTGAAGACATTATCTAGATAATTAACACTCAAAATATATATCTACCTGAAATTATCTTGCACTTAATGGTACCATATTTTGTTGCTTCTGTGACTGAACAAAAATGCTCCAATTCTCTGCATAAATTTGCCAAAATATCAAAAGTAGAATCAAGAAGCTGAACTTCAAAATGTCCTAGCCAGCTCATCTTAGTACTATAAATGGAGTGTGGAGAAAAATGCTGATTTCTTGATCTTTTTGACCACAGCACTGACCTTCCACCTTGACTTTGGTATCACCATAAATTAAGTGAGCCTTTAAGTAACAAAATGATAGTACACTGACGCTCCATGTAAGGGTAGAAGAGGTCACTTATTACAATTTTTTGAAATAAAAACTAAGCCATAGCGTTTTGTAATTTTTAGGAATTTTCTCCCATAGTTTTGAAAAAGTGATAATACCTTATCCCTTAAGCATAAACCAAAACATTGAGTGGAAATCTGACTATTCTTTCATAAGCTTGTCCTAGGAGCCATTTAAAGTTATATTTCTGGGGCCTCCTATGAGGCTCAGTAGGTTAAGTGGCTGTCCCTTGATTTTGGCTCAGGTCAAGATCTCAGGGTCCTGAGATTAAGCCCCATGTTGGGCTCTATGCTCAGTGGAGAGTCTGCTTCTCTCTGTCTCTCCCTCTCCCTCTGTCCCTCCTCCTGCTCATGCTTTCTCTGTCTCTGTCTCTCTCTGTGGGAGGCCACGGTAAGGCTTGAGACGAGAACCAGACCAGGCCCTGACTTGTGCCTCCTTTAAAGGCTGAATAACCAAACAAAAGGCTTAGGTCCATAAAGTCGAGTAGCACTGAGAAAGGGTCTGTGCTATGTGTTGTGCGCTCGCCTATGTGACTTCCCACACATTTGCTAGTCAGATAGAGACGATTTGGTCGGGGTCAGAAATTCTTGGCTGGTCCTTGCTGTCCTTGCACAGGCTATAGACTACACCACTGTAAGACTGTGCTGTGCTTGCATAAACTATGTCTTGAGTGGCCTTGAAGTCAGTACATCTGGCACTACAGGGTCTGCTACTGGTGCTTGGGAAATAGATAATGGGAAAGCTTGAAGGATTTTCTGTGCATGTTGCAAACTCTTTAGTAATCAGCTAAAAATAGGTACTTTCTTATGATTGTTTCTGTTAGCTATATAATGCCTTGCTGCCTTGAATAAAATTGGCACTATTGGACATCCTCCTTGGTGCTCCTCCTGCCCCCATCTCTTTGTCTCTTAATTTCTTTTCAGCATCCTCATACCCTCTCGACCCTGGTCGATCTGTCGCGCCGGCCGCGACATCTCTCTCTCTCCCCAACATAAATTTAAAAAATAAATAAAATAAGGTTATATTTCTGTTATGAATGTAACTCATAACTTCCATTTGAGGCAAAACTTTCATTTCACTGAAGTTAGAAGACAATACCCAGAAGCCTCAATGAGTAGCAAGTTGTGAAAATGTATGGTAACACCTGATTTTGGATTTCCTATCTTCATCTAAAAAGACCTATGATAGCAGGAAAAGCCCTTCCCTAAAGTTGAAGCTTTTGGGGTCTAAATCCCAAGTTGATCAATTTATAACTGTGTGTAACATTGTGCAAATTTTTGAACCTTTGTGGACTTCAGTTTTCTTTATTCATTTCAATCCATATTTCCTTTGCAAATATCAATCACTAATTTTAAAAAATTTATAATTATCTAAACACCTCTTATTCAAAATCACTATGCTAAGCAGCTATATTTCAAAGAGAAACACTGCCTCTACTTCCAAGAGGCACACAGTCTATTG